>NC_056559.1:26051148-26085127 GCF_013358625.1 Macadamia integrifolia
TGATGAATCTAAGGTTTAATAGATGATTTATGTGTTGATCTTGAAGGATTTGAAGAGGTATTGACAAGGTTGGAGAAGCATTGTGGGTTTGAAGTAATTTTGAGGGTTTGAAGGTGTTCTTGAGCAAGGAAGGTAAGATGGTTTCCCATCACTTGAATCTAACCTAGATCTAGGTTAGAACCATCCTATAAGACATTGAAAGTGTGAAGAATGGGTTGGGAAAAACCCCATTTGAATCCCCAAAGAATGGAGGAAGTTGGGAAGAAACATCAGTTTTCCCACCAAGACCGGTGGGCTAGACCGGTGGGCCAGATAGGTGGGCTGTTTGACCCACCTGTGAGGCCCCGAAGGTGATTTTTACGTCCGATTGGACCCAAATCGGACGTGTGACCTCCTTTTAGGATTCTAAACATGATCGTGTCATTGGATCGTGTTAATTTTGATTCCAAACTGGTGAAGTACTAACACTGCTCAATCATGTTAGGTTCACCAAATCCTACGCGTCTCGCATCGGATCTCACCCGTACCGAACGAGAATCCTTGTACACTACAGGTAAGTGGGGAGAGGACGTTTGACCTTGTTTCAAGGTATTGTTTGGCATTCATTTAATTGTATCTAGTCTAGTCATGCCATCATGAATATGCTGTAGATTAGTCATCCTCACATTGTTATGCATGTGTGCTATGGTTACTTTCTAAATGCCAAGTGATGAGATGCTTATGTGATTGAATGTTGACATCATTGTGCATGATGCATTAATAGACTAGATGCCGTAGTCGGCTTGAAAACGAGTGCATTGGTGGCCCGTGGTATGGGATGCGGTGGCACTATGTAATCGTACTATTGTCATATAGGAGCATGCGATTTAGGATTTTCACCATCCCGTGCTACGACCCTTCCCAACAGGGTTAAGGTGTTGGATTACCATTTAGGGGGAAGCAGTGGTCACTATGACGGTTAGACATAACGCTCGGCGGGTCATTAGGACAGTCGGCAACCCCGATGGTATATTCAAGAGGGCCAATCGTACTGCTTTTAAATTGCTAGAGTCAGCACCTTTAAATTTCAGTCATTTACTTTTCTGTTGAGAGCCGGTGGTCGGCATGTTTTTACTTTTTCGAGTACTCACGGTGGGCCTTCTCCGACAGCCCTATGGGCATATCGCGGGATGGAGTTCGCAGCTCGTACCCAGAGTATACGCGCACTGTGGTTGTAGTAGCACTAAACCAAAGACTTAGTAAATGTTGCTTAGGTGGATGTGATTTAAAATGAAATGCATAGCATGTAGTGCATATGATTGTGTTATGTTGTGTGGATTGCTGTGTGATCCATCTTTCCACTTACTGAGCTAGTGAGCTCATCCCACGTGTGCACCCCTTTTTAGATGATTTTGCAGGTCATACACATGAAGAGCACGGGGTGGGTCCCACGGTCGAGTTCCCCGAAGAGGACTGGTGGGCCCCTGAGGAGTTAGAGCACGGCATTGACTGCTCGTGCGAGAGTTGTGCTGCGGGACCACAGTTCTGATGCCGAGCTGAGCTCCACTTTTGAGGCCGAGCTGAGCTCTACCATGTGATGCCCAGCTGGGCTCAACCCTTGATGCCGAGCTGAGCTCTAGCCTTTGATATCGAGCCGAGCTGTGTACTCTGATTATTTTGATGGTTTCCTTTATGTACTTGATATGTGAATTGTACTTTTATTGTGTAAACATCATGCCTTCGGGCCCACATGTATATAACTATTGTATCATAATTCGGGTATCAAGTATTATGAGAATATTCACAGGTAAAACTTAGTCTTCCGCTGATCTGATAAGTTTTTATTAGTGGTGTGTATGCTGTGATGGAATACAGTATCGGATGATCCTGGCAGGTTTGGGTTAACCGATGTTAACCCCGTCACTGGCCCGGTTCAGTGTGAACGGGGTGTGACATCGAAGGCCTCACGGCCGGAGGAATTGGCCCACCTACGCATTAATCATCATTACAGGTGGGGAATTGACGAACCAATGGGTCCATGCAGGGGTTGGGTGTAGAAGCCATCAAGGAGTTTTTTTTTTTCTAAGGCTCTAGAGAATTTTAGTAAATTTCTTGTATATGTTTTACTATATATTTGTAGCAATAATTATTTTTCTGTAAGTAATTTGAGAGAGGTGTGGGGACAAGCACTATAGCTTTATTCTTCATTAAAAATATGATCTTATATCATTGTGCATCTAGACAATCTTGCTAAATCACGTAAATCTATGCCAGTCCAGATAAGATAAGGGAGAACTACATTGTTGGGTTGATTGAATCCCAAACAATTTCAATTTTTGGAGAAAAAAACTATGCATTGACTTATTTTGAGAAAACCAATCAAAGAGAGTCTTGGTAATGATTTCTTGAAATGCATCACAGAGAACGCCTATGCAAACTGTCAAATCATGAAGGGAAATCCATATGTTAATTACTACAATTTCTGCAATAATTTGAGGCTTGAGTTGCTACAAACTCTTCTGCTCATCCTCAATTAAAGGTCTTTGTCCTCTTACGCAATAAGTTCCTCTTCCATTAAAAGTGTACTGATTGTTAGTAAAGTACTTTCTCTGCAATCCAGACTTGGTTTAAGTTATTGCAAACCTTAAATTGAGGAAAATAGAAACTCAAAATAGAAGAAAATTGACAATATGATGAATAGGGAATATTTAGAAACGAGCAGTTGAAAACAATTTGTCAAATCATGAGCATTTGCCCAAGATGTAAGATTGATGTTTGAAGAAATGCGTGTCAGAGAACGTAAGGTTAATATTAATTTGACAACTCGATCGGAGGTGCCAAGCAGAAAAAAAAAACCCCCTTTAATTATAGATAAAGAACACAACGTTGTTGAAAAAGATGGAAGAATCCAATGCCAACGATGAAGAGAAACCATATGTGTACTCGGTCTCAGACTTAGTTCCGTTGTTGGGAGAGAGAGAGAGAGAGAGAGAGAGAAGCAAACCTGCAGGCGACAATTTCTCCTACTCTTTGTGGTTTGTGTCCTTCTCTTCCATCCTTTACCAACAACGTTCTTGTATCCGTAAATTGGGTGTCGAAGATTGGGGTGGGTAGAGAAAGAAGTGGGAAGACCACAAGAGACAGGAGTAGTTATTAGAATTGTTTCTAAGCAATGGTTCTCTAGATGACCTTTGAGAGAAACTCCATCCAAACATGTCATTAGTTAACATTTATTTAACTAGTTTATGTTCATATAATGACTGAATGCTAGTCCACATATAGAAAAATGTTACAGTTACTATTTGTTCGAAAGAATGAATCAATGAGTGTGAGAGAAAAATTTTTTGTTCCTGCCAACGCTACTCCAATCATTGGCTCCTCTTGTGATTTAGATTTCAAACAACCCTATTCCAAATTATACAAAAGTCAAGACCCAAATCCCCTCCAATGCATCAGTGCTCCTAGTCTCAGGCATGGATCGCACTGGACACACTTTGGTTCAAAGTCAAGATAAACTCTACGTGATCATTTTAGGCCCACCCTTGATTTCTTTAAGATTTTTCACTTGTGAAAAAATATTTTTCTTAAAAAAAAAGAAAATAATAAATTTTTCCTCCACTCACCCTCCTCCCTCCTCCCTCCTCCCTCCTCCCTCCTCCCTCCTCTTCTCTTTATTCTATCTTTGTCACCAACCCAAGTCTAAGAGTTTTGAGATACTAAGCCCAATTTAACAATTGACGGTCGTGAAGCGTGATGTTTCACGCCGTCCCATCCCACCAACCCCAACTAAATCTCCAGATATTTTACACAATTAAATGTAACGTTAACCCTAAAAAAAGCAGGGGTAATGACGGAATACAAATTTCGCAATTATTTAAGCTTTACTGTGAGAGTATGAGACTCTCAGATCAGTGGCCGAATGATATGAATAAATAATTGAAAACCTCGACATGTGGGCCCCACCCTCACGCTACCTTCCTTATCGGGTGGACCTAAACCCTCAGATCTTTTACCAGAAAAAACCCCATTAGATCCACCACTTGTGACCGTCCATTTCACTATATAAACTCCTTTCAATCTCTTCAAACCTTCGCTTACACTTTCTCCTCTCGTCTCTTCTCCTCCAATTCTCCAGTAGAGCTTCAGATCTACTCTTCAATCTTCAGCCATGGCTTTGGTTGTAGAGAAGACCTCAGCCGGTCGCGAATACAAAGTGAAAGACCTGTCTCAAGCCGATTTCGGTCGTCTGGAGCTCGAGCTCGCCGAGGTTGAGATGCCTGGTTTGATGTCTTGCAGATCTGAGTTCGGTCCTGCACAACCCTTTAAAGGAGCTAGAATCACTGGCTCCCTTCACATGACCATTCAAACCGCCGTTCTCATCGAAACCCTAACTGCTTTGGGTGCCGAGGTCCGTTGGTGCTCTTGCAATATCTTCTCCACCCAAGACCACGCCGCCGCTGCAATCGCCCGTGACAGTGCTGCGGTATTCGCCTGGAAGGGGGAGACCCTTGAGGAGTACTGGTGGTGTACTGAGAGGGCTCTTGATTGGGGTGCTGGTGGTGGTCCGGATCTGATTGTTGATGATGGTGGTGATGCCACGTTGTTGATTCATGAGGGTGTGAAGGCTGAGGACGAGTTTGAGAAGACTGGGAAGTTGCCTGATCCGGCTTCGACTGATAACGCTGAGTTTCAGATCGTGCTTAGGATTATTAGGGATGGGTTGGCGACGGATCCGAAGAAGTATAATAAGATGAAGCAGAGATTGGTTGGTGTCTCTGAGGAGACTACCACTGGTGTGAAGAGGCTTTACCAGATGCAGGCTAATGGGACATTGCTCTTCCCTGCCATCAATGTCAACGACTCTGTTACCAAGAGCAAGGTATATATTTTTGTCTTCTTAAATCTCTTTATTCATTAATTTATTAATATATTTTACGATTGAGATGTACAGTGTTTTGCTTGAGATCTAGGGTTTATCTACAGTGTCTTGCTTCAGATCTAGGGTTTATGATGCTCTGTTCTGTTTTCTCTTGAAATCTTTGATTGTGTGATGCTGGTCATTGTAATGAATGCAGTCCTGCATCAGGATAGGCTTGTGAAATACGATATAGCTTACTGAATCTGATTCCGATTTCATTTAAATGCTGTTTGTGTCAATTGCCTTACCTTCTCAGAAAAATTGTATGTCGTTGTATTTATGGATTGCTTGATTTGAAGTGCTTGTTTTCCTTTCGCAGCTGCCTGCTTATTCATTTAAATATATTCAGGAAATAGACGAAACGTATTACAATCTGTTTCAATTTTTTTTGATAATTCAATTCAATAACTGCTCTTTTACTAGAACTCTATATCTCTGGGGACATGTTTCAGATCTAGGTTTCACATTGCTGTCTATATCTAAAATTTAGCTATTTTGGAAACTCTATTTTTGGGATTTGTTTTTGAAAACTGTATTTTGTTTTTCGCATCCAGATATGTAGGCTTTGATTTTTGTTGGAGTTTCACAGTTTTGGCTTTTAATAACCTCTTTTCTTCTCCTTCATGTTCATTTTGGAAATGTGATTACTGGTCTTGCTCCCGAGGTGATTTTCACGTTGTATTTATTCTTGTTTCTGAATTTTCTTGATTGCTGAAAAAAAAAAAGATTCATTAAATCGATAAATAGTTTAGCTCAGTTCTCCAAGATCAATCAATCTATGGGAATGATTTCCAAGATCTAGCTGACTCTGTTATGAGCTTAATTTAGTTCATGCTCGTCTACATGTAGGTCTGACTGCCAATCTGTTTCTTCTTTTGGCCTTCATCTCTAATTAAAAAGTGATATTTTTTACTGTTCATGCTTCAACTTTGATTATTTCTGAAGCAAATATTTGAGCTTTCAGTCCTAATGTTGCTTTTCATCTTCCTGCGAAACAGTTCGACAACCTCTATGGATGCCGCCACTCTCTCCCTGATGGTTTGATGAGAGCTACTGATGTTATGATTGCTGGAAAGGTCGCTGTTGTGGCTGGGTATGGAGATGTTGGCAAGGGCTGTGCTGCTGCCCTCAAGCAGGCTGGTGCCCGTGTCATTGTGACTGAGATTGACCCCATCTGTGCCCTCCAGGCTTTGATGGAAGGTATCATGGTCCAGACCCTTGAAGATGTGGTCTCTGAAGCTGACATCTTCGTTACCACCACTGGTAACAAGGACATCATTATGGTGGACGACATGAGGAAGATGAAGAACAATGCCATCGTCTGCAACATTGGTCACTTTGACAATGAGATCGACATGCATGGTCTGGAAACATTCCCTGGTGTGAAGAGGATCACAATCAAGCCCCAGACAGATAGGTGGGTCTTCCCTGACACCAATTCGGGCATCATTGTCTTGGCTGAAGGGCGATTGATGAACCTTGGATGTGCCACTGGCCACCCCAGCTTTGTGATGTCTTGCTCGTTCACAAACCAGGTGATTGCTCAGCTTGAGCTCTGGAATGAGAAGAGCTCCGGCAAGTACGAGAAGAAGGTGTACGTTCTACCCAAGCACCTTGATGAGAAGGTTGCTGCACTTCACCTTGGGAAACTTGGGGCTAAGCTCACCAAGCTTACTCCCGATCAGGCTGACTACATTAGCGTTCCCGTTGAGGGTCCATACAAGCCTCCTCATTACAGGTACTGAGACAAGGAAAGAGAAGAGAAGATCCAAACCTTTGATTGTTTTGTATTTTTCTTTCTTTAAATATTTCTAGTTTGTTATGTTAGTATTGTGTTGGCTTGGGGGTTGTACTGTGGGGGCGGGGGGATGTAGGAGTGAATTGGTCTACAGGAAGACCTCGGGTTTTGAATAAGGATAAGATTTGGTTGGGGGGGGGTTGTTTTAGGTGGATATCTATAGTTTGACAAGCTGCGTTTCATTACAAATATGCTTTTGCCTTGTTTTGAAGTAACTTCATTTCAAGAAATCACATCTATACATTTATTCTAAACATTGGGCCATAGGTTTTAAGAGTTTTCTGTTTGACAGTCAGGATTTGAAATATTTTGGATTTTGATTGAAGCTGAACCCTGTGGCCCGTTTGTTTGATAGGGTTTTTCTGGGGTGGGTGGGGTTTGAATTTTTCCTCCCCCCACCAATGGGATTTGAGGGCGTTTGGTAGGGGTTGGAATTTTGTTGAGAGCAAAAAGATTGTGCAAAATTCCTGTCGGCTGACGTGGCTGGTGATTTTTCTCACCCCACCTCAATGGCCTGAGAACACCGTTGCCTATCGCTTGAAGCTCCTCCACTGCGGTATCAATCGTAGATTCCTGAACAGAGAATAAGCGTTGAAGGCCTAATTTGATAAACACACCAGCAAAGAAGAAAATCATGTAATCCAAGTAGCAAACAAAGGAATACAGTTCATCATGAATTAGAGATCAAATTCCCATGTGTAGATTACCCAACAACCAATCATTCAAGAAAACTTGTGTGCCAATCTGTTGCTCGCACTCACTTTTGTTTAGCTGCTGCTTAGCCATTGCGGCCACTCATTTGGACATCCGCCCAACCTCCATTTGAAACCCACTCTGAAACCAAGCTCTCTACAACACCTACTCTGCAATCGTTTGATAGGTGGACCACTCACAATGGATCTCTCTACCTGCATGCCCCTTGGCCCCTTGCCAAAATGGACAGCAAATTAAAAAAGAAAAAAAAAAAAAAAAAAAANTTGCTGATGGAAAAGAACTCATCATTTTACTTTTACCCTTAAAAAAATTTACATTACCATAAAAAAACTAAAAATAACAATAAGGAAGTTTTATTAATTAAAAAAGAAAACAAAAAAGAAAAGGCAAGGGTTACAACAATCTACCAAAAGAATTTTTGGATGGACACACTCTGTTTTATCATGTGGCAGAATGATGTGATAAATATGATAGTTGGATATCTAGATGATAGTCTAAGTCAGCTATTTGTGATTTTTTTTTTTTTTTTTTTTTAATTCTTTATTTTAATTTTACTTGACAAACTTTGATTGGTCTAAAATTTGTCATGTAAGGGACCTAGTGGTCTATCTACCCAGAAAATTTCAGTACCATTTTTGCTGCCAAATGACAAAATAAAGTGGAGTTGTACATTGATTTCATATTTATGCCACCATCTAGCATAGATGCCTCCAAAAGAAAAACCAACAAAGCGTGTTTGTAATTATATTCTTTTTTTAAAGTAATAGGAGGATGAATAGTTCATTTTACTTGCTATGCTTTTAATTTGTTTGATTAGGTTTCTCCCCTTTGCTTGTCCTTATGGCTTGTATATTGTTTTTTTTTTTTTTAATATATATATATATATTCATTCACCTAAAAATAAAACACTAAAAACGTAAAAACAAAATATGAGAGAGAGAGAAGTGAGTTTTTGTTGGAAAATGTATTTTAAAAGGAAGTTTCAAAATTCCTTCGTATGCTTTTCAACTTTTGATTTTCGTTTTTCCTTCTCACAAGGTTTCTTCCTTTGACATCTTCGGATTTTTTTTTGAAATGAAAAATATATGAAACGAGAAATAATACAACAAACAAAACCTAAACTGACTAAGCAAGGGCAAAGGCCCTACCCATCAAAAGCCAACCCAATAGGCGAGGGACTAAACAAGCCAGCCCTAAGAAGGAACACACCAGGAAACCAAAAGAGAAATGGAGAAGGGGGGGGGGGGGGGGAGAAACAAGCAAAGAAGAAGGGGGAACAACAAAATAGATGGAGGGCAAAATCAAGATAAATCTAAACTGAAATACAACAAATAGGGGGGAAGGGAACCTGAAACATGGAAAAAGATGATAAATCAAAATTAGGGAAGGGCGAGGGGGGGAGGGGTGGAGGGAATAGAGAATAACGGAAGGTCCTAAGATGATGCTAAATATCTATTTCTAGTTGTATCAAGGAAACCGGTACAATTGTGAAAAAAAATTATTTTTCACCTCAAATGTGATAGTGTCCCAAATTTTCTCTAGAGTCCGCGATGTGGATATCCATCTCCTTTTGTTTTAACACCAAATGTGATATTATGTTACACTAAAAGCCAACTTGCCAAGATTATATGAAGTTTTACAATTAATGATACTCAAAATCCATTCCCATTCTCTCCCTAGGTAATGTGAGACTAAAGTTTGCACACCTTCACCGATCTCTCAAACCCTCTTGTACTTTCTGTATTCTTGATGGGGACACCTTACCGATCTCCCAGGTGGGTCTGGTACTTGCTATATTCTTGGGTGTCACAACTTCCTCCCTTTGGGCATAGCGTCCCTGCTGTGGACCCACACGCTATCGAGGTCTACTCTGATACCATTTGTAATGCTTCGGCCCCATTGACTTTGCACAATATTGTTTTCTTTGGCTCATGGACCTCAAGGCTTTAAAATGCATTGTGCCATGTTAAGGAGCCTAGAGGTTGTTAACTAGCCCAGTAATCTCTCCCTAGGCGATGTGGCACTAAAGTTTGTACACCCTCATCGATCTCCCAAACCCCCTAGCACTTGTCGTATTCTTGGTGGGGGATATCTCACTGATCTTCCAGGCAGGTCTAGGACTTTCCGTATTCTTGGGTGTCACATAGGCCAACCTGGGCATAGGGAGGCAAGGTGCCGGTTTATCTCAGGTAAAACATACCACATCATCAGTGCCACTTCATCAAGTGAGACCTAGTTGTAGAAACGCAACCCTAAAAACAATGCAGAAAGTAATGGAAAAACAAGAATAGACAATTCACATAGATTTACGAGGTTTGACAAGATTGTCTACGTTCTTGGTGAGATGAGATCCTGCTTCACTATCAATGGAGAATAGGGTTATAGCATTCGTCCTCACACCTCTCAGAATTACTTACAGGGAAAGTAAACCTCGTTATAAATATATAGAAAAAAATCCTAATACCAGAAAATACAAAATTGCCCTCAATAGATGAGTCCCAAATAAAAAATATGAGGGGGAGGGCTATGCCCCCTGCACCCCTGCTTAGAAGGGGGCCTGCACCGGTACTCCTTGGATTAAATTACGACGGAATACAAGACATCATACGCCAACATTAATCTACATAACGCATGGGACGCAAACTTAGGTATTTCATTGAACACCTTGGTCTTCTGGAGTGATCATACAGAAAAATTATAAATAATTCATCTTGAATCGTATCGAGTTGATTCTAGTTGCGTTGGAGATAACACTCGACTCTCTGCTGCTTTTCAGTACTACCCTTCTGCCAACTCTACCAAGTGAAATTATCAAAATGCCACCAAAGCTGCCTCATTGTGCATTGTCCCCTAAGCTGGCAAGCTCTGCCATTTGCTACCGCATCATCAATACACGTCTGTACTGATCAGAGACACTTCGAATCACCCATTTTCTTCTTTTCTATGCACTGATATAGAAAAAAAATACATATTTACCTCATACAAACTTGGAATAGAGAGATCCCATTTTCATTGGATAGAGGACTTAAAGCACTACAAATTATTATTTTATGTCATTTTTCAATTCTACAAGTTGATCTGCCCAATTTGGTGAAGTAGATACAACAGCATGAACCTGTGAATGCACTATGAAATGTGCATGTACAATGTTCCCTATGCTGCCACTTGCTATGTACCAACTGTTGTATAACTATGTAAGAACCTGACATACAATGCCACTTGAGTTTGAAGACCGCTTTAACAGTGTCAAATTGCTAAATGTTCTAAACTCTCTTCCACAGCATTGTCTGCACTACAAAATCACTATCTGCCACTGTCAGCACCACCATAACACTTGTGAACCCTATCACACCATTGTAAATACCCCGCCATACCAATACACTCCCTACACCTCTGAGTCACTACTGGCATCTGTAATGCTCTTTTGACTCAAACTGCACTTTGATGCACTATGTATACAAGTTAAAGAATCATGCTTCACACAAGGGCAAAGACCATTTTTGGGAGGTTTTATAAAATCATAGAGCTTGTGTCAAAAGAAAGTACTCACTTAAAGAAAATCTATACAAATGCAATCTTGTAGATCTTTTCACCACACCAGGCACTACAGAGAAGCTCAGGCATTGCTTGGACTTGATTAATATTATTCACAACTGAGAGAGTGGAGAGTGGGTTACACCCATTATGGCAGGGTGCGGTGTGGTTACATACAGTTATGAACGTACAAGGATGAGGACATTTACAACCTATCTTTATGGGAGCTTTACATAATCTAAGCCAAGGTGGAAATTGTTGATGGTTGATGTCTTGTATATGGACTGAGTTGTAAGCTACCTCCGAAGGGCTATTAAAAGCCGGTAGGGCTTGAGGCATGATGGAGTTACATAAATTCTTAGGGTTTACATGAGGCTAATGACAGAAATTTATATCTATTTGATTCTCTATAAAATTTTGCAATAAGGGTTATTGGGGTTATGGGAATTCTTTGTAAACATAGAGAGGCATGAGGAAGAGTGGTTATAACCATTTCTTCATTAATAGTGAATTTGCACTTATCACTCTTGTGGTCATAGGAACCTCGTTGAACCACAAATATACTTGTGTTGTGTGATTGTTTGATTGCTTTTTATATTCATTTTTTGCACCCTAAATAAGATTCTATTTCTACACCTTTAACATATATAGATATGGTTTAGTTTTATTTTTCATAAAGGAAAAAAAATAGTTTTAGGGGAAGTTTTTCAACCAAACCAAAAGACAATAATAAAAGGGGAAATGTTTTTTTGTCAAGAAGCATGATCTATGCCAGCACTCTCATGTATCTATATCTTTTCTCCATTCTTATGAAATGCATTGATCTCCATGTTTTATTGTGGAGGAGGAGAGAGATAGACAGAGGAGCGTTGGTATGGAGAAATAACATTTCCCAAAATTATTTTCATCAAAAGAGTATCTAATCCATTGACAGCCCTAGTACACTAGCTAGATCCAACTTTTTTTTCTGCAACTAACATTTGAGTACGTTTTTCAGTCATTATCAGTTGGCTCTTGATAGAGAAGAGGAGTGAGATCATTCAGAGCTTCCCAGAACAGATTCAGAAACTTTGGTACGAATGGGAGCTCCAAATGATGATTATACTCAGCCTTTTCTTTCAAATCCTCCTCATCTTGTTGGGTGACCGCAGAAAGCACAATACTGGAAAAAAAATAGGGTTTTTTATTTGGGTTGCCTACTTGGGTGCTGATTCTGTGGCAACTTTTGCCCTTGGCGTCCTCTCCAAAACTCAGCAAGGACAACGACATACTCAAACAGATGAACTCAGGGCCTTCTGGGCTCCATTTCTTTTGTTGCACCTTGGTGGCCCAGATACTATCACTGCCTATGCATTAGAAGATAATGAACTGTGGCTGAGGCACTTGCTTGCACTACTTATCCAAGTGAGTGTGGCATTTTATGTGATCTTCAGGTCTTGGACTCGAACTCCAATCTCAGTTCTTACAATCTTAATGTTTTTCACCGGGATTATCAAGTATGGGGAGAGGACATTGGCTCTTAGGTGGGCAAGCAAGGAGCACTTCAGAAAATCTATGCTCAGTGAGAGTCCCCCTGATCCAGGCCCCAATTATGCCAAATTCATGGAGGGTTATGTTTCTAAGCAAGAGGAAGGGTTCGTAGTGGACGTAGTAAGGATTTCTGAAGATCGACTGAAATTGAAAAAGGGTCAATCCTATAGCCTTCACCATCAAATCCCTATAGGAGGCGAAATCAATGCTAGTGAACCAGCAGAAAATCATATTTTGGAAAAAAAAGCACATCACCTGTTTAAGACATTCAAACGTCTTTATGCGGGTCTCATACTCAAGTACTGGGAAGGAGAGGAGAGCAAACAATTTATCAAACAAAGTACACCAGAGAAAGCTTTCGAAGTGGTCGAGATTGAACTTGGGTTCATGTTTGATTTGCTTTATACCAAGATGCCCTTAGTTTGCACTCGTGAAGGAGCCAAACTTCGATTATTCTGTTTCTGTCTGACCATCTGTGTGTTTGTTTCCTTCTTCACAACAGTTGAGAATCCGAAGCACCGGCCCCACTACTCTAACGTTGACATATTCATTACATACCTATTGCTCAATTCGGCCATTCTCTTGGAACTTTATGGTTTCATTATTCTTTTATCCTCAGATAGGATGATACTCTGGCTAAGCAAGCACAAGCACAAGCACAAGATGGCATCTATGGCTTATTTCCTCATGAAACCTCTACAGCGCAAGAAAAGGTGGTCTAATTCCATGGGACAATACAATGTAATAAGTTCTTGCCTCAAAGACGAAGCTACAACATTTAGTATTATGACACTTACCAGGCTCTGCAATGATCAGGAAATGTTGGATACGTATTGGTATACATTTTCTAACACATTCCTCCTGAGGTGAAAGAATTAGTATTTGAACAACTCAAGAGGAAGTTACAAGAAAACCAGACGAAGAAGAAGAAGAAAAATAAAAAGGGCCAGGGGAAGAAGTTGGAAGATGCCACAAATATTAGTGATGATGTCAAACTATTGTGCACAAGTGGGGTCACTCTCCAGAATCTCCTTGGGATTGGTGATGTTGAATTTCACCAAAGCATTATTCTTTGGCATATTGCGACGGATCTCTGCCACTATAATGATCAGATTGACACCAACTCAGCTCCACCTCAACCTGACATGTTCAAGTGCTTATCAGATAATATGTTTCAACTTTGGCATATTGCTACACATCTCTGCCACAACAATGGTCGGTCTCCACCTCGACCTTCACATCCAATTCAACTTCCACTTCAAGCACCTTCACCTCCACCTTTAACTTCACCACCTCCACCTCCACCTCTACCTCCTGCACCTTCACCTTCACCTTCATCTACACCTCCATCTCCATCTCCAACTCCACCTTCACCTGCACCTCCACCTCCACCCCCACTTCCACTTCAAGTACCTTCACTACCTCCACTTCCTGTTCCTCCACTTCAAGGACCTTCACCTCCACCTTTACCTTCACCACCTTCACCTTCATCTACACTTCCACCTTCATCTACACCTGCACCTGCACCTGCACCTGCACCTGCACCTGCACCTGCACCTGCACCTGCACCTGCACCTCCACCCCCACTTCCACTTCAAGTACCTTCACTACCTCCACTTCCTGTTCCTCCACCTCCACCTTCACCTCCACCTTTACCTTCACCACCTCCACCTCCTGCACCTTCACCTTCACCTACACCTCCACCTCCTTCTCCACCTGAGCCTGCAACTCCACCTCCACCTCCACCTGCATCTCCACCTCAAGCACCTTTAACTTCACCACCTCTACCTCCTGCACCTCCACCTCAACTTTCACTTCAATTACCTTCCCCTTCACCTGCACCTCCACCCCCATTTCCACTTCAAGTACCTTCACTACCTCCACCTCCAACTCCACCTTTACCCCAACCTGCATCTCCACCTCAAGCACCTTCACCACCTACACTTCCTGCATTTCCTCCTCAACTTCCACTTCAAGTACCTTCACCTTCACCTTTACCTCCTGCACCTTCACCTACACCTCCACCTCCACCTCCAACTCCACTTCCTCTTCAAGCACCTTCACCTCCACCTTTGCCTTCACCACCTTCACCACCTCACCACCTTCACCACCTTCACCACCTCCACCTTCTGCATCTTCACCTGCACTTGCATTTCCACCTTCAGCCCCGACACCTTCACCATCTCCACCACCTCCACCTCCTGCATCTTCTCCTGCACTTGCATTTCCATCCTCAGCCCCGACACCTTCACCCCCTACACCTTCACTTACACTTGCTTCTCCACCTCCACCACCACCTTCAGCCCTGGCACATTCACCTCTTGCACCTTCACCTGCACTTGCATCTCCACCTCCACTGCCACCTTTAGCCCCGGCACCTTCACCTGTACTCTCATCTCCACCTCCACCGCCACCTTCATCTTCACCTTGTACAGAATCGAAGCGCAACGTGTGCAAGCTTTTATCTAATTATATGTTGCATCTTCTTCTTACACATCCTTTCATGTTGCCCGAAGGGATTGGACAATTCAGATTTAGAGAAACATTCCCAGCAACCTGTGTTGAAGCCAAAGAACTTTTCAAAGGACAAAAATCAGGTTTGAATGAAAAAACAGCTCGTAAGATGTTGATTCAGATGACCACCGATATTCCACCTCATGAAGTGAAAGGAGAAAGCAACAAGTCTCTTCTATTTGATGCATGTAGGCTTGCAAAGAGTTTGCTATCATTTGATCAAGATGTGAGATGGGACATAATGACCACTGTATGGGTGGATAAGTTGTTATATGCTGCAAGTCAGTGTAGAGGGGCAGACCACGCCAAACAGCTCAGTCGAGGTGGAGAACTTCTGACTCATATATGGCTTCTGATGCTACATCTTGGTATGACAGAACAATTCCAAGTTTATCAAGGCGTGAGGGCCAAGTTGATATTTGGATAACAAAAATTTAATCAAATGGATGATTAGGCATATTTTCGATCCTCATCTTGAATTCTCCTAATGTGTGTTTGTAGTATATATATCTATCTATATATATACATCTTGAATTCTCCTAATGTGTGTTTGTAGTATATATATATATATATATATATATTAGTCCAATTTACTTCTGGTATTTGGAATTCTGCTCAAAAGAATTACAGTACCATCAAAAAGGAAATTTTATCGATTGTTCTCTGCATTCAAAAATTTCAAAATACATTATTAAATAAACCATTTTTAGTTCGTGTTGATTGTAGCGCAGCTAAATATGTTTTACAAAATGATGTTTCAAATCTTGCATCAAAACAAATTTTTGCCCGATGGCAAGCTTTATTATCAATCTTTGAATTTCAAATAGAATATGATAAGGATCGCTATAAGACTGCCTTCACAACACCCTTTAGCCTATATGAATGGAATGTTATGCCATTCGGCCTCAAAAACGCCCCTAGTGAATTCCAGAAAATCATGAATGATATATTCAATCCATATGGACAATTCACTATTGTCTATATTGATGATGTCCTGGTTTTCTCAAATTCTGTTGAACAACATTTCAAACACCTAAGAACATTTTATCAAATCATTAAATCAAATGGTCTTGTTTTGTCAAAAAGAAAAATTATTTTCAGCATTGCAAATTACTTTTTAGGAAACCCTTCTCGCCTCAAAGATAGAACAGCTGAACAATTATCAAACCTTAGATGTAAAAAATTACATGATTTCAAATGGTACAAAGATACTTTTTTAACCAAAGTCTTAACCAGACCTGATGCAAACCTTCCCTGTTGGAAAGAAAAATTCCTTACAGGTTTACCAACTTTGTTTTCAGAAAAAATCAAACAGCGCCTTAGGAAAGAAAATGATCAATTTAAACTTCCTAAAAATCTTTGTAATTGAGTTTTATCAAGGATTTGATCAGGGAACTTTGCACCAAAGATGATAGCACGATCGATAGGGGTAAGAGTACCTTTCTCGATCAAGTGGCCAAGGAACCTTACTTTGGTAAGAAAAAATTCCATTTTTCTTTTTGACAAAACAAGACCATTTGATTTAATGATTTGATAAAATGTTCTTAGGTGTTTGAAATGTTGTTCAACAGAATTTGAGAAAACCAGGACATCATCAATATAGACAATAGTTGAAGTCCGGCGAGATGCTCGGAGAGATCTTGGAAGAACTTGTGGAGGCTCAGAAGAACTTGTGGAGGCTCAGCTTGCTTCGGAGCTTCTCTCTCTATTTTTTCCAAGTTTCTATCTTCAAGTGATTTGGGAGAAGGGGTGATGCTCCTTTTATAATGTAAGGAGGCTCATTTGAATTACATGTGGATTTGGGTTGTATTTGGATTTCATTTGGTACTGTACCAAATTAGGATCGCTATAAGACTGCCTTCACAACACCCTTTGGCCTATATGAATGGAATGTTATGCCATTCGGCCTCAAAAACGCCCCTAGTGAATTCCAGAAAATCATGAATGATATATTCAATCCATATGACTCAACCTTACAATCTCCATCAAATAATGCAAAAATTTGATAAAATATCAAAACCCATTATTCCTGATCATTCTGGTCGGATCAAATCCCTTGAAACCACTACTGCATCTTTGCAGTATGAGATAAAACAAATTAAGCAACAAATAGCCCTTTTAAGCAGACCTCAAAACCAACAGGCTTCAACTTCAAACAACGAACCATTAATAAACCCCTTTGCAACGCAAGAGCTTGATGAATCAAATCCTACAATCCCTGGTTTTGTGGCTACCATATCCTGTCAAAATTGGTATGCTTTGATACCAGATTACAGGATCGAGATATGCTAAAATCCAGGGAACTAGTGATCTCCTGGTTCTGTATAGCAATCAGAACGAGATAGGTGCAATACCTTACTCCGATCCAGCAAGGAGACTAACACTGAGATGGGTGCAATACCTTACTCAGAACTAAATTTGTGCTTAAGTAAAATAAACAAAGAAAACCATAGACTGGAATAAAAGATATGGAATTGCAGAAAATTAAAAGCTGCTTAACTAGATCTATTTCTTGGAATCAAGAGGCTCGACTGTAGGCTTTGATCCAAGGATAGAAGAAGAAGCTGCTATGCAAATGCAGATGCTAAAAATTTGCTAATAATGCAATCAAAGAAAATACTTTGAAATATAACTTTGAAATTAAAGATTACAATATTTGGAGATATATTTTTGATCCAGAGTTCTTGAATCTCTGGATAGGCTTAGGACGGTTTGGGTTAGAGGATTTGAGAAGAAGAAGGTTGGGTTGGCTTTGAGCTACAGGTAGCTAACCTTTGAAGGACGATCAGACTTGGGATGATCGGAGTTTGTTGAAGTCCGGCGAGATGCTCGGAGAGATCTTGGAAGAACTTGTGGAGGCTCAGAAGAACTTGTGGAGGCTCAGCTTGCTTCGGAGCTTCTCTCTCTATTTTTTCCAAGTTTCTATCTTCAAGTGATTTGGGAGAAGGGGTGATGCTCCTTTTATAATGTAAGGAGGCTCATTTGAATTACATGTGGATTTGGGTTGTATTTGGATTTCATTTGGTACTGTACCAAATTAGGTACTATTTGACATTTCATTTGATACTGTGCACTTAAATTTGTATTTGAGATGTACAGCTGCTGCCGACACTTAAAGAACTGTTGGCGCCGAAAGTTGGAGTTGCTATCGACAAATGATTTGGCATCTTTGATGACTTTGCTGCCGATAGTTGATTTGGAATCTTCAATGATCTTACCACGGCATTCCACGTGTCAGGGACACTGTTCTCCGTATTGGTTTGATCAAGAATTTTGTATCCTATTTATTTGAGCCGGATATTGGCCGGACTGTCCTATGACCTGGGACAGTAGCAGTACCCCCTTTCCTTAAAGGTCGTCCGGGGTTAATTGACTAGGTAAAGTTTAACGACTGTACCACGTCGGCTAGTTTATAACCGTCTTAGCAGACGTTTTGGACCAAACTTATTTGGTCGAGGAGGACTTTGTATTGGCTGTCCGACGAGACCGCCGGGAAGTGACTTCTTTGAATTTGCTGGAGGAGGACGCCGTAAGACTGTCAGGGACAAAGTCAGGGTCAACCTCATATGGATCTTGCCCATAGCAGAGTTCATGGGCAGGAACAGATCTTTGCATGGATTTGAGACTGTAGGCATCATCACTGGAGCCTTCATTGTCTTCATTGTCTGAGTCGGAACCGAGTTCTGCTAAACGAGCACGAAGGGCTTCCTTCTCACTTTTGGTGCTTGATTTGGATGAGCTTTGGATTTTTGGAACAGGCTGGAGACCTGTGAGGCTTTTGATTAATGCATTTTTCTCACATTTGGAGACATCGCAGTTGTCCCACCATTTGATATTGAAAGACCGGCAGAGGACTGGGGCAATCCAGTCATTTATCTGATAGTCATAAATTTGGTATTCCCAGAATAGTATCCATGCGAGGCGGTAGTGGAAAAAGAATCTGAGAAGATCTGGTTGGTGAGGTTGGGGTGTTGAGTTTTGAGAAAATATTTGGAAAGAATCTTGGATTTGTGGGGGTAGGATTTCCTCCATAGGTCCATAGTGGTCCCACCATTTGGGAAACCAATTGGGAGTTTGGTTGTTGAATTTGTATTCAAAACAGAAGAACCAAGAGTGGCGGTTGGTTCTATTTTGAAAAGTGAAGGCTTTGAACCAGGCTTCCTGGTAATCCATGTAAGTAAAATTTTGTGGGGAAAAGGTATTTGAAAAGCTTCTTTGGTTTAGGGGATGGGTCCCCCAGTCTTGGAGAGATAGGATTTTGCAGATGGTTACAGTTGTATGTGTAACCAGCGTTGGATCGGTTCTGTCATAATTGAGTTTGAATCTGACAGAATCAGTTTCTACGAGAATGTACTCGTAGTATTCTTGAGTTTTTGCCTGGGAGTTGGAATAGTGATTCCATCCTTTGTAAAAAACTGCTTGTGCCATCATGATTGGCGAGTCAAGATATTTGTATAGGGGCTCTTCAATAGTGAAGAGGTCTTCTTTGCATGGCTTCTCATAGTATTGGCTTTTGAGTTTGGAACCTTGTGCTGTTTGAAGAGGTTTGGCTTGTGTAGTTTGGAGACTGGAACCAGTCTTATTTGTAGATTGGATGGGTCCTGCGGTAGAACCTACTACCACAGCATGGGAATAAGGTATTTTGGTGGTAGCCATTTGGGTCTGGCTACGGGTAATAATTTGGTGAGATGGTGCAGCAGAGGCAGCAGCAGCACCATAGCTAGATTTGGTTTTGACAACAGAATTTGAGGAAGTGGACTCCTTAGGGGGAGCCATCCTGATAAGGTTAATTTGAGGAATCTGGCCCTGTAAGAATTCACGGGTAAGAAAGTCAGGGACAGAATTGGATTCTCCTTTAATATATTCTATCTGAAATTCAAAAATTGATAATAAAGCTTGCCATCGGGCAAAAATTTGTTTTGATGCAAGATTTGAAACATCATTTTGTAAAACATATTTAGCTGCGCTACAATCAACACGAACTAAAAATGGTTTATTTAATAATGTATTTTGAAATTTTTGAATGCAGAGAACAATCGATAAAATTTCCTTTTTGATGGTACTGTAATTCTTTTGAGCAGAATTCCAAATACCAGAAGTAAATTGGACTAATTGTTCTTTGTTATTATCAGGAAGTCTTTGTTTGAGAATTCCTCCATATCCAATGTCAGAGGCATCAGTCTCAACAATTTTATATGCCTCAGGGTTTGGAATGAATAAACAAGGAATTTCTTTAACAAGCTTTTTGATTGTTTGAACGGCAGTAGTTTGGGTTTGAGACCAGGGAGCTGGTTTCTTTTTAAGCCGAAGATATAGAGGCTCGGCAATCTTACTAATTTGGGGAAGAAAATCACGAACGTAATTTAAACTTCCTAAAAATCTTTGTAATTGAGTTTTATCAAGGATTTGATCAGGGAACTTTGCACCAAAGGTGATAGCTCGATCGATAGGGGTAAGAGTACCTTTCTCGATCAAGTGGCCAAGGAACCTTACTTTGGTAAGGAAAAATTCCATTTTTCTTTTTGACAAAACAAGACCATTTGATTTAATGATTTGATAAAATGTTCTTAGGTGTTTGAAATGTTGTTCTAGTGAATTTGAGAAAACCAGGACATCATCAATATAGACAATAGTGAATTGTCCATATGGATTGAATATATCATTCATGATTTTCTGGAATTCACTAGGGGCGTTTTTGAGGCCGAATGGCATAACATTCCATTCATATAGGCCAAAAGGTGTTGTGAAGGCAGTCTTATAGCGATCCTTATCATGGATTTGGATCTGCCAGAAACCAGACTTCATATCGAATTTGGAAAAGATTTTTGCTTGGTAAATTCGTTGTAAAAGATCCTTTTGATTTGGGATAGGATACCTGACCCATTGAAGGGCATCATTTAAGGGTTTGTAATTGACAACTAACCGAGGAGTACCTCTTTCTATTTCAGCAGCCTTATTGACATAGAAGGCTGTGCAACTCCAAGGTGAAGTACTATGTCGGATAAGTTTTTTGGTTAAGAGATCATTGATCTCTTCTTTGCAAGTCTCAAGAAGAGTTTGATTCATTTGGGCAGGACGTGCCTTAGTGGGGATTTGAAGATCTGAGAACCCAGTAGCATAAGGTAGGGAGACCATATGCTGCTTACGGTGCCAAAAGGCATCAGGAACATCAGAACAAAGATTGGATTCAAATTTTGATTTTATTTGGTTAATCTGTTGGATGGTTTTTGGATTTTTAAGATGATCAGAGATTCTTTCATGAAGAAGCTCATCTTTGAGAAAATTTAATTGTCTAATTTTTCTAATACTTTGGTCATTGGAATTTTGGGCTTGTAAGAATGGGAAGACAATTTTTTGTCCTTGAAACTTAGTAGAAATCCCATCTTGTGTTATTTTGAATGGTTTGATTTTTTCTAAAAATGGTTGACCAAGGATTATGGTTTGGTCAAGATCTTTAGCAAGGATAAAAGTTTGGGGAAGGCAAAGGCCTTGGTTACAAACATGGGTATTTGATAGTTTGTATTGAACGTTTAACCCAGATCCATTAGCTGTGTTGAGGCGCTGGGTAGTTCGTTCATAAAATTGTGTTGGAATAGCACCTTCGTTGATACAATTAGCGTTTGCACCGGAATCAACAAGGGCAATGGAAGAGAATTTGAACGAGGCATTAATGACTAAGGTTATGCGAACATACCAATTTTGACAGGATATGGTAGCCACAAAACCAGGGATTGTAGGATTTGATTCATCAAGCTCTTGCGTTGCAAAGGGGTTTATTAATGGTTCGTTGTTTGAAGTTGAAGCCTGTTGGTTTTGAGGTCTGCTTAAAAGGGCTATTTGTTGCTTAATTTGTTTTATCTCATACTGCAAAGATGCAGTAGTGGTTTCAAGGGATTTGATCCGACCAGAATGATCAGGAATAATGGGTTTTGATATTTTATCAAATTTTTGCATTATTTGATGGAGATTGTAAGGTTGAGGAGAATTTTGGGTAGAAACATTGTTTCTGAGATGCTCAAGGCAGGCCTTCTTATGTTCTGGGTCTGCTAAGCTATCAATATAATCAAAAATATTTGAGTTTGGTGATGCACGAAGCATCCGGATAGATTTGGGAACACAATCTTCACAGCTAAGACCAATAATACAAGAATCACAAGTACATGCTTGAAAATTCTCATTATTGGAAGAACTGGAAGAATTATGTTCAGAGGCTTGAATTTGGTTAAGCTTATGATTTTCATCCTCAGAAGAAGATGAAGAAGTTTCTTGAAATAGAGCAAGGATATGGGTTTTATCTTGCTCAGAGATTTGTAAAGAATTAATTTTATTTGAAACTCTACAAAATTTGGCAATGTGTCCAGGCTTACCACATTTGAAACATCCTTGTGTGGTTTTATCTGGATTTTGATTCTTAAAATTTTTAGGTGCCTTGAAAGGCTTCCTATATTTGAAATATTTTGGCTTTGAAGGAGTTTTATGGTAAAACTCAGGGGTTGTAAATGGTCTGTTAGACACATATTTTTTGGATTTGTGAAAATTTTTATAATATTTACGAGAAGACTTATGTTTGTGTTTAGATGGAGGTCTGAGAGGTGGAAATCCGAATTGTTCACAGAAGCCTCCTAATTCACGTTTGTAAAATTTGTTTTCTTTATGGATTTGTTTCTTTAGTCTAATATCAGTACAGAGGGCAAGGCCCTCTTCATGAATGAGACTAATGATTTGGCCATAGGACATTTGATCATAAGGAATGATTCCATCATTTTCCTTCCTAAGGCGTTGTTTGATTTTTTCAGAAAACAAAGTTGGTAATCCTGTAAGGAATTTTTCTTTCCAACAGGGAAGGTTTGCATCAGGTATGGTTAAAACTTTGGTTAAGAAAGTGTCTTTGTACCATTTGAAATCATGTAATTTCTTACATCTAAGGTTTGATAATTGTTCAGCTGTTCTATCTTTGAGGCGAGAAGGGTTTCCTAAAAAATAATTTGCAATGCTGAAAATAAGGGTATTAACAGCATCTTCAATAGGAATACCTTCACCATCAAGAAGGGGAACACCATCTGGTGTAATTTGAACAGCCATTAAAATTTATGTTTTTTGGACATCAGTCAGGACATAATCCCACCAACCTTTGAGTTGGCCTGTGAAGCCAGAGACAAGCAAGGTAGCCACAGCACTATCAGGTGTATTCTTGATACGATGTGCGTTGCTAACCATGGTCATTTCTTGGAGTTTGTTCATGAGATTATGTTCGGACAGACCATCTATGTTCCATTCATAGATGATTCCACTTTGGTAGGAAGCCTGAGGAGCAGTTCCTCTAGCTTCAATTTGTAGGTCTGGGAAGACCGGGTGTTGGTTAGAACTTTGACCAATTTGGTTAATTTTGGGGAAGTCTTCTTCTTCAGAACTTGAGGAAGTGTCTGAAGAACAGCCTATAATGTTGAGGATACCTCTATTATTTGATTCAGCTGTTGGTTCATTTGAAGCTTGATTTTGGGCCGGTGTTTGAGGATCACTTAAATGTTCTTCAGTAGCATTAAGGATAGTCAATCGTTGGTTGATTTGATCTAAAACAAAGGATTTGTTAAGGGCGAGTTGTTGTTTTAGAGGAATATTATAAGGTTTGAATAAGGAAACAGAAGTTGGAACCGGAGCCGGTGTCATAGATGAAGAGGCTACAGGTTTTGGCTGGACAAGGTTTTCAACTCTTGAAAGTTGATTACCTATAGTTTGAAGACTTAAATTTGTAAAATTTAATTGTTCAATTTGTCTTCGGTTTGGATCTTCTTTATCGACTATTTTGAACGGAGAAGCTATTATCTCATTATTTTTGTAGTTATGTTTGATGCTTTCTATCGGAGGATGGATAGCATTAGTGGTTTGNACTTAAATGTTCTTCAGCAGCATTAAGGATAGTCAAACGTTGGTTAATTTGATCTAAAACAAAAGATTTGTTAAGGGCGAGTTGTTGTTTTAGAGGAATATTATAAGGTTTGAATAAGGAAACAGAGGTTGGAACTGGAGCCGGTGTCAAGGATGAAGAGGCAACAGTTTTTGGTTGGACAAGGTTCTCAACTCTTGAAAGCTGATTACCTATGGTTTGAAGACTTAAATTTGTGAAGTTTAATTGTTCAATTTGTCTTCGGTTTGGATCTTCTTTGTCAGTAATTTTGAATGGAGAGGCTATTATCTCATTATTTTTGTAGTTATGTTTGATGCTTTCAACCGGAGGATGAATAGCATTAGTGGTTTGTCCCTCATAAAGAGTCCAGGCTTTATGAGAGGTGGTCTGAGTACATACCTGATTATGCCAGGGATAGTAAACATTATTATCCTGGGCATAGATATCAAAATATGTAAAAAAGAAAACATTTGTTTTAAGATTTGTCATAAAATTATACCAATTTGTTCTAATTTGAGCTTGTTGTTCAAGGTTAAAGGTTTTTAAGAACCATTCACGTTTTTCTTTGTTCTTTTGGGACTCAAAATCATTTCGAAGTAAAGGTTTGTCAATTTGATAATTTGTTTCTACTTGAATCATATAAACTCCGCCAGTTTTAGGGTTTTTAGGAGGAGGAGGAGGTTCAACCTCAGATTGAGTAGGAGACCTTTGATCATTGGCTTCAGAAGGGGTTGTATCAGGAACGGTAGAAGTGGTTTCGTAAGTTCCATGTACAATATTTTGATTATTTTGAACTCCCACAAGGTGAGGAAAAGGTGGAGTTGTTCTAGTTTGAGAAACCCATTGGTTTAAGTCAGAAGTTGATGCTTCAGAGCATGATCTTCTGGAACTTTGGTAAACCGGAGGGGTAGTTTGTCTGTTGAACCTAATGGCAACTAATCCGTCTGAATCCTGGGAAATAGAACGGATACTGGTGTTTGAGACTTGAGGGGTAATAGCAGTCGTTTGCAGCTGCCATTCTTCAGGGAAAGAAATATCTTCCCATCGGCAAAGTTTGGGGTAGACAATTTGACCCTGAATACAGTCAGTCTCAAGGTAAAGGGTTTGACCTTTTGAAGATGTTCTTTTGGCTCGAGGTTGGACAGACTTCATAGCCTTGTATTTGATGCGATGGATAATGGAGATTGGGATAGTTCCATGCATTAATTTGTAACCATGAGTTTTAAGGTTGAGTTTGAGTGAGTGTAAAATGTTTGGATCTTCTAAGGCTATGGACATGTCAGGATAGACATTAAAATGGACAGGTCCATAACATAAACTTGTTTCAATGGCTCCCAGAAGGGAATCATTGAACTCAAGGAACCTTTGGTCACGAAGGGCTAACAACATAGAAGTGTTGAGTCCTTCTCGGTGAAGGGGCTTGATGGCCACTTGGACTAAGCCAATATGGACATAATTATATTTGCGGTCTTTGTATAGATCTTGTAGGGTAAGTGGATCAAAAAGTTGGATTTCTTGAGTTTGTGGGGTAAAATTTATAGTTTGTTCTACGGTCTTGACTGTTTCGAGTTCGAACCAGTCTCGATCATAGAGATCATTTCTTGAAATTTTTGGCATATCCCAACTTCGAAGTCGTCGGTTAATTCTTGAGGTTTGTTCATCATAATCAAGCACATTAGAACTTGTGCTTGCCTCACCTGCCGATCTCATCGACATGGAGCGGGGTAATCGACTCATAATTTGAGAATTCTTAAACTTGGGGTAATCACCTAGATCTAAGTTTTAAGATGGTATTTCCAACATGACTTGGGCACAATCGTGGTCTTACACTCTTCTGCCACTCCTCCCAAGAATCCAAAGGCATATACCGCGTCGAAAAACTTAAAAGAAAATAATTACTCAAAAGAAAAGAAATCTGCAAAGAAATAAACCGAATTGTCCATGCTCTGATACCAGATTACAGGATCGAGATATGCTAAAATCTAGGGAAATAGTGATCTCCTGGTTCTGTATAGCAATCAGGACGAGATAGGTGCAATACCTTACTCCGATCCAGCAAGGAGACTAACACTGAGATGGGTGCAATACCTTACTCAGAGCTAAATTTGTGCTTAAATAAAATAAACAAGCAAAGAATAGAACCATAGACTGGAATAAAAGATATGGAATTGCAGAAAATTAAAAAGCTGCTTAACTAAATCTATATCTTGGAATCAAGAGGCTCGACTGTAGGCTTTGATCCAAGGATAGAAGAAGAAGCTGCTATGCAGATGCAGATGCTAAAAGAAGCTAATAATGCAATCAAAGAAAATACTTTGAAATATAACTTTTGAAATTAAAGATTACAATATTTGGAGATTTTTGATCTAGAGTTCTCGAGTCTCTAGATAGGCTTAGGACGGTTTGGGTTAGAGGATTTGAGAAGAAGAAGGTTGGGTTGGCTTTGAGCTATAGGTAGCTAACCTTTGATGGACGATCAGACTTGGGATGATCGGAGTTTGTTGAAGACCGGCGGGATGCTCGGAGAGATCTTGGAAGAACTTGTGGAGACTCAGCTTGCTTCGGAGCTTCTCTCTCTAAGTTCTAGGATTTCAAGTAATTGTACAAGTGGTTTGGGAGAAAGGGAGATGCTCCTTTTATAATGTAAGGAGGCTCATTTGGATTACATGTGGATTTGGGTTGCATTTGGATTTCATTTTGGAACTGTACCAAATTGGGTACTATTTGTTATTTCATTTGTCACTATTTGGCACTGTGCACTTAAATTTGCATTTGGAGTGAACAGTTGTTGCCGACAATTGTGGAACTGTTGGCGCCGAAAGTTGGAGTTGCTATCGACAAATGATTTGGCATCTTTGATGACTTTGCTGCCGATAGTTGATTTGGAATCTTCAATGATCTTACCACGGCATTCCACGTGTCAGGGACACTGTTCTCCGTATTGGTTTGATCAAGAATTGTGTATCCTATTTATTTGAGCCGGATATTGGCCGGACTGTCCTATGACCTGGGACAGTAACAGTACCCCCTTTCCTTAAAGGTCGTCCGGGGTTAATTGACTAGGTGTATTTTAACGACTGCACCTCGTCGGCTAGTTTATAACCGTCTTAGCAGACGTTTGGGACCAAACTTATTTGGTCGAGGAGGACTTTGCATTGGCTGCCCGTCGAGACCGGCGGGAGGTAACTTCTTTGAATTTGCTGGAGGAGGACGCCGTAAGACTGTCAGGGACGAAGTCAGGGTCAACCTCATATGGATCTTGCCCATAGCAGAGTTCATGGGCAGGAACAGATCTTTGCATGGATTTGAGACTGTAGGCACCATCACTGGAGCCTTCATTGTCTTCATTGTCTGAGTCGGAACCGAGCTCTACTAGACGAGCACGAAGGGCTTCCTTCTCACTTTTGGTGCTTGATTTGGAGGAGCTTTGGATTTTTGGAACAGGCTGGAGACCTGTGAGGCTTTTGATTAATGCATTTTTCTCACATTTAGAGACATCGCAGTTGTCCCACCATTTGATATTGAAAGACCGGCAGAGGACTGGGGCAATCCAGTCATTTATCTGATAGTCATAAATTTGGTATTCCCAGAATAGTATCCATGCGAGGCGGCAGTGGAGAAAGAATCTGAGAAGATCTGGTTGGTGAGGTTGGGGTGTTGAGTTTTGAGAAAATGTTTGGAAGGAATCTTGGATTTGTGGGGGTAGGATTTCCTCCATAGGACCATATTGGTCCCACCATTTGGGAAACCAATTGGGAGTTTGGTTGTTAAATTTGTATTCAAAACAGAAGAACCAAAGTGGCGGTTGGTTCTATTTTGAAAAGTGAAAGCTTTGAACCAGGCTTCCTGGTAATCCATGTATGTAAAATTTTGTGGGGAAAAGGTATTTGAAAAGCTTCTTTGGTTTAGGGGATGGGTCCCCCAGTCTTGGAGAGACAGGATTTTGCAGATGGTTACAGTTGTATGTGTAACCAGAGTTGGGTCAGTCCTGTCATAATTAAGTTTGAATCTGACAGAATCAGTTTCTACGAGAATATACTCGTAATATTCTTGATGTTTTGCCTGGGAGTTGGAATAGTGATTCCATCCTTTGTAGAAAACTGCTTGTGCCATCATAATTGGCGAGTCAAGATATTTGTATAGGGGCTCTTCAATAGTGAAGAGGTCTTCTTTGCATGTCTTTTCATAATATTGGCTTTTGAGTTTGGAACCTTGGGCTGTTTGAAGAGGCTTGGCTTGTGTAGTTTGGAGGCTGGAACCAGCCTTATTTGTAGGTTGGATGGGTCCTGCGGTAGAACCTACTACCACAGCATGGGAATAAGGTGTTTTGGTGGTAGCCATTTGGGTCTGGCTACGGGTAACAATTTGGTGAGATGGTACAGCAGAGGCAGCAGCAGCACCATAGCTAGATTTGGTTTTGACAACAGAATTTGAGGAAGTGGACTCCTTAGGGGGAGCCATCCTGATAAGGTTAATTTGAGGAGTCTGGCCCTGTAAGAATTCACGGGTAAGAAAGTCAGGGACAGAATTGGATTCTCCTTTAATATATTCTATTTGAAATTCAAAAATTGATAATAAAGCTTGCCATCGGGCAAAAATTTGTTTTGATGCAAGATTTGAAACATCATTTTGTAAAACATATTTAGCTGCGCTACAATCAACACGAACTAAAAATGGTTTATTTAATAATGTATTTTGAAATTTTTGAATGCAGAGAACAATCGATAAGATTTCCTTTTTGATGGTACTGTAATTCTTTTGAGCAGAATTCCAAATACCGGAAGTAAATTGGACTAATTGTTCTTTGTTATTATCAGAAAGTCTTTGTTTAAGAATTCCTCCATATCCGATGTCTGAGGCGTCGGTTTCAACTATTTTAAAAGCCTCAGGGTTAGGGATAAATAAACAGGGGATCTCTTTAACAAGCTTCTTGATAGTTTGGACTGCTGTGGTTTGAGTTTGAGACCAGGGAGTTGGTTTCTTTTTAAGCCGAAGGTAAAGAGGTTCGGCAATTTTGCTGATTTGGGGAAGAAAATCCCGAACGTAATTTAAACTTCCTAAGAATCTTTGTAATTGAGTTTTATCAAGGATTTGGTCCGGGAATTTTTCACCAAAGGTAATGGCACGATCAATAGGGGTAAGAGTACCCTTTTCAATTAAGTGCCCAAGGAACCTAACCTTGGTAAGAAAGAATTCCATTTTTCTCTTTGATAAAACAAGACCATTTGATTTAATGATTTGATAGAATGTTCTTAGATGTTTGAAGTGTTGCTCAACAGAATTTGAGAAAACCAGGACATCATCAATATAGACAATAGTGAATTGTCCATGCGGATTGAATATGTCATTCATGATTTTCTGGAATTCACTAGGGGCGTTTTTGAGGCCGAATGGCATAACATTCCATTCATATAGGCCAAAGGGTGTTGTGAAGGCAGTTTTATAGCGATCCTTATCATGGATTTGGATCTGCCAGAATCCAGACTTCATATCAAATTTGGAAAAGATTTTTGCTTGATAAATTCTTTGTAAAAGATCCTTTTGATTTGGGATTGGATATCTGACCCATTGGAGAGCATCATTTAAAGGTTTGTAATTGACTACTAGCCGAGGAGTACCTCTTTCTATTTCAGCAGCCTTATTGACATAGAAGGCTGTGCAACTCCAAGGTGAGGTACTGGGTCGGATGAGTTTTTTGGCTAAGAGATCATTGATCTCTTCTTTGCAAGTCTCAAGAAGAGTTTGATTCATTTGAGCTGGGCGAGCTTTAGTGGGGATTTGAAGATCTGAGAACCCAGTAGCATAAGGTAGGGAGACCATATGCTGCTTTCGATGCCAAAAGGCATCAGGAACATCAGAACAAAGATTGGTTTCAAATTTTGATTTAATTTGATTAATTTGTTGGACTGTTTTCGAATTTTTAAGATGATCAGAGATTCTTTCATGAAGAAGCTCGTCTTTGAGAAAATTTAATTGTCTAATTTTCCTAATACTTTGGTCATTGGAATTTTGGGCTTGTAAGAATGGGAAGACAATTTTTTGTCCTTGAAACTTAGTAGAAATCCCATCTTGTGTTATTTTGAATGGTTTGATTTTCTCTAAAAATGGTTGACCAAGGATTATGGTTTGGTCAAGATCTTTAGCAAGGATAAAAGTTTGGGGAAGGCAAAAGCCTTGGTTACAAACATGGGTGTTTGAAAGTTTGTATTGAACATTTAACCCAGATCCATTAGCCGTGTTAAGGCGTTGGGTAGTCCGTTCATAGAATTGGGTTGGGATAGCACCCTCGTTGATGCAATTGGCATTAGCACCAGAATCAACTAAGGCAATGGCAGAAAATTTGAACGAGGCATTAATAACTAAAGTTATGCGAACATACCAATTTTGGCAAGTTATGGTAGACACAAAACCAGGGATTGTTGGATTTGGTTCAACGAGTTCTTGAGTTGCAAAGGGGTTTATTAATGGTTCATTGTTTGAAGTTGAAGCCTGTTGGTTTTGATGTCTGTTTAAGAGGGCTATCTGTTGTTTAATTTGCTTTATCTCATACTGCAAAGATGCAGTAGTGGTTTCAAGGGATTTGATCCGACCAGAATGATCAGGAATAATAGGTTTTGATATTTTATCGAATTTTTGCATTATTTGATGAAGATTGTATGGTTGAGGAGAATTTTGGGTAGAAACGTTGTTTCTAAGATGTTCAAGGCAGGCCTTCTTGTGTTCTGGGTCTGCTAAACTATCTATGTAATCAAAAATATTTGAATTTGGTGATGCACGGAGCATCCTGATAGATTTGGGAACACAATCTTCACAGCTAAGACCAATAATACAAGAATCACAATTACATGCTTGAAAATTCTCATTATTGGAAGAACTGGAAGAATTATGTTCAGAGGCTTGAATTTGATTAAGTTTGTTGTTTTCATCCTCGGAAGATGAAGAAGTTTCTTGGAAAAGAGCAAGGATTTGGGTTTTATCTTGCTCAGAGATTTGTAAAGAATTAATTTTATTTGAGACTCTACAAAATTTGGCAATGTGTCCAGGCTTGCCACATTTGAAACATCCTTGTGTGGTTTTATCTGGATTTTGGTTCTTAAAATTTTTAGGTGCCTTGAAAGGCTTCCTATATTTGTTATATTTTGGCTTAGAAGGAGTTTTATGATAAAACTCAGGGGTTGTAAATGGTCTGTTAGACACATATTTTTTGGATTTGTGAAAATTTTTATAATATTTACGAGAAGACTTATGTTTGTGTTTAGATGGAGGTCTGAGAGGTGGAAATCCGAATTGTTCACAGAAACCTCCTAATTCACGTTTGTAGAATTTGTTTTCTTTATGGATTTGTTTCTTTAGTCTAATATCAGTACAGAGAGCAAGACCCTCTTCATGAATAAGACTAATGATTTGGCCATAGGACATTTGATCATAGGGAATGATTCCATCATTTTCCTTCCTAAGGCGTTGTTTGATTTTTTCAGAAAACAAAGTTGGTAATCCTGTAAGGAATTTTTCTTTCCAACAGGGAAGGTTTGCATCAGGTCTAGTTAAAACTTTGGTTAAGAAGGTGTCTTTGTACCATTTGAAATCATGTAATTTCTTACATCTAAGGTTTGATAATTGTTCAGCTGTTCTATCTTTGAGGCGAGAAGGGTTTCCTAAAAAATAATTTGCAATGCTGAAAATAAGGGTATTAACAGCATCCTCAATAGGAATACCTTCACCATCAAGAAGGGGAACACCGTCAGGTGTGATCTGAACAGCCATTAAAATTTCTGTTTTTTGGACGTCAGTCAGGACATAATCCCACCAACCTTTGAGTTGGCCTGTGAAGCCAGAAACAAGCAAGGTAGCCACAGCACTATCAGGTGTATTCTTGATACGATGTGCGTTGCTAACCATGGTCATCTCTTGGAGTTTGTTCATGAGATTATGTTCAGACAGGGCATCTATGTTCCATTCATAGATGATTCCACTTTGGTAGGAAGCCTAAGGAGCAGTTCCTCTAGCTTCAATTTGTAGGTCTGGGAAGACCGGGTGTTGGTTAGAACTTTGACCGATTTGGTTAATTTTGGGGAAGTCTTCTTCTTCAGAACTTGAGGAAGTGTCTGAAGAGCAACCTATGATATTGCGGACACCTCTATTGTTTGATTCAGCTGATGGTTCATCTAAGGGCTGGTTTTGGTCTGGTGTTTGAGGATCACTTATATGTGCTTCAGTAGCATTAAGGATAGTCAAACGTTGGTTGATTTGATCTAAAACAAAAGATTTGTTAAGGGCGAGTTGTTGTTTTAGAGGAATATTATAAGGTTTGAATAAGGAAACAGAAGTTGGAACTGGAGCCGGTGTCAAGGATGAAGAGGCAACAGTTTTTGGTTGGACAAGGTTCTCAACTCTTGAAAGCTGATTACCTATGGTTTGAAGACTTAAATTTGTGAAGTTTAATTGTTCAATTTGTCTTCGGTTTGGATCTTCTTTGTCAGTAATTTTGAATGGAGAGGCTATTATCTCATTATTTTTGTAGTTATGTTTGATGCTTTCAACCGGAGGATGAATAGCATTAGTGGTTTGTCCCTCATAAAGAGTCCAGGCTTTATGAGAGGTGGTCTGAGTACATACCTGATTATGCCAGGGATAGTAAACATTATTATCCTGGGCATAGATATCAAAATATGTAAAAAAGAAAACATTTGTTTTAAGATTTGTCATAAAATTATACCAATTTGTTCTAATTTGAGCTTGTTGTTCAAGGTTAAAGGTTTTTAAGAACCATTCACGTTTTTCTTTGTTCTTTTGGGACTCAAAATCATTTCGAAGTAAAGGTTTGTCAATTTGATAATTTGTTTCTACTTGAATCATATAAACTCCGCCAGTTTTAGGGTTTTTAGGAGGAGGAGGAGGTTCAACCTCAGATTGAGTAGGAGACCTTTGATCATTGGCTTCAGAAGGGGTTGTATCAGGAACGGTAGAAGTGGTTTCGTAAGTTCCATGTACAATATTTTGATTATTTTGAACTCCCACAAGGTGAGGAAAAGGTGGAGTTGTTCTAGTTTGAGAAACCCATTGGTTTAAGTCAGAAGTTGATGCTTCAAAGCATGATCTTCTGGAACTTTGGTAAACCGGAGGGGTAGTTTGTCTGTTGAACCTAATGGCAACTAATCCGTCTGAATCCTGGGAAATAGAACGGATACTGGTGTTTGAGACTTGAGGGGGAATAGCAGTCGTTTGCAGCTGCCATTCTTCAGGGAAAGAAATATCTTCCCATCGGCAAAGTTTGGGGTAGACAATTTGACCCTGAATACAGTCAGTCTCAAGGTAAAGGGTTTGGCCTTTTGAGGATGTTCTTTTGGCTCGAGGTTGGACAGACTTCATAGCCTTGTATTTGATGCGATGGATAATAGAAATTGGGATGGTTCCATGCATTAATTTGTAACCATGAGTTTTGAGGTTAAGTTTGAGTGAATGTAAAATATTTGGATCTTCTAAAGCTATGGACATGTCAGGGTAGACATTAAAATGGACAGGTCCATAACATAAACTTGTTTCAATGGCTCCCAGAAGGGAATCATTGAACTCAAGGAACCTTTGGTCACGAAGGGCTAACAGCATAGAAGTGTTAAGTCCTTCACGGTGAAGGGGTTTGATGGCCACTTGGACTAAGCCAATATGGACATAATTATATTTGCGGTCTTTGTATAAATCTTGTAAGGTAAATGGATCAAAAAGTTGGATTTCTTGAGTTTGAGGGGTAAAGTTTATAGTTTGTTCTACGGTCTTGACTGTTTCGAGTCCGAACCAGTCTCGATCATAGAGATCATTTCTTGATATCTTTGGCATATCCCAACTTCGAAGTCGTCGGTTAATTCTTGAGGTTTGTTCATCATAATCAAGCACATTAGAACTTGTGCTTGCCTCACCTGCCGATCTCATCGACATGGAGCGGGGTAATCGACTCATAATTTGAGAATTCTTAAACTTGGGGTAATCACCTAGATCTAAGTTTTAAGATGGTATTTCCAACATGACTTGGGCACAAACGTGGTCTTACATCCCCCACCTTTCATTGTAAATCCTCATATTGTAATGTCTA
>NC_056559.1:26085147-26168397 GCF_013358625.1 Macadamia integrifolia
TGTGTGTTTGTAGTATATATATATATATATATATATATATATTGGGCAAAAACATATTCAGGTCGCAGAATTCCTGTACTGATTTCCTAGCATCTGGTTCATCCAGATTTCTTTTGTCACATATGTGGTGGCACCATCCCCCACCTTTCATTGTAAATCCTCATATTGTAATGTCCAGGAGTTTCTCCATGACAGCGTACTTTTTATTTGAATATCCAATATGTTTTTTTTTTTTTTTTTATTGAAATATATCCATATTGTTTTGATATCTATCTATTATAAATTGTATGGGAAAAACATCTCTATCTGGTTATGCACCTCTACACCTATTCACATCGGTGACTACCCTGGCCACCTACTTGGATGCTTGTGCGTCTCCCTTAATTGGTCCCTATGCTGGCATAGTGGCCATGTGACTAAATAACGCTTACCCGCCTGAATATTTTATATTAAAAGAGCTAACCATGTCTTGTGGTGCAGAAAACATCAACACACAGGACCAATGAAAAGACACATGATAATATCTTCAGCACCTTAGACGCTAGGGGCAGCGTTATCTTTTTATACAGTCTTTAGGAATTTACACCAACAAGACTGGTTTCTTTTTCCCATACTAAAATAGCAAAAAATTTCTTCTAGTGGGTTAGATATGCCATGTGTTAGGTGAAGTAGAAAATTGAAATCTAGATTTTTAAGGATGGACTCGATAGGCCATGCGGCAAATATCTTTTTGGGTAAAACCAACCTTGGTTGATTTTTATTTATTTATTTATTTTTTAAGAACCCCAGGTTGGCTTGATAACATGAAAATATGAATGGCGAGCATAGGTTTTTAAATCGGATTGGATCAGATTGATATTGGCCAAGATCGATCTCCATCCTTGATCAATTTGATACAAATCCGCTGGTAAGGTTTAAGGATAAAATATTCAAAAAAATAAATTTTAAGCAGGAGCAAATCCGTTCAATCTAGACAGATATTGAAGCAGATCAGATCCCCCTCGAGTGACCTAGATGGCATCGCGGGAACGGATTATCGGGTGTAGGGAAACTCGGCCCAAAGAATAGATTATTATTATTATTAATTTTTTTTTTTTGACCAAGCTTTCCTAAGGCCACAATGATCATGAACTTTTGAACCCACAATTTCTCATGGTTATCAATTGATTTCCAGTAACAATTGTATGGCTGGAATGTTGTTTACGTAGGACAAAGTTGTCTTTAGGCCGCACAGATCGCACGCTTCAGTGTGGAGTGAAATCCTTGTACCAAGCAATGGGAAGACATGAAGGAATGTTGCACCATTTGTCTAAAAGGGGCCAAATGTCACGAAGAACATGTACAAGGGCAGCACAAAATGGTGGGGATCGGGCTCCTTTCCAACAACTGCACCCTTCAACGACCCTCCAAGGGTTGGGAGTTCTTAGTCACGTATTTCAACACTTGTTGGTCATGCATCCCAATACCTGCCAACACATGGGGATGCGTGTCCAAACTCTCCCAACCTTTGGATGGATCATTGGAGGGTCGATGGTGTTGGAGAGGATCTTTTTCCATTCTACGGTGTGGCCACTATCATTTTCCTAGAAAACAAAAATCTAAAGAAGTTGAAGAATCTCCAAAAGCCTAGCTAAAGCAGTGCAATAGCTTTAATTTTTTAGGCGAGAGATTGTTGTCTAATCACAAGTGACCTCTACACTAGTGCGAGACCAATGAAAGTGTGCATAGAAGCATCAATATGAATTATTTTTTTTATTTTACAAAGGATGGGATGATAATTTTGCACATTCTCACGCTTGGGCACAAGGTCTATGCCACTAGATAGTCTTCTTTTTTATTTTATTTTTTTTTCCATTTTCTCTTTTATACTTTATCCTATAATTTTCAATTACATATTGAATGTACAAATAGTAGGGTTACTGGGTTCATGTTCCAAAGACAACGAGCAATTTTTAACCATTATTATTTTTAATTTTTTTTTTTTTTTTTTTTGGGAAGATATTTGATCCACTATTTATCCAACATTGAGGTGGTATTGAAGTATTCTCTTTTACCTTTCTTTTGCTTACTTTATCATTTTCTTTTTTCAACTACGATGCATGTTGATGTTATTCTCATTTAATTGCCTTTTCTTTTCTTTTGCTATATCTTTTTCTTTTTCACTTCCTGTCTCTACCATTGTCATGATATTGAAGTTATTTCTCTTTTTCTTCTTGCACTTTCAGTCTCCAGCATTGAAGCATTGAGGTGGTATTGAATTTATTCTAATATTGTGGTGCTATTAAAGTTACACTCTGCTTCCTTTCTACTATTAATTACTTTTCTTTTTACACGTTTAGTCTCCAACATTGAGGTGATATTGAAGTTATTCTATTTTTCCTTCCTTTTCTTTTACTTTAACTTTTTATTTATTCACTTCATGCTATATATTGAAGTAATTATACTCTTTTAATTTCCCCCTTTTCCCAGCGTTGAGGCGGTATTGCATTTATTCTATTTTTTCTTTTTCTTTTATTTTTCTTTTCTTTTCTTTTATTTTATTTTTTCTAAAGATCAGGAATTTTATTGAAAAAAAAATTATATTTCATGATAGACAATTTATAAATCCCCACCTTCTACATGGCCATCAGCAGGGGAGAATAAATTGGAAAAATTGAGAAACATTAAATAACTTGAAAACTAGGTCTCGATTCTGCATCATGTGCAATCTCTGACTGAATATGAGATGGAAAATAGATATTGACGTCTGAAGCTCTTGTTTTAGATGCTTCATTTGCTAGAAAATCAGCAACACAATTAGCTTCCCGAAAACAATGCATTATCTTCCAACTTATAGAATTCAAATAATCCTTCACTGACATCCAAAGCTGAAAAGCAAACCAAAGACTGGATTGGGATTGAAGAGCCACCACCACTGCTACATAATCCATTTTAATCCAAAAAGCATTAATCTGTAACTCTTTGGCTTAAAAAATTCCTTCCATAAGAGCTATGAACAAACTTATTAAAAGAACTCATTTTACTTTAAATTTTTCTTTAATCATTTCATGCTAATGAAGTTATATTCTTTTCCCCCCTTTTCTAGCATTGACGTGGTATTGAAGTTATTCTATTTTTTCTCTTCTTTTCGTCTCCTTTACCTTTTTCTTGAAGCAACTTTGTGCTACTGAAGTTATTCTCTTCTTCCCTTTTAATTCTTTTATATTATTTTATTTTATTTTATTTTACTTCCAACATTGAGGTGCTAATAATTAAATTTATTTTGTTCTCTTTTTTAATTTAATTTAATTTAATTTATACATTTTATTTTTTTTACATTGACTTTTTATATTGAAATATTGAACAAATAGCTTTGCCTTTTTCCATTTATTCGTCATTCAATTTATTATATGATTGAGACCAAATCACTTATAGTTTTGTAGAAAATAAACTTAATTTCCTACCTACAAATTGTCTCTCCCTAAACATTCAAGGTCTCTTTTTTTTTTTTTTCCTTTAATTTAATTTTATTTTTCATTTCAACTTTGGTTTTATGGAAAAATTTTGAAAGTATTAATTAGATATATTTTGTTATGGGAGGGTTCCCTCTTACGCTTATGTGTAGTTTTGGGTGTTAGAGGAGGGTATAATATGGGCCGGGTTGGGTTGGAATGATCTTAGCATAGTTGGGCCTAGACATAGGCATTGCAAGTTTAGGTTGGTTTGGAATGATTTTGAAGACCTAGGGTTGAGTTGGGGTTTTAAGAAACCCGGCCCTGTTTCACCCCTACCACCAACAGTCTCCCCATCACCCCCCCACCACCATCTATATATATATATATTTGTGTTTTTGTGGGAAGAACCGTACTTACAAGCAAAGGAGAGATCACTTTGTGAGGTACAAAGTGGTGTAGAGATTTTTTCAGGTTTAGTGAAAAACTTTTAGTTCTCTCGGATAGATGTAGACAATTTTTCCGAACAACATTAAATTCCTTGCGTAGTATGCTTGTTTACTTGGTTTATTCCTCGTGATTGTACATTTGTTGCCAACAAGTTTTTCTTAAAGTAGAAAGAATCCCTTGGTCCATTCGCACTCTTTTATTCGAAACCAATTAGTTTGATGCAAATTTTTACTTTTTTTTCTTGAGCTTTAATAATTACATTTCCTTTTTCTTTTTCTTTTTCCCTTTTTTTTTTTCTCGATTTACTTACAAATATATAGGTGCAACCTAAATAAAATATGGCCTTAAGCTTCTCAGTCATCTCTTGCATTATAGGCAAGAGTCATAGGAAAAGAAGCGTCATAAATTTCTGCTACAACTGCTTTGGGGGGTTGTGGAGCAGATGGCCAACACTGAAATCACTCCTTGTTTGAATAAACTGGAATACATGCTGTTATCGGATGTAGATTCGCTTCACGAAGTAGAGGACCAACTCTGGTCGCTGCATTGCATGTTAACCCGGCTATCCTCGTTTCTAATGGAAGTCCAAAGAAAGCAAAGCGTCGACTTCATGGAGCAGAGACAAAAAGCCATGGAAAAGTTCGCGATGGAAGTGATGACCCTAGTCCGAGGGGCTGAAGATGATACGGATTCATATCTGAATACCATAAGAAGAGAAGGGCTTCTGTCGCCGACGAGGGATGAAGCTCGTGAAGATATGAGAAGCCAAATAAAGAAAACGATGGAAGCGCTGAAGGATTCGCACTCGCGCTTCGTTAGATCTACACAGTCTTATTGTGCTTCTGGCACTTCATTGTCATCAAAGAGGCGGCCACCACCACCGATTTATCAAGATGATGATGATGATGATGAAGTAGTAGTAGGCCTGGAAGATGAGTTCAGAAAGATGCTAGATCTGCTGCTGCTCGGGGAGGAGGAGGAGGAGGAGAAGGATACTCGACGAGGACGATGTAACGTGATTCCCATCGTTGGGCCTGGAGGGATGGGGAAGACAACTCTTGCTCGACGAGTTTATAATCACCCAGCCATTGTGGAATACTTCGTTTGTCGTTTATGGATTTACGTATCTAGAGACTACAAGTTGGAAGAGGTGTTGCAGGACATCATAGAGCAGATAAAGTGGCCTACAACTGCTGTTGCAAAAGAAGACGAGATCAGACAGGAGGAGGAGAAGATGAGCCTCAAAGATTTGGCGTTTCAAACGAAGAAGCTTCTGGAAACTACTCCCACCAGGTACCTTCTTGTTTTTGATGATGTTTGCAAAACCCAATTCTGGGCTGACATTCATATGGTCTTCTCCAACAACAAAAACAAACGTCGTGGTGGTGGAAGTAGGATAATTTTCACTACGCGCCATGATGCGGTGGCTTCACATGCGAGGCCATATAGGCCTCCTTTTTATTTGCGTCGGCTTTCAAAGGAAGAGAGTCGGGAGCTTTTCTCAAAGAGAGTAGCTGGGTTTTTACAGCATAATTCTTGTTCCCCTTCCCAGCGCAACATCATCCATGACGATGAAGACCCTCATCGCCCATGGGAAGCATGGGTCGATGCATGTGGTGGGATACCAGTCACAATTGTTGCTTTAGCAGCAGTATATCAGCGTCTAATGTTGACAGATCATAACTATAAGGAAATGGAGGAGAAGGGGTTGGTTAAAATTTGGAAATTGATTTATAACCACCTACCACATCACTTGAAAGCCTGTCTCGCCTATTTCTATTTTCTCCAAAAAGCTATGAAGGTCAGCTATATTTTCGACCTTTTCGATTTCAAGGGATTGATAGTTGCAGAGGGGCTTGTAAAACCACTACCACCATCTACAACAATAGTAGAACTGGAAGATATAGCTGAAGAATATGTGAAGGAGCTCATCAGTAGGAAACTGATTCAAGTTACCGAATGGAGTATCGATGGTAAAATAGAATATACTATCATTCCCGACTGGCTTGTTTCCTTGTTGGATCAGATCAATGGCATAACATCATCATCTGATGATGATGTCAATGTCAATAGTAGTAAGATGAAAATTCAAAATGTTAAAAATCTTGGTGGCTGGGTCATGTTCGACGAAGATTACTTATCCTGTTCTAGTACCTTAAAAGCACGCTCTTTAGCCGTCTCCTCGTCGTCGATTATGAGTACAGAGTCCGAGCGGAGTCTTTGTCTTCAAGATATGGGGTCGCTTAGGGTAGTCATCAATCTAGGGTCTCCAACAGAATCCGATATCATCTCTTACACAAGAATTGATCTGATGATTCATCTAAGATACCTGTATTTGAGTGCCAGCAGATCGTGTAGCCCCAGAACGATTACGGAATACCTGAGCGAACTCTGGAACCTTCAGTTTCTGGAAATTATAGGGCCTGGAGAAAAAGGACGATTGAAGTTGGGGAAGAATAGTCAATTGAGGCATATTATGTGTTATGGCTTTTCTCTGAGTTTTTTGAAAGAAAAAAAAGTGATCAATATTACTGATGATGATAATGGAGGAGAAGGAGGGCTATTAAAGAATCTCCAAACGCTGATAGGCTTGGATGTTGAATTTTGTGTGGAGGATGTCTTGTCTATGACTCCAAATTTAGTTACATTAGGTCTAAGCAAGGGAACAATTTCTCAGAATCAACTAGACATTCTTCCCTTATTATTGAAGCGCCTCCAAAAGCTGGAGTTGCATTGTCAAATAGGTGCAAACAGCGAAATATGTCACCAAAGCATCACTCAACTCGTCCTCCGATGCCGACGGATCAATGGGGGAGGATACCTGATTCGAGCACTGCGGAAGCTACAAAATCTTCGCGTCCTTGAGTTACTAAATGGTTCTATTTCTTCCACCACGGAAGGTGAAGCTGGTGTTTTAGATTTCAGTAGTAGCGATGATGATGGGTTTCTTCGTCAGCTCAAATTCCTGAAACTGGAAGATTTGAAAGGATTAAAGGAGTGGAAAATGTCGGTGGGTGTAATGCCAAGTCTTCAAAAGGTATCTATCATATTTTGTAGGGATCTAGAGCGTCTCCCATCAGAAGCTCTAAAGGCCATCCCCACTTTGCAAGAGTTGGAGCTACGATATGTTGACAATGAACAAGCATTAAGAGACTCAAGACTTGTTGAGGAACATCTCGATAGGAAAAGATCGGCTTAAGCTCCGTATTACCCAGGATACTGCAATATTGGTAAGGACAGGACCCCTACTATTATTATTTCTTCTCAAGTAATAATAATAATAATAATAATAATAATAATAATAATAATAATAATCATAATAATGTTTTGGATCATTTTATTCTTATATCTTACGTGTGTATTGATATCGATTCGGTCAAGGATTGGGATCGATCTCCGTCTGATACTGTCACATGGTCAATTTTTATTTTATTTTTTCTTTTCTTTGATATTCATATGTACTTTTCATTTTTTTTCTTTTTAAATGTAGTTATACTTCTTCACTAGCCCTGTTTCTGAGAAAGAGAGAAGATTCTTCTACTCCATGAATTTCTTTCTAATAACCATGAATACAAGAAGATTACAAAATCTCTGAGTCTTGAAATCTTGGCCACATGACACCCTTTAGTCCTTACCTACATGCGTCACATGCAAAGTGACATGTCCTTTGCATTTTTCCACTAGTCTATTAAAGGAAGGTACATACATATCACCAGATTATGCTCCTCCAACTACGGTTTAATTTTCTAATCAAAATCAAAATTATTTACTATGTTGATTGTAACCTTCCTCAATTTTGTATATTGATTCTCATCTTTTACTCTGGTAATTATAAATGATTTATCTTACTGAAAATCTTGTCCATTAGATTTGATATTTAATTTTGTCATCAATTTGTGCAGGTGAGATTCATAACTGAGTAATTGTAATGGGGAGAAGACGTAAACTCAGTGGGAATCTTCAAGTACTACAAGTAGTATTCATGCATCAGGAATATTTGAATCGAATCTCTTTTCTTTCACTGCTTCTTCAATTCCGCCACTAATAATAATATTGTGGTTTCATTTCCATGGAGATGCATTGCAATAAAGTTTGATATAGGCAGCTGTCTGGTTAAGCAGAAATATATAAGTTAATTTGGCTTTGAGAATGCTGAATTTATTAATTTCTTGCTCTCTAAGACGTCTTATCATGGTTTTCAATTATATATATGTTGTATGTTGAGCTACAGTTCATCAGCACTACTTCCGTGAAGTTAACACTACGGCTGATGGTCTTGCTAAGCATGTGGTGGCCTCTCGGACCTCCATAGTTTGGGATTTTTCGCTAAGATTCTCTGTTAATGATATAAAATGGGATGCATCTAAGAAATTGAGGTTTCGATTCTCGTGATTATTACGTTTTGATTGGGGTGTTTCCAATTTAGTTTTCTTGGCTTCCTTCCCTACTGATGGCAATCCTGAAGGTGAATTAGGAAGCTGAATTTCTATGTTCGGCTTTTGTCGTATATTCATTCATTCTTTTTATTAATAAATTCTTTTTTAACCTAAAGAAAAAAAATGTAAAGTGGCAATTATGATGGCAAAAGGCTGGGAATGCTTAGCATAAAGATGCGGATCGGATGGTGTACGGAAGCATCTATCATGAGGTAGACCAGTCTTTTCACTTCGCCTTCTGTCTGAACGTAGGGAGCTCGAGCTGGTAGCCAATATTTCCCTCAAAGTTTGATGGTGCAAAAATAATAAAACCTATGGTTAGGTTTGAATTCAGTCCAACAACTCCAACCTTCCTGCAAAATCTTCGGCTATCACACTAAATATGATGTGTGGGCTTGGGCTAGGTCTAGGCCTAAAATAGCCTTCATCAGATGCCTTTTGCTTGGTGCCACTAGGGTTTCTTTAATGTCCAATACTTATTGAGTTGATTTGTAATTTGACCTAGTTGACATGGTTTCATAACATTTTCATGGGTCCTCCCAGTCATCGGATGTTTGGTTCGACGCTCATTACATTGGAGAGGAGATGGATCTGATTTATGATAATAATAGGGAAAATTATATGGTTACCAAATTTTAGATTTCCTTTTACAAACCAACCCACCCAAAGTTTTAGATAACAAAAATGCCAAAAATCAGGTTTAGTTTTACAAAACTATCCACCCAATGTTTCTGTTAACAAAAATACTCAAAATTAGGTTTGGGTTTACAAAACTACCCACCCAAAATTTCAATTAACAAAAATACCTAATTGTATGTGGAAGATGAAGAAGAATCATTGTTTTGGATAGTTTTGTAATATAAGATCTCATTACATCTTGCTAGTACAACATTTTCCCAGATCTTTTATGTAGAAACTTTGCCTATACGGATTTCCTAAAACCCTAGTTTTTTAATTTTCAAATATTTATTTTAAATTAGTCAAATGTGTAACTTCCTGTTTAGTTCACTAGCCCTTCATGCAACATAAAAAGAAGTTGAGATAGGCATAAGTCTCTTATGGCCAGGCACATCCAAACTGTTTTCCGGATGGATACAGGTAGTTCGTAAGATTTCATACTCAAATTTAATTATCTGCCCTGTTGTAATGGCATACTATCCTATCATCCCATGGATTTGTTTGGTTACAAGGGGAGTGCAAATTTTGTATGTAAAGTGAAATTTATTTCCCAGGGAAACTACTTCTAGGTGTTTGATTGCTAGGGAATATATATTTACATGGGGAATAAATTTCACATGTAAACTAATATTGAATGGTTTTTTTTTTTACTAGAAGATCCAATATTTGTATTAAAAATGAAGAAAAAATATGGTACCAAGATAATGACCAAACACAACTAGAAATAGGAACAATATCCACGAGCAAATTTCCCACCTTCGACATTGCCATTAGCAGGAAATGACCCCAAGGAAATCTACCTATCAAAGGAGATGAGGAAATGATTACATAAATCTACAATCATCAAGGGGGCCCATGCCACAACAGGATCAGAGGCATCAAATTTTATTTCCTGACCAAAACGCCCGTAAAATAAAAACCAAGGGATTCTGGACTTCGCGGGAGCTATTTTCTCTCGATTGAAATATCAAAACCTTTGCAGGCACGGGAGAACCTCGAAAGCTCTGATCTCTTTCTCACTCAATGAAGCTTGGAAGCTCTGATCTCTTTGAATGAGCTGGTTCTCTCTCTGTGAGAAGCTTGGAAGCTTTGAGCAAGAGCTGGTTCTCTACCCCAGAAGCTCAAAAGCTTTGATTTGATCGAAAGTTTAGAAAAATCTGCTCTGATCAGGTACTAGATCGTTTGCATTTTGATGATTTGAAATTAAAATAGGACGAATGGAGTAGGATGAGTGAAAAAAACCGTAGATCTTTTGCTTGTTGATGTTTTTCTTCTTCTTCTTTCTTTCTTTCTTTCTTTCTTTTTTATTATTTTATTATTTTTATTTTTTTATTTTTGTAAGGTTTTTCTCTATATTTTTCTTTCTTGGCCTCTTGCTTTCCTCCAAAGGCTAGGAGATTAGTATCGGACTCTAGAATCTGGATGATAATCCTCTGTTTTTCTCATTCCTATTTTTCCTTGTTTTGCTACCTGCAGAACACAACACGTGGACAACTTTAAGATCAACGGTCAAGGTTGGGTGAGGATTATTACATCCGGTGCGTTGGTCTTAAAGTTGTCCACGTGTCGTGTTCTGCAGGTAGCAAAACAAGGAAAAACAGGGATGAGAAAAACAGAGGATTATTTTCCCTGGAATCTAGGCAGGACTATTATAGAGGAATTGCTGCTCCAGGGCATCTTCCTCAGCATACCTTAGTGAACTTTGGACAACAGAGAATTTAGCAATGATGGGCTTTACTTCTTCCACATAGGGAAGATGAAACTTTACTTGATTGAGCAAGTAAGTACATTCATCTACATGGGAAAGAACGGCTGAGTCCATGGATTCTGAATTACTTCCTTTAAAGAGGAAAATAAGCAAACATACATTAAAGAATAATATAAGACTACCAGAGAGGGTGATTCTGCCAATGTTGGAGATTATCCAGGTTCAAGATGGTGGGACTCCAGTGAATAATTCATAATTTGGGTGGAGAGAGCGAAAGATCAGAGTAATAATGATGGTTGTGTAGTGGTTATGTGAGTGGTTGTTTGATAAAACAGAGATTTATGGAAAATGGTAAGAGAGGAATGTGTCTTCCAATTTGATTCGACTGTGCTGGTCATAAATCGGAAGACTGCACAACCAAGGAGCCCTTACAAGAAGCTGACCTTAACGGACAAAGATCCAAGTTTCAAGGGAAACCCGACACCACAGCTCTAGGCCCGTGGATGCAGGTTAGCCGACGGCGACCTCTTCGGAAAACCATTAATTCCAGCCAAGATGTGGGAACGTCGGACGGAAAAGGTTCTACAGTGATTACGGTGCATACTCAACAAGATTTATGGAAAATGGTAAGAGAGGAATGTGTCATCACGGACAGACAGAGATGGGAGAAAAGATTAAATGGAAAGAAACACAAACTAAAGCATGGTACTAGAGATTGCATTCCAGTCGGCCACAATAGGTAAAATAGGTCCGATTCTTGTGGAGGACGTCAGACAAGGAAGCAACTTAAGAGGTTAGCACAAAAATTATTGTTAGCAAAATCTTCATGTGTCATCTTTCATTTTAAATGTAATTAGGTCTAACCCCCACATTTCGAAAAAAAAAATATCATATATGTCCCCCATTTGCATTAACGAAATTATACATAAATCCATATTGCTAGTTGAATATCGTTATGTGATGACTTCAGTGGGTAATATTTACTAAATGGCCGAACTACCCTTGAAGAAGGATAATACAGAAGAACCCCCAAATAGATGATGAAAACAAGAGGGGTTTTCTTGAATCTGTAAGGTGAAGTGTGCTGGCAAAGTTCATAGGGGATTCTGTTGAAGCATTTTGATCTTCGTGTGCACAACAGAGAGAGAGACTTCAACATTCATTAGGGTTTTCAGTTTTTTTTTTTTTTTTTTTTGGTGTCTGCGCTAACGACAGGTATGCAGGCCTTCGGTTTGACTAATCCCATGGTCCCATATTGACCTCACAATCATATGGACTGGGTCATACTGGGGTTGAATGAGAACCATTCAACTTTCCACCGAAAATTGTGAAGAGCATTAAAGCACCCCTGTTTGAGTGGCCCCGAGGAGATAAGAGGATTCGAACTCAGAACCATATGTTTCCTGAGGCGAAGGTCCATTGCCAACTTCACTACCCACTTGGGCTTATTTTTCTAATTCTCTGATCTTCAATAAAACCTGGGGAAAAGAGAAGAGAAGAATGCAAAATGAGAGACGCAAGGTTCTGCATCCCAATTCCCATCCAACTTTTTTCCTCTTTAGGTGTTGTCTCTCTCTACTCTAGTCTCCCTTGGAGTCGACATTAAAAGTTTTGAGCTAAAAAATTGTAGTTCGGGACATGACCAATGGAGAGGGCATTGGTACACGAAGAAGGCAGTAGAGGTAGGTCGGAGTTAACAGCAAGTTATTGGTCTTTTAGGATTCACATATAGAGGGACATAATAGGGTCAGAAGAGTCTTTTCTAATTTTAAATTAATAGTATTATGCATCAGAGGTGTGGTAGATTTTAAATTAATAATATTATGCATCAAGGTGCGGTAGATATTTTTTCAAAATGTGGAGGTTACACCTAATAACACTTAAAATTAAGGGCGGTCATAAAAATTTTCCTCATTATTATTAGGAAAGAATTTTATCACTTCCCTATACTTACCCTGTTTTACTCAAATTTCCACATCTGATTCCCCCCAAAAGCAAACTTCTACCTCTTATTCTCCATCGGTATTTTAAAAACCCCAAACTACCCCCTTTATTTTCATAAATCTACCAATTTCTCCTTTTCCTATTGAATTGACTCACATTATTTGAATCAAATCAGAAAACTTGAACGAGAAAAGGGAAATTCGCTAGAAAAGATCGAATAAGAATCCTATTGTGACTCAACCTCGTCTCGGCTCCCACATTCTTTACAAAATCATAATCTGCTTGTAGACTATGGAGAGCTTGGGTCCTGACCATCAGTCAAAGATTCTCTCTCTTTCTCTCTCATATGATGCTACATAAGGCTTCAAGGAATTTATCTTTGTGAATCCATACATAGCGCACTGGTTGCAACCTCTGTTTGTAGAGCAGGCGCCAAGTTTGTGGTCTAGGGATCAACTCCTGTCACACGCATTCCCCCTCTCCCCTCTTGTGTATGTGATTAAAGTCCCCTTGGGCAGTTCTATAGGATGTAAATGACAATATATATATATATATATATATGGCTTCAAGGAAAACCTACAAAAGCGTTCCAACTTCTAAGGTTGATTTGCTTTTTTTTTTTTTTTTTTCTGCTCTCACGGACTGGAATAAAATGCAAGTGCTCCATGATGATTCTTTTGTGAAACCAGAGCATAACAAGAAGCATCAATGCTTCTCGATTCAAGACCCTTATAGTAAAGTTTATGCCCTAGCAACACGCAACAAAGTAAGGCTGCGTTTGGTAACGTTGCTGCTCCAGAAACGATGTTTCGTGTCAAAAACGAAAATTTCAGTTTTTGTGTTAAAATGTTGTTTTTAATCCAAAAAATAGTGTTTAGTGAATCTGTTTCTGGAACGATTTCAAAATGCAGGTCTTCTCTCCTCTTTGTGTGAAATTGAGAAAAATGAAGAGCTAGGGCGGAAGACAAGTTTATCGGGAACGACTTCCCTAAAATCCCCCAAATAGTTCTTATTTTATTATTATTATTTGGAACAAAACTGGGAAGATGGAACAACTATTTATCATTCTGTCAATTCCAATTTCTACTGTTCTTTTTTTACTTTTTGTTCCAAAAAAATGGAAACTCATCTATGATGCACCAAACGCTTTATTCCGTTTTTTTTTGTTCCAATAGAACAAAAAAAACTCCAGAAACGTCCCAATAGAACGTTACCAAACACAGCCTAAGCGTCCGACTTCACATCGTATACCGATAACTCCAACTTTCCCCTCAAAGTCAAAGTACTCTATGAAATCATTGCGGAATGACATTCCTTAGCTATTAAGAATGTACTCGAAGACATTCATATGGTTTCACTACAAGAAAAAGGGGTTTTCAGGATGAAAATATACCAAAATATTGTCGCTAATACCAATTAGGGACAGTATAAATTTTCGTCGCACAATTGTCGTTACAAAAACCCGGGTAGTGAAGTTCTTCTGCTGGTCCAATTTACAGTTGAACAACCAGCATAGCCCGCACTCATGGAACTTGGTTGTCTATCAATTAGTGAAGAATTGTCGATTTGAGGCAATGTGGGATGTCATAAGGTTGAAACCAGAACAAAACATTAGGGGTCATTCTAGCATGGACGACGTTGAAATTTGGATCTATTGGGTTTCTTGGAGGCTTGTTTATGTGTTTCAGCAGACCCCTTTTTGGTTTTCAATCTTGTTTCATTTTTATTTTATGTAGTTATGTACATGTAATAGATTGTAAAGATAAGAGATCATGAAAGTGGTATTACATTTTCCTTTTTATTCAGTTAAATGTATACATGCTGGTGCACTGGCCTTGATTTGTTATTAGTGAATGAATGATTGCCATGAGAGAGAGAGAGAGAGAGAGAGAGAGAGAGAGAGAGAGAGAGAATGTGTTTAGATCTCTCCTCATGAGAAGCTCCCTCCTCTCTAGTCCAATTAGACATAAACTCTCACTCCTTATTGTACAGGGTGAAAAAGCCCCTATAGTTGATTAAGTCTAGGGAGAGGAGGGGAGAAATGGAGGAAGGAGGCGGTGTGGAAGGAAGGAGAACGGAGCAAGTTGATGCTGATAATGGAGATAGGGAATCTCTAGATCGTGAACCACCTATTCCAGAGTAGGCGGTTGAATCCTCTCAACCTGTTGCTCCTAAACGATCATATGCTAGGGCTTTGGGGCTATCCTTATGGCCTGCAATCGATTCTCTACCTGAGCCAATCCAGGCATGAAATATCACGAGGATCGTCATCCCTCAGAAGACTATAAAGCAAAAAAGGCAGATCTTTAGGTTTTCTCTCATTGGTGGGGTGAATTTTTGCCTAATTTCTTTGGATGCTTTGTGTCAGGAGGCCAAGTATAACTGGAACCTGAGTCAATGGGTGGTGATGCATCCCCTAGGGAAAGGTTATGTTATTTTTCAATTCCAATGTGAAGGAGATAATTCGGCTATTTGGAGAAGAAGTCCTCTGCGTGTGAGAGGGAAGTTGGTCAGATTCCAACACTGGAGACCGGATTTCAATATACACGAGAGACAAACTTTTACAAAACTGGTGTGGCTTCACTTTCCCAACCTTCCATTGGAGTACTGGCACGAGAATGTATTGCTTTCAATCGCGAGAGCTGTGGGGTGCCCTGTCGTGATAGAAAGAATAACTAGATAGGGTATTTTGGGTTATTTTGCAAGTGTTTTGGTCAAGGTGGATGCGTCTGAATCTGCTACACGTGTGGAGGAAGTTCAGGTAGAGCACCTTAAGCCAGGGACTGACAAGATCTTTGGGTTTCGTCAATGGGTGGTGTACGAAGACAATAGTGTTAAATGTGGCTATTGTAAGAGGATGGGTCATCAGGTGAATGCCTGTCATCAGAAGGTGGAGGATGAAAGGCAAAACACTCTAGACAAGATGAGAATTCCTGGTGCTATGTACGAAGAAGACGGAGTTGACTCGGCCAGGGGTAACTTGTTAGGTCGATCTTCTCCTATTTTGGAAGGAAATATATAGGAGCAATCTCAGCAATTACCAATTGAGGGAGGGAGGGATTCTGATGTAAATCTTTCCGTGAATACTCTTCCCAGTTACCTAACATGGAGGAGGGAGAGATTCAGATTGATTTGGCCTCTCCTAATCCAAATTTTACCAATTTAGGTAAGAATAGATTAGCACAGGATGGCGTGCATATGGATAAGGACGTGTGTGAGGGTGATGAGGACCGGTCTAGCTCTGAGACTAGTTCAGAGTATAGTTCTCTCTTAAACCAGGATGATGCAGTGGAGGTCTGTGAACCAAACCATATTGGGAATTCCTCTAATTCGTGATAGGTGGATACAAAGAACTAGAATAATGTAGTGCAAGCTCTGCCCATGGACCCTGTGAGGGTTTCCTTGCATCTAAAAGGGTGGGGGTGGTTTTGGGGCCTGGTCGTGGGGGTGTGGCAGGTAGGGGAGGTCGGTCTTCTTTAATTAGGGAACCTTAATCTTCTACCCAAGCCCTTGTAAGTAGGAAGGATTTGGCTATGATGAGAGCGGAAGTGGTGGATGATGCGGCTGTTACTCTCGAGAAAGGCGCAGAAGTAGGGGAAAAAAAGGGAAGAAAGAAAAACAGGGTGGCCAGGCCTCAAGGCCTGACAAAGGTGGTCGTAAAAATTGTTAATCATGCGTGTTCTTTTCTAGAACATTCGGGGTGTCCGAAAAGAGGCTGGTGGAAGGGCGTTGAAATCTCTTTTGAAAGAGTCTTCCCCAGATATTTTATGTGTGGCTGAACTTATAGTTCAGGTTAGTAGCTTTCCATCATTATTTTTTGATAAATTGAGTTATGTTGAGGATGTGATTCATAATTTTTGTCAAAATAGGGTGCCTAACATTTGGATTATTTGGAAACGGGGTGTGGCACGCCCTTTCCTATTTTCAATGTTGGACCAACAGCTCATGATAGAAATTGATTGGATGGGTAAAAGAGTTCTCACGTCTTTTATTTATGCCAATTGTTTTAAAATTGAGCGTAGAACCCTTTGGTTTGATCTTGCGATTGTATCTATAGTTGCTGCTCTATGGCTAGATATTGGTGATTTTAACACCACGTTGATGTCCCATGAGAAAAGAGGGCAGGGTAATTTTAATTTGGGGTCAGTAGCAGATTTTCAGGCCATGATAGATACTTATATGCTTCTTCCCTGTGCCTCTCAGGGAAAAAATATATATTTGGTCTAATAACCGTAGAAGGGGTAATGTGATGGCTATCCTAGATCATAGTTTTTATAATGAGCAGTCGATTGATGAGTTCAAGAGTACCTCTCAACGTGTTCTTAGTCGATTGATGAGCAGTCGATTGATAGAGGATCATGCTCCTCTATTGATTCAGTCATGTGTTGTTCCAAAGCCTCACAACATCCCTTTTCGGTTTCATAGCTTCTAGATGGAGAATGATAGTTTCCTGTCAATGGTGGAGAATGCCTGGTCTCAATCAGTCAGTGGAAACCCCATCTTTTAATTGGCCCAAAAACTAAAGCTTGTAAAATTAGCTATCAAAGCTTGGGCAAAAGTGGCTTTCCCAAATTTGAATGAGGAGGTGGATAAGGCATTGTTAGAATTGAAAAGAATGTAGGATATTATTGCTGAGTCAATAATGACAGATTCTCTTCTTAATGAAGAGGTCGATGCAAAAACTGCCCTCTTGAATGCTTCTAAGTTGCAGGAGAGGATGTGGTCTGAGAAAGCAAAAATCAAATGGCTGAAGAATGGAGATCGAAATTCAAAGTTTTTTCTTCTCTCTGTGAAGATAAGAAGATCCAAAAATCAGATTAGCACTCTGGATTTTGAGGATGGTTCTTTGGTTTCTGATCAGCAGGACTTGACCACCTATATGGTTGATAATTATGAGAATTTTCACTCTCATGTTCCGGTGTATCCTCATCATGAGATGCTTGACCAAATTCCAAAATTTATTTCAGATGATGATAATCTCTTCTTGGATGCCATTCCTACCATGGAGGAAGTCAAGCAGGTAGTGTGGGATCTTGATGCAGAGAGCTCTCCAGGGCCAAATGGTTTCTTAGGTCAGTTTTTTAGAAGGTGTTGGGCGATTGTGGAAATGGATTTCTGTCGGGCAATTTATTTTTTCTTCTTAGTGAGGAATATGCCTCAATGGGGTAAATAATTGCTTTCTTTCTTTAATCCCTAAAATAGATGGTGCATCATCTTTAGACAAATTTTGCCCCATTTGTATGGGGAATTTTTTTTGTAAAGTTTTGTTGAAGATTTCAGCCTCTAGATTAACATCACTTCTCCCAAAGTTGATTTCTGCTAAACAGGGTGCCTTCCAGAAGGATAAAATTATTTCGACAAATATTGGCCTAGCCTCAGAGCTGGCTAATTTGATGCACTCAGCGGTTAGAGGTGGCGGTATGGGATTAAATCTTGATGTGAAAAAGGCTCATGATTCTCTCTCTTGCGAATTTCTATTTACCATGCTAGAAAAATTTGGATTCCCCTCCAAATGGATCAACAGGATTCATCAGATGTTGGTTTCAACAAGAATTTCTATCTTGTTGAATGGAGGTCCAATGGGTTTCTTTGGGGTCAGGCGAGGTCTGAGACAAGGGGATCTCATCTCTCCTATTCTGTCTATTTTGATAGAAGAAGTCCTGTGCAGGGGTCTAAAGAATATGGTTGTGGAAGGAAAGTTGAAAGCTCTCTCGGCCCAAGAGGTGTAGTTACTCCTTCTCATCTGCTCTTCGCAGATGACATATTCATATTTATTAATGGCTCGGCCAGATATGTGAAGCAACTCCATGAGTTTTTATCCAAGTATCAGGATTATTCTGGTCAGAAGATTAACTTGGAGAAAAGTAAGGTATTTTTTGGGAAGATTGCCCCACACAGAAGACAGTTTATTACAGAGTACTTGGGAGTGGCTGCGGCTACTCTTCCCAAAAAATATCTGGGAGTGGAGATCTTTAAAGGAAGAGTGAAAAATTGTTACCATCTTCCTCTTCTGGATAAGATAAAAAGTAAACTTGCTGGGTGAAAGGGAAGCTTCTCTCTATGGCTGGGAGGGTGGAGCTTGTGAAGTCGGTTATTTCGGGAATTCCAATTCATAACTTCTCTGTGCATTGGCGGCCTGAAGGATCGGTGAAGATGATGGAGCGTTGGATGCGGAATTTTGTTTGTTCTGGAGATATGGAGGTCTCGATGAAAATTGTGGTTAAATGGAATGATGTTTGTAAGCCCATAAAGGAAGGGGGCTTGGGTATTAGAAGACTGCGAGAGGTCAACTTAGCTTGCTTATGCAAATTAATGTGGCAAATCAAGCATGAAGACTCCATCATGAGCAAGTTCTTCAAGGAGAGATTTATTGGGGGAATGATGAGAGGAGAGAGACGCTCTGGGGAGGCAACTCTGGACGCTGGTAATGGAGATGATCCAAAGGAAGGTTGGCCTCCAGACCGTGGCCGACAGGCCTTAATCATTGATTTTCTTAGGCCTATTTCTTCAAGGATGAATGGGGACTTGGCCTCAGAGGCACATGCTAACAAACCTATGGAGGGTGGCGCAGAGAGTCAGATCAGGGCTGAGGTTGTGCTTCTGAAAAATGGCAATAGAGATGAGGGGCGGCGCTCATACTCCTCTGTGGTGGGATGTGTTTTACCGGAGGTGGAGAATCTGCTAGACCCAATTCACGCCAGTGCTCACACCAAAATTATCGTTCCTCAAGAGGCCTATGAGGAGCGACTACTGCGGTTCAGGTTTGCGCTGATAGGCATGGCGAAATTTCGATACCTATCAATGAATGATATAAGGCAGAGGCACGAGTGTCATGGAACCTGAAAGGCGGCGTGAAGATGGCGCCTATGGGGAAGGGATATATACTCTTCCAATTCGAAAGAGAGGGAGACATGGCAACAATGTGGAGAAGTAGCCTTACAAGAGTGGGAACCAAGTTATCAGATTCCAACCATGGAAGCCGGATTTTGACGTTCACACTAAAAACTTCAAAACAAAGCTGGTTTGGATCAGATTCCCTGATCTACCACTTGAATACTGGCATGAGAAGATCCTTCTCACAATGGCCAAGGTAGCAGGGAGACCTGTGGCATTGGATAGGTGCACTCGTACTGCTGCGATGGGTACCTTTGCGAGGGTCCAGGTGGAAATTGAAATCGGTGCAAACAGATTGGAGGAAATTCAAGTAGAGAGAAAACAACCAGGTACGAATGAGATTTTCTGGTTCACTTAGACTATCGTTTACGAGGACGGGATGCCCAGGTGTGGCTTCTATAAGAAGATGGGTCATTCAATCAATGTTTGTAGAGCAAAGAAAGATGCCGATGCTAGAGAAGACGCTCAACGTAAGGAGAACATCCCTGGTGCGGTTTATGCCGATGAAGATGCTGGTGCTTGGAGTAATGGCTGCCAGGATGGAAGACAACCGGTGAATGATGGAAACAAATCAGGAAGGTTTTCTTCCCAATCAAATGAGCAATCTCCTACCTTTTTTGGAACGCTCATTTCAAGAAACTTGGAGGGCATCCCAGCTAAAGATAACCTCAACGGAAATATTCAAATTGCCTTCCTTTGGAATAGGCATGGAATAAGGAACATAATCTAAGTGTGGGGCGTGATCTTGTGCAATACGTTGAGGGGGATAACGACTTAATTGCATCTGGGTTGGACTCAGATGATGGGTTGGACGCTGGGTCAGTAAATGGATCCGGTGATGAATCTGGGGCTCTTATGAACCATCGAAGTTCTGCTCTACCCAGGGAAGATGATGAGTTGGTCACTGCCCCAACCCATGCTGAATCTGATCATCATGCTGATGTAAGGTACAATCAAGCAAACCTTTCTACAATTATGGATAATGGGAGAGAAGGGTGAGAGCAGTTCCAAAGTGAGAAATGCAAACCATTAAATCGGGAGGATCCAATCAATGCAAAGGCGCGAGAATATCATCTCTTATTTTAATCCTTTACAGGTGACTGGTGGCACGGTGGTTGTCAACCATGAAGTGGAGCAGATCGATAGGGTTCTTTACGAAAGGGAAGCAACAGTACATGCGCACGGGAGACAGAACAAAGGAAAACAATTGGTCAATGCAGAGCAGATTTTGCAAAAATCTGGCCGCATTGCTTCTTCTAAAAATAGTAAATGAAAGTTCTCTATTGGAATATTAGAGGGATTAAGAAGGCTGCCGCAAGTTTAGCATTGAGGAATATCTTAAGAGATAAGAAGCCAGAGTTTTTGTGTATTGCTGAGCCTATGGTTTCTGCTGAAGCTTTTCCTAGGCTATTTTATAATAGGCTTGGCTTTGATCCTGACATTATCCATAGTGAGAGAGTTGGTGGCATTCTAAATTTATAGCTGCTTTGGCGAAGAGGCGTGGCAAGGCCTGTGGTGCTATTATCCTCGGAGCAACACATTTTTGTTTCGGCTCAATGGATTCAGGATACTTTTTTTCTCTCTATGGTGCATGCTAAGTGTTTCCAAGCTGCTAGAAGACTGCTGTGGGCTCACCTGGTGGCTTCCCATTCTGGGACATATGCCCCTTGGATGATTTTGGGTGACTTTAATGCCACTCTTCTCTCCTCAGAAAAAAGGGGGCTTGGTTCCTATAATCTAGGATCAACAGGAGATTTTGGAGTTTTTATGGATACATGCTCACTGATTCAAGTCCCTTCCTAGGGTAGAAAATTCACATGGACCAATAATAGAAGAAGGGGGCATGTGGCGGCTGTGCTCGACCGAAGCTTTTGCAATGATGCCTGGATCTCGTAGTTTCAGGAATGTCATCAGTATGACTTGCAAAGGGTGGCTTCAGACCATGCACCCATTCTAGTCGCGTCTAAAGCTTTTGAGAGGCCAAAAAATTACCCTTTCTGATTTCAGAGGTTCTGGACGGATCATGATGCTTTTCTTCATACAGTTGAGAGATCCTGGGAGGTTGACATCACTAGCTCGCCATTGGTGGTTGTGTCTCAGAAATTAAAAAGACTGAAGGGAGCTCTGCGCTCTTTGGTAATAGAGAATTTTTCAAATTTTAATTTGGATTTGAAGGATGCAAAAAGGTGTATAGAGGATACTCAGGCTGAAATTGATAGAGATGGAATAAACGATGCAGTTTTTGTAAAAGAAGCGCATGCTAAGACCAGGTATCTCAAGGCCCTAGAAAATTATGAAAAATTATGGGCTGAGAAATCTTGATCCAGGTGGAGGGAGCAAGGTGACAGATGGTCTAAATTATTTCATATCTCTAGGAAGATGAGAAGATTAAAAAATTCCATCAAGGCCCTGAAGAAGGACGATGGCGAGCTGATTTCTGACAAGGCACAAATTGAGGAATACGTTTTTGAATATTTTGAGATTTTTCATAAAGGTATCCCTCAAACTGATCACATGGATTTCTTGCAATGTATTCCTAATTCCCTGGATGACTGGGATAGGGGGCGGCTGGACGATATCCACTCAGAGGCAGAAATTAAAAGTGCAGTGTGGGATCTTGATCCTGACAGTGTCCCAGGTCCGGATGGTTTCCCTGGTGCCTTTTATAAAGCCTGTTGGGAAATTATTCATTCTGATATCTGCAGAGCCATTAGGTGGATTTTCAGAACTGGTTTCATGCCTTATGGAATTAATAATAATTTCCTGGTCTTAATTCCTAAAGTAGAGGGGGCGTTATCTCTAGACAAGTTCAGGCCTCTGTGTATGGGAAATTTCCTGTGTAAAATTATCTCAAAGGTGCTGGCCCTGAGACTGTTGTGGGTTCTCCCAAAATTAATTTCTGAGGAGCAAGGGGCCTTCCAGAAGGGGAATATTATTCACTCAAATATTTCTTTGGCCTCTAAGCTAGCTAATATGATGTTTGCATTTACCAGAGGAGGAGGTATGGGTCTAAAAATAAACATTCAGAAGGCGTTCGACTCCATTTCATGGAATTTTATTTTCCATGTCTTGAGAAGATTTGGTTTTTCTGAAAAGTGGATCTCTTAGATCTATCAGATTCTTGCATCTGCCAGGATCTTAGTTCTTCTTAACGATGGCCCACTTGGGTACTTTGGCGTTGAGAGGGGTCTACGGCAAGGTGATCAGATCTCCCCTATGCTGTTTATTATTGCCGAAGAAGTTCTGTGCCGAGGTCTATCTGAGCTGGTAGCTTCTAAGAGCAATTAGGCTCTCACAGGTCCTCGTGGTGCTATTACCCCTACCCACATCCTTTTTGCTAATGATGTTTTCATTTTCTCGAATGCTTCCATCGGGTATGTTAAAAACCTCAACACCTTTCTTTCTAAATACCAGTGCTTCTCAGGCCTGAAAACTAATTTAGAAAAAAGCAAGTTATTCCTAGAATCAGTTGCCACTCACAGGAAGCAGAGCATTGTTGAAGAGCTTGGTATCTCTATCTGTAATTTTCCCACCAACTATTTGGGTGTTGAAATTTTTAAAGGATGGATAAAGAAGGAGTCTCTACTCCTTATTATGGACAGAGTTAAAGGGCGGCTGGCTGGGTGGAAAGGGAAAATTATATCGATGGCTGGAAGAGTGGAATTGGTCCGCTCTGTCATTTTGGGAATGATGAATCATAGCTCTACTGTCTATTGGTGGCCATCAACCCTTATTGCTATTATAGAAAGGTGGATGAAGAACTTCATCTGGACTGGTGAGGTTGATTCTACAAAAAATATCACAGTCCGATGGGATGTGTGTTGTAGGCCCAAGGATGAAGGAGGGTAGGGGTTGCGTAGGCTCAGAGACATAAATAAAGCAATGCTATGCAATATGGTCTAGAGGGTAAGACATGGGAAATCCTTAGCCTGCAACTTCCTAAGGGCGAGATTTCTTAGGAGTGATGGATCTTTCAAATCAAGTTATAAGTCCTCCTCTATTTGGTCAAGATTTAGAAAGATGTGGGATTTTTTGTCCTCAAAAGAAGCTTGGTTGATCGAAAATGGTGAAAATATAAATTTCTGGACTGATAACTGGCTGGGTAATAAATCCATCTTGGGAATGGTCGACCTCGAGGATGGTCCTGGTCTCCCCTTCGAGGGTAAGGTTAGTGACTTTATTGAAAATTACCATTGGAAATTGCCTAATGTCAGATCACCCTTATTGCAAAGCATATTTGAAAAGATCCGAGATATCAAAATTCCTTCGTATGCCTGTGAGGACATGTGTTTATGGAGTTTGTCTTCTGATATGGGAGTTTTAGCACTAATTCTTCCTGGGAGGACATCAGGAGCAGCAATCCTAAAGTTCCATGAGCTCCTCTGATCTGGAATAAAAAATTACAGCCAAGAGCATCCATTTTTGGGTGGAGGATGGCGGATAGAAAACTACCAACGGATGAAGCTATTCAAAAAAGGGCATTGCTTTGGTTTCAAGATGCAGTTTGTGTGGCATGGAGGCTGAGTCTATGGATCACATTTTCCTTCAATGCTCCTTCGCAGAGGAATTATGGCTGTTCTTCAGTGGCTGTTTCAATGTGGTTTGGAAGAAATTGGATTCCATGGCTGATTTTCTTCAATGGTGGAAAAGGAAGCTTAAAATTGTTTGCTGCAAAGAGGTGTGGGCTCTGGGGTTAATTACTGTGGCTGACCACATTTGGCGTGAAAGAAATAATAGAAGGCATGAAGGCAAGGTCAGGCCAATAAACTTCATCAAGCAAATGATTCTTGAGGATATTAAATCCTCCAAACCTAGCACCAAAGGAGATGTGAAAATTGCCGTTGATGTTATTTGCTGCAGGAAGCTTGGCTTATTGATTCAGAATAAGCCAACTCTGCCCATCTTAGAGGTTTATTGGCGCAGGCCTCAGGTAAACTGGATCAAATTGAACTTTGATGGAAGCTCTATGGGTAATCCTGGTCGAGCAGGAGCTAGTGGGATCTTTCGCAATCATATGGGAGCTGTTATGGACTCCTATAAAATTTTTATAGGGGTCTCAAAGGTCTTCCAGGCGGAGGTGGAAGGGCTAATGGTGGGTCTGATGCGTGCTCGAGAAATGGGAATTACTCGCTTATGGGTGGAGACGGATTCCAGTGCAGTTGCGATATCCTTCGAGAAAAAGAAAACCCATGGTTTGCCATTCAGAGATGGATCTTCCTTCAACCTTTCTTGGAGGAAATTTCATGGAAAATAACTCAACTTCAAGGAGGCAAACTCGATTGCCGATTATCTGGCTAGAGATGCAGTAAAGACGGAGATTTCAGACTCTAATATCATTTTCCCTGATCATATAAAAGATCTGATTAGAAGAGATGATGAAGGCCGTCCGAATTATAGATTTTGTTAGTTCGCATCCTTTTCCCTGCTGATGGCAATGCCGAAGGTGGGTGCTGGGGTTGCGATGCTCGCTTGAGTTTCATTTATTCTTGGTTGATTGTATCTCATCTTATTTTTTCTCTTTAATATAATGCATCTATAGTGAAAAAAAGGAGAGATTTATTAAAGAAGATGGTTCATTGAGACAGGGGTACAAATCCTCCTCCATATGGCCTGGTTTGAAGAAGGTGTGGAGATTTATTTCAGAGCACGAACAATGGATTGTGGGTAATGGGGAAAAAATAGATTTCTGGTTGGATTGTTGGCTGGACTCAAAGCCTATTGCAGAGCGCTCCATCTAGATCAAACCCTCTTCTCTGGATCGAAGGTAAAAGTTGTAGATTTTATCTATGATTATTCTTGGAATCTTCCTCCTGTTCAATCTATTTTCCTTGTTAATTTGTGGGCCCAAGCAAGAAAATTCTCACTCAGGATGTTGAATATTCTTGTGTTTGGCGATTAACCTCCTAAGGGGTTTTCACTATTAAATCTACATGGGAAGAATCCGAAGGTGGGTGCTGGGGTTGCGATGCTCGCTTGAGTTTCATTTATTCTTGGTTGATTGTATCTCATCTTATTTTTTCTCTTTAATATAATGCATCTATAGTGAAAAAAAGGAGAGATTTATTAAAGAAGATGGTTCATTGAGACAGGGGTACAAATCCTCCTCCATATGGCCTGGTTTGAAGAAGGTGTGGAGATTTATTTCAGAGCACGAACAATGGATTGTGGGTAATGGGGAAAAAATAGATTTCTGGTTGGATTGTTGGCTGGACTCAAAGCCTATTGCAGAGCGCTCCATCTAGATCAAACCCTCTTCTCTGGATCGAAGGTAAAAGTTGTAGATTTTATCTATGATTATTCTTGGAATCTTCCTCCTGTTCAATCTATTTTCCTTGTTAATTTGTGGGCCCAAGCAAGAAAATTCTCACTCAGGATGTTGAATATTCTTGTGTTTGGCGATTAACCTCCTAAGGGGTTTTCACTATTAAATCTACATGGGAAGAATCTAGGGAGAAACATCAGAAAATCAGTTGGTATTCTCTTATTTGAAATTCTAGTATTCAGCCAAGGCAAGCTATTTTTGCTTGGCGGTTAATCCAGAATAAATTGCCAACTGATGATAATGTTCATAGAAGAGGAATTTTCCTTACATCCCAGTGTTGTTTGTGTGGTAAAGAAGAGGAATCGGTAGGTCATATTTTTTACAAATGTGACTTTGCGATTGGTATGTGGAGAGAATTTTGTAATGGTTTTGGTGTGCAGAGACCTTCCTTTGTGGATATGAATCATCTTTTTGTGTGGTGGAAACAGAGAACAAAGATGGTTCATTTTAGAAGTGTATGGTTGAGCGGTTTCTCCCTTCTTCCATATTTTATATGGTAGGAAAGGAATGCTAGACGTTTTGAGGAAAAGTCCAAAACTGCTAAATATTGTTTTGCCATGGTAAAGAGTGAAATCATCTTACAGGCGATGGCAGCATCTGGTGCCCCCTTTCTTTTGAGGCTCTACTCTGTGCTAGGCGGTTGGGAATTTCCAGGATTCAATATAAGCCCAAGGAGATTATAGAAGTCTTCTGGTGTCCTCCTCCACCAGGGTGGGTCATGCTTAACTCTAATGGTTGCTCTCTGGTGAATCCAGGAAAGGCAGGGGCTGGTGGCATCCTCCGTAATGTTATGGCTGAGGTTTTGGACTCTTTCAGATAGTTCTTGGGTGTGCATACAAAATTTGAAGCTGAGGTTTTAGCAGTTATTTATGGTCTGGAAATGGCAAGAGAAATGGGTGTCACTCACTTATGGATAGAGAGCGACTCGGACGCGGTGGTTCTTGTTATCTCTATCTAGAAAGTTCCTTGGTGTGCATTACAGAGGTGGATGAGTTTAGCCCTTTACCTTCAGTCTCTGACTTGGAAGATTACCCATTGCCTTCGAGAAGCTAATCCGGTTGTGGACTTCCTTGCAAAGTCGGCGGCAAAATTTGAAGTATCCACTCCTATTGTATCTGGCCAGCGTTAATTGCTATGGAGTTGCATTCGGATAGGCAGAATCGGCCTAAATACCGATTTAAATAATTTTTTCTTTCTCTGTTTGTTTGGTTTGGTCTCAGTTTTGAGTTCTTTTCTACTGATGGCAATGCCAAAGGTGGATTAGTTTTCATATGATTCCAAGCTTTTGTTCTTGTAATTGTACATTCTCTTTTTTCTTCATTTTTTAATACACATGAATTTCTAGCGGAGAGAGAGGGAGAGAGAGAGAGAGAGAGAGAGTTAGCACCCTAGCACTCTAGAACCAGAATATGGTTTTGTACAATAGGATTCTGGGAGGAGATATATAGTCACAGAAGGAGGGCAGTAGGAGGTCGAGTCAGTGCTTGTTCGATCCAAAGTTTATGGACATTTCAAAGGTAATGTCATCAAGGTTTTGTGGATAAATATTCACATGTTAGAAAGAGACATTGACTTAGGAGTCTTTTTGCCCAAATCTGATTGAATTTTCAAAAAATTTGTGTTCTTTTTGAATCATTGTCCGAAAGGATAGGGATACAGCTTCAGTTATAACTCTTACTTAAAATACATTGTCATTAATAAGATATTGGCAAAGCCTTTGTGGCAAACCCTCTTACAAAGGCTTTGCCAGTGGGAGTGTTCAAAGATCATGTTTTTAACGTAGGTATTGTTGAGTCTTTTGAAATGCTAGATTAGTGAGAGCTTTGCTTTTTTTTTCTTTTGGGTGAATAGCAAATGCATTAAGAGAAGGTGGACGGAATATTCAACCCCAAAGGGTAACAGAGAAAATAAAAATTGTGATGGTTAGCACCCTAGCACTCTAGAAACAAGCAATGAAACACTCCAGAAGCAGAATATGGTTTTCTACAGTGGGATTCTGGGAGGAGGTAGAGTCATAGAAGGAGGGTACTAGGAGGTTGAGTTAGCACTTGTTCGATCCAAAGTTTATGGACATTTCCAAAAGTAATGTTATCAAGGTTTGTGGATAAATATTCACATGCCAGAAAGGAACATTGACTTAGGGGTCATTTTTCCCAAATGTGATTGAATTTCTGAAAGATTAGTGTTCTTTTTACAGTTAATGCAAAAAAGAAAGAGGACCAGCAAATCCTTGTCCCAAAGGATAGAGATACAATTTCAGTTATAACTCTTATTTAAAATACATTCTCACTAATAAGATACTGGCAGACCCTCTTACAAAGGCTTTACTAATGGGAGTGTTTAAAGATCATGTTTTTAACGAAGGTATTGTTGAGTTTTTTGATATACTTGATTAGTGGGAGCTTTGTTTCTTTTTTCCTTTTGGCTAAATAAAAAATGCATTGAAAGGAGGAGGGAATATACAACCCCAAAGGCGAACAAAGAAAATAGAACAATGCGAAGCCTCAACAGCAATAGAAAGAAAAACAAAACAAACGACCAATAGCGGGAGGCAGCTTGAGCTTCTAGCAGAAACCCACACAGGAGAAACAACCCACGACCTCTTGAACTACATTAACAACGAAAGAAGAATCGCCTAAAGCAAGAAGTCACATACTGCAACACAAGTGGGAACTTTGCTTCTTGTTGTCTATTTTATTTATTTTGAGGTTTTAGCGCTATATTTTGTGCATAATTTGATGGATTGTGGTTATGTTGCTCATTTGATTTTTAACATTCTTATGCAAAATTAGTCCATCATCTATTTATTTGTTGATTACTTTTTGTTTCATTTGAGCACAATTTAAAAACTGTATTTGCCAAAGTTCATAGGCAATGTTTGTCACAGTTTATAGGTAGTAGTTGTCATAGGTTATTGGTTGTATTTAGTCAAGGTGATAGGAGAAAAACCAAAGTTAGATATCAACCTAGATTAAAGGTAATTTGCTACAGTAAATGTTAATATCACAGTTAAGGACCCACATAGAATGGCAATAGTTTTATTTTATGATATGTCAATATCTCTATATTAATATCCCACAGAGATTTGTACTGATAAACTCCCTTACGTTTATAATAATAGAAATTTGTATATCATCTTCTCATATTGTTCGATATGAGTGGTTTTTCAACTAAATCATAATAAGAGTGGTTAATGTAATAAGATTCTATGGCCACTCTAATTTAAAATATATTTTTATAATTATTGTAGCCTGAGTGGGAGATTATAAGAATTATGGGCTTAATTAACTGTTTGGAACGATTAAATTAGTGAACATCAGGTTATATGAACCTGTTCGGTTCAATCTTCAGTTTAGGGATATGCTGACCCAACCCATTGTGGTTTATGGTTTTGGGTCAGAACAGTATTATATGTACTAAGTTTTGGGTTCCTACAACCATCATTCACTCTCTTTCACTTTACCACAAAAGTGAAGACTCAATGAAGTCTGAGAGATTGTAGAAGATCCAGAGCCAAGAAAATGAATCTATGCATCAATTTCGTCTTCAACATAATACATGCAAGGTACACATCGATTTTTTATGTTTTATATTATGTTGATCGTGTTCTTGTCTCTCTGTTTAATTTCCTCCATAAGATTTCTGATTAGAACCCATAGGTTTTTCTAACAATCCCTTTGTCAAGTCAATGGAAATACAATGCCTCGATAAAGCGGTGCAATTGGTTTTTGCCTTTTTTTTTTCCCCCCGTATTTTCTGTACTTTATCCTATTATTTTCAATTATATCTTGAATCTACAAATAGAGTGTTAGTCGTTCCAAATACATGTGCATAATTGATCCACGCTATTAATCCAACATTGAGGCTACAAATAGAGGGGTTAGGTGATGATGTTCCAAATATATGAGCATAATTGATCAACTATTAATCCCACATTCAGGTGGCATTGAAGTTATTCTCTTTTGTTTTTTTTTTTTTTTTTTTTTTTTGAAGTTATTCTCTTTTATCTTTTTTTTTCTTTTATTATATCCTTTTCTTTTTTTTCACTTCATCTCCAGCATTGAGGTGGTATTAGAGTTCTTCTCTTTTTTCTTTTCTACTCTTTTATAGTATCCTATATTCTCTTTCCTTTTACACTCTTGATCTCCGGCATAGAAGTGGCATTGAAGTTATTCATCTTATTCTCTTTCTTTCATTGTATTACATCCTCCTCTCTTTTTACACTTTTGGTCTCTGACATAGAAGTGGCATTGAAGTTATTCATCTTATTCTTTTTCTTTCATTTTTTTACATCCTTTTCCTTTTTAATCTTTCAATCTCCGGCATTGAAGTGCTATTTAAGTAATTCCATTTTGCCTTTACTTTTCTTTTATTTTATTCTTTTTTCTTTTTTTTTACTTCCTGCTATTGAAATTATTCTCTTCAATCTTTTTATTTTCCCATCTTTTCTCTATACCTCTCTTTTTTTCACTGCTAGCACTAAGGTACCAATGAAGTAATCCTATTTTCTTTTTCTTTTTTCCTTTTACTTTATAATTTTTTCTTTCATTGGAATATTTTTCATATTAAATATACTGAAAAATAACTTTACCTTTTCTCTTTATCTATCATTTCATTTAAAAAAAAAAAATTACAGTTGTGTAGAAAATAAATTTAATTACCTACAGATTGTCTCTTACCAAACATTTAAGGTTTCTATTTTTTTGTCTCTCCTTTTCCTTTTTCTTATAATTTCCAATTCATATTTTACTTTTATGGCAGGTTGAAAGTAAAATTAGATATATATTTTTTATCATTTAATTTCAAGAATTAAATCAAATTGTAAGGTTAAAATATAGCATCTTACAACTTCATACTATATACCCATCTGACATTTTCCCTAATTGAATTCTTGAGTGTTTCAAATTGTACAATCATTTGAGCCTAAGAGCCAGCACAATCAAGACGGTTTGCTCAAAATTTTATTCTTCCCGGACATATCATGGAGGAGGTTTTATAATGATGTTGTAACAATGCCTCGTTATAGGTTTTGTTAAGGTGTTTCTCTAGGTTTCCTATTGATGGCAATGCCGTAGGTGGGACCTAGAGAATTGTTTTTCTTTTGCTTCTCTATACTTTCTGGTGAACATTGTACATTTTTCTCTTCTTGTTTATAAAAATTGAATCTTTAGCAAAAAAAAAATCATTTGAGCCTGCAAATTAAGGGTCTTCAATTCTAGTTTTGACCAATCAAACTACAATTTTGAGAAAAAACATTCAAGGCAAAAGTTTCTTGGGTTGCCAAACTAGTTGACTAAGGCCCATTTGATTTTGTTTCTCTGTTTCTATGTCTAGAAACAACAGAAATGTTTTTTGTCGTTTCTGTACTAAGAAACGATTTTTGAAAATGCAAAAAGGTGTTTGATTTTTCTATCTCCCGAAACATTTTCAACAGTGTAGTTGAGTTCAAGACATGAGTGAAGGCACGACATTGTAGGAATGCAATTCACGAGTGAAGGCATGACTTTAGAGTTACATGTATGCTTCATGGAGATGAGCTTCAGAAGGATGAAGGCAATCCGAAATTGTGAGCTTTGCACAACCAGGTTGGAATCGCCGCCTTTGAATAGCGAGAAGTTTCAACAATGGGTTGGGGGTTTGGGTAGGTCAAGTGAAGTATTTTTGTAGCTCCCACTCGTTTCTAGAAACAGAAAAACAAGTCTAACTTGTTTCTCCATTCCTATTTCTAGATACAGAAATAGGCATAAATTTCTATTTCTAGATACAGAAATAGGCATAAATTTCTATTTCTGTTTTCAAAAACGAGTGAAATGAAACAGAAAAATCAAATGGTTTTTGGGGTGCTTTTCCATTTATGAGCACATAAAAACGAAACAATAGTTTCTAGAAACAAAATCAAACGGGCCGTAAGTCCCCTAGATAGGAGACCTAGCTAGTTGTTCCACGTGGAAGGGTGATGTGGTCAATCCAACTGTTAAAATTTTTTTTCAGTCCACGATAGGCCCTTGGTCCCCTAGATAGCGTCCAATGGAGCACACGTACGGACAAAAAACAATTGCCCATATTTAGGATAGGGTTCAAATATATCATTTGTCAATTGTATGCCCCATTTAATATCATACATTCCGATGTATGTCCACGCACCCTTGGCAGTCCCATGCACCCACTCCAATTTCTCATATATATATATATATATTTTGCTGCTCTTTGTGGATTAAAAGACTAAAACTCACATGTGAGAAAGAGGCCTTACAATTGCCCACAAAATTTTCAGCCCCATCAGTCTTGCAAAAGCATCCAATTTTGTTCATGAAAAAACCTTCAGAGAACAATGAGTGGTTTTTTCGTGCTTCATAGGCAATCAGAAAAATCAACCGATATGGGATGTGTCCTGGGATCATATAAAATATTCATGGGGGAGCCTGGTGCATTTGAAGCTGAAGTGGAAGGCCTCATGGAGGGCCTAATGCAAGCTCATGAGATGAATTTACAGCAATTATGGGTTGAATCGGATTCGTGTGCGACAGTGATGCTCTTTCAAAATATGAAAATCCCATGGTTTTCCTTACAAAAATGTATTTTCTTCAGCCTTACTTGGAAGGAATTAGATGGAAGATAACTCATAATTTCAGTTAGGCTAATGCTATTGCCGACTTCTTGGCAAAGGATGCAGCAAAGTCAAGGATGTCGGGTTCGAATGTGAGGTTTCCATCGCACATTGTGGATCTCTTAGCAAGGAATTCAGATGTTAGACCTCATTATAGGTTCAAATAGTAGAGTTTTCCTTTCTCTTGTGTTAATAAAATTATCCTTTAACGAAAAAAAATAAAATCAACTGATTAGATTCAGTTTATAAGTTTAGGTCATTTTATTCTCCCTTACTAATGGTGAAGCCGAAGGTGGGGGTTTGTAAATTAGGTTTGCTTGAGTTGTATTTTTTTTTTCTTTTTAATAAAATTATGATCTTTAGCATATATATAAGAGCTTAGGTCATTCTAAATTTAAATCAAATCAAAGAATAAATGGTTTCTTTTGAATTCGTTATTATGGTTTGCTCTGGTTCGGTTTTAAAATAGTAGTAGTAAGTAATTCACAGGTAGCTTCAAAATATCCACTACATAGCCTTACACCTATGTGATTAATACAATCATGTGATATTGAGATCACCACCCGCGAGGGTGGGACTCTTATCCTTATCCCAGGTTTGGGTCGTCACAGTGTGTTTGTAGCACCCTAGCCCCATTAACCTTGCACAATATTATCATGGCCCATGGGCCTAAAGGCTTTAAAATGTGTTATGCTATGTTAAGGAGGCTAGAGGTTATTAACCATCCTAATAATCTCTCCCTAGGCGATGTAGGACTAAAGTTTGTATGCCCTCACCGATCTCTCAAACCCCTTGGTACTTGTCGTATTCTTGGTGGAGACACTTAACCGATCTCCTAGGCGTGTCCGGTATTTACCATATTCTTGAGTGTCACAATCTTCCCCCTTTTCGACACAGCGTCCCTGCTTTAGCTCTACACACTATCGAGGTCTGCTCTGATACCATTTATAACATCCTTGCCCCATTAACCTTGGCACAATATTGTACTCTTTGGCCTATGGGCCTCAAGGCTTTAAAACATGTTGTACCATATTAAGGAGGTTAGAGGTTATTAACTAACCTAGTAATTTCTCCCTAGACAATCTAGGACTAATGTTTTCACACCCTCACCGATCTCTTAAAACCCACAGTACTTGCAGTATTCTGGGTGGGGACACCGCATCGATCTCCCAACCGGGTCCAGTACTTGCCGTATTCTTGGGTTTCATAATAATGGGTCCATAGTTATTCTAAATATGAAATTGGTATCAAAATCGACGCTACATCATGAAGGTTGATCGGCACAATTTACTACTTTCAATTAGAGATGATCTTTGTACCTTACAAGCCAAACTTTATAATCTCCATATAGGTTGCCACGAGGTTGCTAATAATAATATCTTCTATAATATGGTATCAAGCATCATAGAATCTTCAAAATGCAGATTAGAAGTGAAAAAATAGTTGAACAAAAAAAGTGATGATGAAGCTAACGTGAATGGTCTGATATCAAGGTTGTAGTTGAAGAACTGATCAATGAATTGATTTCAGTTGTGAAAATCCCATGATCAAATACCAATGAAGGGGACTAACATTTAATGACCAGTATCATGACAGTTGATTGCATCCATCGTCGCTCTTTCAAAGCCAATGTTTGTGGATACTGATAAAGTAGTGTTGATTCTCTCATTTTACACAACTCGTGGACAAGTTTTTCTCAATATCGAGGAATGGACCGGGCTAAACCTATTGATTCTCCAACCAACAACCAGATCAAAGTTTAGTAGTTATCCAATAGAATATCTAGGCTTTATTTTGAGAATGAAATTTGTTGCCGCAAGAAGTCATCCTAAGCTTCCCATACATCCTGCATAGGAGAACAAGCACAAGAGAGTGAGCATCGGGCTGATCCGATAGAGGACTCTCTGATGCCTAAGTTAATTCTCACTACAAATAGTAATTCCAAGGAGAATGGAAAAGTTTTTGATCCCCTTGAAGAGGAGCTTACCTGCATACCTATAGTTGTACGGATGCGGTCATGGAGAGTCAACTTGGTAAATCTCCTAACCTTGGTAGTAGTATGAGTATAATAAGTGTTATACTTGGAGAGTGTGTAGATTAGAGTCATTCCCGTTATAGGAACCTTTTATATCCCACTCGATCAGGGAGATTCTATTTCTTTTTCCGGACGATTTTGAGTCTTTGTGGATGATATTTCCTGATTAGGATAGTCTGTTCCTTGTTTGGAGGTTACGTATTTGATTAGGAGTGCATTTCCTTGTGGTGAGCAATTTTCCTTTATCCAAGGATTCTTCAAGTTATGATGGCTCAATTGCTCTGTTGCCGAGCTACGTATATGGATTCCCTTCTAATCTTTAACCGGGGGTTCCCCCAGCGCCCTCGAGTAGCTTGGTCACTTAGTAACCGAGCCACGGATGATGATCTAGGGATGACTGGTCCACAGTTTGGTCCCGATTATTTTCTTGTCTTCTAGGTTAGGTCCAGTGGTTTGGCCCTAGGCTTGCCTCGCCCAGGCCCCTTTCCACGTTTCTGGCTAGTATTGGCGTGTACACTTTTACGATAACAATATTGTAATCTTAAAAAAAAAAATAATAATAATAATAATAAGAATAATCTGGTACCCTTGTAGAATATAGTAGTTTCTAATTCTGTTTTAGTTTCTTATATTGAGTTAGTTTTCTATTTAGAGTTGGTTTCTAGTTTTAGTAGTTTTAATTGAGTTTAGTTTGAGTGTGTGCTTGCGTGGCTTGGCAATTGGTGGTTGTGTGTGCGATTCNAAAAAAAAAAAAAAAAAAAAATCATTTGAGCCTACAAATTAAGGGCCTTAAATTGTAGTTTTGACCAATCAAACTACAATTTTGAGAAAAAACATTCAAGGCAAAAGTTTCTTTGGTTGCCAAACTAGTTGACTAAGGGCCGTTTGATTTTGTTTCTCTGTTTCTGTGTCTAGAGACAACAAAAACGGTTTTTGTCATTTTTGTACTAAGAAACGATTTTTGAAAATGCAAAAAGGTGTTTGATTTTTCTGTTTCCCAAAACATTTTCAACAGTGTAGTTGAGTTTAAGACATGAGTGAAGGCACGACGTTGTAGGAATGCAATTCACGAGTGAAGGCATGACGTTAGAGTTGCATGTATGCTTCATGGAGATGAGCTTCAGAAGGATGAAGACAATCCGAAACTGTGAGCTTCGCACAACCTGGTTGGAATCGCCGCATTTGAATAGCGAGAAGTTTCAACAATGGGTTGGGGGTTTGGGTAGGTCAAACAAAGTATTTTTGTAGCTCCCACTTGTTTCTAGAAACAGAAAAACAAGTCTAACTTGTTTCTCCATTCCTATTTCCAGACACAGAAATAGGCATAAATTTCTATTTCTATTTTCAAAAATAAGTGAAACGAAACAAAGAAATCAAATGGTTTTTGGGGTGCTTTTCCATTTATGAGCATAGAAAAACTGAAAAATAGTTTCTAGAAACAAAATCAAACGGGCCCTAAGTCCCCTAGATAGGAGACCTAGCTAGTTGTTCCACGTGGAAGGGTGATGTGGTCAATCCAACTGTTAAATTTTTTTTTCAGTCCACGATAGGCCCTTGGTCCCCTAGATAGCGTGCAATGGAGCACACGTACGGACAAAAAACAATTGCCCATATTTAGGATAGGGTTCAAATATATCATTTGTCAATTGTATGCCCCATTTAATATCATACATTCCGATGTATATCCACGCACCCTTGGCAGTCCCATGCACCCACTTCAATTTCTTATATTTTTTTTTGCTGCTCTTTGTGGATTAAAAGACTAAAACTCACATGTGAGAAAGAGACCTTACAATTGCCCACAAAATTTTCAGCCCCATCAGTCTTGCAAAAGCATCCAATTTTGTTCATGAAAAAACCTTCAGAGAACAATGAGTGGTTTTTTTCGTGCTCATAGGCAACCAGAAAAATCAACCGATATGGGACGTGTCCTGGGATCATATAAAATATTCAAGGGGGAGCCTGGTGCATTTGAAGCTGAAGTGGAAGGCCTCATAGAGGGCCTAATGCAAGCTCATGAGATGAATTTACAGCAATTATGGGTTGAATCGGATTCGTGTGCGACAGTGATGCTCTTTCAAAATATGAAAATCCCATGGCTTTCCTTACAAAGATGTATTTTCTTCAACCTTACTTGGAAGGAATTAGATGAAAGATAACTCATAATTTCAGGGAGGTTAATGCTATTGCCGACTTCTTGGCAAAAGATGCAGCAAAGTTAGGGATGTCGGGTTCGAATGTGAGGTTTCCATCGCACATTGTGGATCTCTTAGCAAGGAATTCAGATGTTAGACCTCATTATAGGTTCAAATAGTAGCGTTTTTCTTTCTCTTGCTGATGGCAATGCCGAAGGTGGGAGAAGGGGAAGCGGTTATTGAGTTTCTTATGTAATTGTTATATTTTTGTTTCTTTCTCTTGTGTTAATAAAATTATCCTTTAACGAAAAAAAAAATCAACTGATTAGATTCAGTTTATAAGTTTAGTCATTTTATTCTCCCTTGCTAATGGTGAAGCCGAAAGTAGCGATTTGTAAATTAGGTTTGCTTGAGTTGTATTTTTTTTTTTCTTTTTAATAAAATTCTGATCTTTAGCATATACATAAGAGCTTAGGTCATTCTAAATTTAAATCAAATCAAAGAATAAATGGTTTCTTTTGAATTCGTTATTATGGTTTGCTCTGGTTCGGTTTTAAAACAATAGTAGTAAGTAATTCACAGGTAGCTTCAAAATATCCACTACATAGCCTCACACCTATGTTATTAATCCAATCATGTGATAGCGAGATCACCACCCGTGAGGGTGGGACTCTTATCCTTATCCCAGGTTTGGGTCATCACAGTGTGTTTGTAACACCTTGGCCCCATTAACCTAGGCGATGTAGGACTAAAGTTTGTATGCCCTCACCGATTCTTGAGTGTCACAATCTTCCCCCCTTTCGACACAGCATCCCTGCTTTAGCTCCACACACTATCGAGGTATGCTCTGATATCATTTATAACATCCTTGCCTCATTAACATTGGCATAATATTGTACTATTTGGCCTATGGGCATCAAGGCTTTAAAACACGTTGTACCATATTAAGGAGGCTAGAGATTATTAACTAACCTAGTAATTTCTCCCTAGACGATGTGGGACTAATGTTTTCACACCTTCATCGATCTCTTAAAACCCATAGTACTTGCCGTATTCTTGGGTTCATAATAATGGGTCCATAGTTATTCTAAATATGGAATTGGTATCAAAATCGACGCTACATCTTGGAGGTTGATCGGCACAATTTACTACTTTCAATTAGAAATGATCTCTGTACCTTACAAACCAAACTTTATAATCACCATATAGGTTGCCACGAGGTTGCTAATAATAATATCTTCTATAATATGGTATCAAGCATCATAGAATCTTCAAAATGCAGATCAGAAGTGAAAAAAATAGTTGAACAAAAAAAGTGATGATGAAGCTAACGTGAATGGTCTGATATCAAGGTTGTAGTTGAAGAACTGATCGATGAATTGATTTCAATTGTGAAAATCCCATGATCAAATTCCAATGAAGGGGACTAATATTTAATGACCAGTATGGTGACAGTTAATTGCATCCATCATCGCTCTTTCAAAGCCAATGTTTGTGGATACTGATAGAGTAGTGTTTCCCTTTAGCAAAAAAAAGATAGAGTAGTGTTGATTCTCTCATTTTACACAACTTGTTCACGAGTTGATTCTCCAACCAACAACCAGATCAAAGTTTAGTAGTTATCCAATAGAATATCTAGGCTTTATTTTGAGAATGACATTTGTTGCGGCAAGAGATCGTTTTAGGCTTCCCATACATCCTGCACAGGAGAACAAGCACAAGAGAGTGAGCATCGGGCTGATCCGATAGGGGACTCTCTGATGCCTAAGTTAGTTCTCACTGCAAATAGTAATTCCAAGGAGAATGGAAAAGTTTTTGATCCCCTTGAAGAGGAGCTTACCTACGTATCTATAGTTGCATGGATGCAGTCATGGAGAGTCAGCTTGGTAAATCTCCTAACCTTGGTAGTAGTCTGAGTATAATAAGTGTTATACTTGGAGAGTGCGTAGATTAGAGTCATTCCCGTTATAGGAACCTTTTATATCCCACTTGATCAGGGAGATTCTATTTCTTTTCCCGGACGATTTTGAGTCTTTGTGGATGATATTTCCTAATTAGGATAGATCTATTCCTTGTTTGGAGGTTACGTATTTGATTAGGAGTGCATTTCCTTGTGGTGAGCAATTTTCCTTTATCCAAGGATTCTTCGAGTGATGATGGCTCAATTGCTCTGTTGCCGAGCTGCGTATATGGATTCCCTTCTAATCTTTAACCAGGGGTTCCCCAAGCGCCCTCGAGTAGCTTGGTCACTTAGTAACCAAGCCATGGATGATGATCTGGGGATGACCGATCCACAGTTTGGTCCCGATTCATTTTCTTGTCTTCTAGGTTAGGTCCAGCGGTTTGGCCCTAGGCTTGCCTCACCCAGGCCCCTTTCCATGTTTCTGGCTAGTATTGGGATGTACACTTTTACGATAACAATATTGTAATCTTAAAAAAAAAATAATAATAATAAATAAAATAAAATAATAATAATAATAATAATAATAATAATAATAATAATCTGGTACCCTTGTAGAATATAGTAGTTTCTAATTTTGTTTTAGTTTCTTATATTGAGTTAGTTTTCTATTGAGAGTTGGTTTCTAGTTTTAGTAGTTTTAATTGAGTTTAGTTTGAGAATGTGCTTGCGTGGCTTGGCAATTGGTGGTTGTGTGTGTGATTCCCCCCATTTATCTTCTGTGAGTCCTTTCTCTCTGCTGCAACTCTGAGATTCATCTTAGGAATTCTCTCTTCTCTTAATCAGTCCTCCACCTGCTAGTGTGTTAGTGATACTAAGGGGAGTGCCAGAAATTGAGTCGAACAAATTTTCAGAGAAAATTTCGAGACACTATTAACCTTTCCCCTCTCATTGTCGAATTGGGAATATCATTCTTCCTGGTGGTTCTAATATTTTTTAATTTTTTTAATTCACTTGATATTGATACATGTGTGCATAATTCACTTGATGTTGATACATGTGTGCATCATATTGCTGCATATATGTTGGCCACGAGTCCAAAACCTATTAAAAAGAATTTTATGACATTGAGCTTTATTTTTTGTTCTTTCTTTTTAATGCATATAGCCATCACACGTGTTCAAGCATGCATGGTTTTTATTAAACACGAGATCGGATTGGCTCAAGCCACCCAATCCAACTAACTTTGTTCTGGTTCGATTGGATTTAGGGTCGGATCAATTCAAATGCAGAACTAAAAGGGTGCATAGCCCACTTATGGAGTCCATGGACATATATGAAAGGGTAAATAATTGAATTTATCTTGGGTGGTATTTTCAAATCTGTTCCTAGGATTCCCTTCCCTTGGCTGTTACCATGGTGGCTGCAACCTGGACAGCAAGAATTTTTTTTTTTTCAAATTCATACATTCCCATATATATTCATGCATTACCGTATAATTGCATGCACATCTACAGTATTATGACCCATATTATACACACTTCCATAGTTCTAAATTATCTAACTTAACACCATGGGCCCTGCCCTACCAGCCTTGCCTTGCACTTTAAATCAGTGGGACCCCTATATATTTTGGCCCGTGAGCTTTTATGGTCTTTGAAACTGAAGTGCCAGCATTGCTAATTATTCTTTGCAGCTATTTGAAGCAACAATGGGAAATGTTTTAATCTTTTTTTGCTAAAAGGTATGGGTCATGGCTGCCGTTGGATGGGAGATGGAGGTCTACCATGTACCCTCTAATCTCATATCTCATAGACGATCGTGCACAATATCTATCCACCTTACTATTAATAGCAATACAGACAACAGGAGCAGATGAAATCTTGGGACATCAAAAACTGAACTGCAGTCTAAATCCTCTTTCTTCCTTCCCTTAATATTATTATCGTTGATCTCTTCAAGAGGCCCAGTAGTCCCAGTAGTTGGAGGAGATGAAGAAAACCAGAGTGATCGGTTAGCAAGCATGAGTTGAAGTAGAAGAGTCCACCTTCAAAGTTGGGAACTGATTTTTAATTTCTTAAAAGCAGAGTCAGCAATGCTGATAACCCGTGAGTCACATTATAATTCTCCATTTCTTTGTTTTGTTTCTTCACCATTCTCTTCTTCACTTGTATTTGTTTTTGGTTAGTATATGCTTTTGGTTTTCTTTTTGAGAGAGGTTCCTTCAAAGGCAGTGTACGCCCTGCACCAATGTGGGATCAAATGTGAATTCACATGAAAGCATCAACAATTGTGAGATTTTAATTTTTCATGGGACAAGACGGTCATTTATCCCCTCCATCTATTTGAGTGTAAAGACCATGCTACCTTCTAGGCATCTTTTTTCTCTTACTCTATTGTTGAAATTTTATCAACCATTTTCCCTCTAAAAATTGATTTTTCTAATTTAAAATTAAGTTAATGCATCCATTGTTCTCTCTCTCTCTTTTTTGGTAGCATCTCTCTCTACTCAATTATTATTATTATTATTTTTATATAGAATACTCAATTATTCTAATGAGCAAACTAAAAGTGCTGCTGTTGAGTAATTTTGACTGTAAAGTATGTCTTCTTGCTAATTCATATCATTAACTAACCCATCATATTCCCTAATCAATGACTCTTGACTGCTGACCCCCCACCCCAAAAAAATAAAAATAAAATAAAATTCTTGAGTATTGACTGCATGCTTAGGGCTGTCAACGAGCTGGATCATCCCTTCTCTATTCTCAACCTGACTAAGAAATATTCTTATCGGCGGATCCAATATTATAATTCTAATGGATCATTGATGGAGGTGCAAGTTGCCATGTCGGCATGATTTTTAAAACTCGGATCTCTGACCTTTTCGATCCAAACACAGATGTATGGTGCAAGGATAAAATCGTAATAAAAATTTATTTAAAAATAAAAATAGGGATAAATCTGTTTGATACGATTTGATCCAGACCAATCCAGATTGGTATTGAAATGATATTAGCATCGTTCCTGAGTTTTAGAACTTCGCATGTTGATCCAAATTCTCCTTGAGCCTGAACAACTTCTAGACTGAGATACCCGACCTAAGGTTGGGTCAGGACAGAGGTCGGCATGGCCTGACTTGGCCTGAGGATGGATCAAGGCTAAGCACTGCCTGGCCAGCCCAGCAAATTCCTAATTTAAGTTATTGAGTATGTATATATAAATAAATTGATCTATTTTAAATTTTAAATATAATGCACATTTTGTTAAATAACATATTATGTATGAAGATAATAAGTCATATAATATATTTTATGTAAAATTGATTGATTTTCTCCACTCCATGACTCAGTCCATACATCTCCCTTTCCCCTTCCATGGTTAAAACCAATCAGGATCAGCTCGCCTTGGGCTCACCTAAAGAGACTCAGGGTCAGATTGGGGTTTTAAAATCCCCACCCATCCTGATCCTGTTGTGGCCCTAACCCTTGACTTAGTGATCCAAATTCAAATCTTATTTGATTTATCTGATCTTATTATTTTCTTAATTTATTACAAGCATTAAACCCGTGCAATGTGTAGTTCGGCTATGTTTGGTAGCCAAAGAGAAGAGAATAAAATAAAAGAAAAGAAAAATGAATCTAGAAAAGAAAGAAAAAGAAAAGAGAAGAAATGAAATGAAATTGTGAGAAAATAAAAAAAATATGTATGTTTGGTTAACATTAGAAGAAAAGAAAAGAAAAGAGAAGAAAAGTTTTTGTACTTTTTCATGTTTTCTTGTGTTTTTGGCAAGATTTTTTTTTTTTTGCAATAAAAGAAGATTTCACAATTCCTAAGGAGAATTTTGAAATTTAAAAACTGAATCTTCTCTTGAATCAGAACATACCAAGCTCAAAAAGGAATTCTTAATCCAAGAAAAAAGTACAAAAATTGTTTTTTTTTTTATTCCCTTTTCTCTTCTCTCGTTGACTATACCAAACACAGCATAATCCAATTAATAAAAAAGCAAAAATTAAAAAACAAAAAACAAAAAAAAAAAAAAAAACAAAAAAAACAAAAAAAAAAAAAAAAAAAAAAAAAAAAAAAAACAAAAAAAACAAAAAAAATAAAAACAAAAACAAAAACGATAAAATAATTGGGACATTAGAATCATCTGTTATGATTAAGCGGGTATTGTGATTTTGACAAGAAAGAACAGATTTAAGAGAGAGAGGGGAGGGGGGTTGGAGGAAGCCTACCTGTATATGTCATGTGCCATTAAAGTGACTAAACTATATTGATTTTCCTTCACCCATGGTAAATTAAGAATTTCTTTATCTACCGACCTTATTGTAGTTGGATGAGACTCTTTAGTCATTCAAGGATAGTGTTGAACTGCGGAAGATAGTGGGGAAGAGATTACAAGAATCATTTCAGTGTGAATGTAGATAAATAATTATTTTCAAAAAAAAAAAAAAAAAATCATTTTATGAGACTACTACTAAAATAATAAAGGTCTGTACCATTTAAAAATAGGAGAAGGTTGGGTACCCCGCCAAGGTACCCAACATGTGTTGTCCTCTCTCCTCTCACTTTGAAAAAGACCCCTTGCCCTTATATACTGGACTCTGTGATTGGTGCATGCTGTTAGCTTACCAAACCTAGCGGGCAGGTCCAACCCTTGCCCTTAAAAAAATGAAAAAGAAAAGACGAGAGAATATGACAATCTACCAAGAAAACTTCGATGGATATACATATAGAATCATGTGGAAGATTGGTATGGCAAATCTAATGGTTAGATGTATAAAGGATAGTCTATGTTATCTAGGTGTCAAATTTTTAAGTTTTGAACTTAGGGCCCGTTTGATAATGTTTCTACCGTGTTTCTGTTTCAAGAAATGACAGAAACATAAATTTTCATTTCTAGAAACAGAAACAGAATTGAAGGTGTTTGGTAAGTCATGTTTCTGGACGTCGATAGTAACCAAGGAAAAGAATGGTCACGAGTCGTTTCCAAAATTGAAGGTGTTTGATACTTGTTTCGCCTGGGTCGTTTCTTGAACTATAAACAAGTAAAAATTTTAATTTCAATTTATGAAAACAAGTGAAATGAAATAATTTTATCAAATGTTTTTTTTCCCTTTTTACCGTTTTTATGTCCAAAAACAACAAAAATGCGTTTCTTAAAAGCTTATCCAAGGGACCCTTAGTATTTCATCCTCTCAATTAATGATACACTCCGCCATAAATGTCCATGCACACCCACTGTGTTCTGTATTTTCTCGTGGTAGTCTTAGATTTTTTGGTACTTTATTTTTAATGTGACAAATTTTGATTGATTTGACATTTTAATTATAAGAAAACAACATTGGGGTTTATCAGCCATGAAATTTCAGCTCCATTTAAGCTGCCAAGAGGCATATAACAAAGTGAAGTTGTACACTGATCCCATATTTAGGTCAACATCTACCATAACCGCCTCCAAAAGATAATCCTACAAAACATGTTTGTAAATCTTGCACCATGTTTCCTTTTTTATTTATATATTTATTTTTTTAATTATAAAGAGGAATAATAGTTCATTTTCTGCTCATCATATGGGGTTGAAATCGTCTACAATTCCGATCTCGTACAATTCCGTGCAATACCACCATCAAGCGGTGACACGTGTATTGATACTAATACAATGGCCAAGATCTGGTACAACTAATAAAACATTAAATCAGTGAAAAGACATTTAAATCAGATCTGGGCCATTGTATTGGTATCAATACACGTGTCACCGCCTGAAGGTGGTATTATACGGAATTGTACGAGATCGGAATTGCAGATGATTTTTTTCCCATCATATGGCTGCATTATAACTTCTTGTTGTGGAAAAACTTCAACAATAAAAACTCAAAATCAAAATATATGAGAGAGAGAGATATTTGCGATAGAGCCTGAGATTTTTATCTCAATTAGAACAAAATAGAATGGTGTGTTTGGATTCTGGATCTGAGTAGTTATTTAATTCAACAAATGTGATTTTGGATTTATGAATTCTACAAAACTTTAAATTTCATGAAATATAGTCTTTCAAACAAACAAGGGGTGATTGTTTATTGAATGGCACTTCTTTACGAATTGGGTGATTGAAGATATAATACTATGTTTGATATGCTTTCTAAGTCAATTTTTGTATTTTTTTGATTATTTGTTTTCATCATTCTAGAATATGAAATCGACTAAAATGCATACAACAAATGTAGGTTGTTTCAAATATTTTTTTCCTAATTTGACCACCGGTTTTAACCAGTTTTAAAAATTGTAGAGATAAAGATCCAAACTAGCAAACCTAGATGAAATATGAACATAAATTATCTTGTATCACCCTTATTTTTAAAATTTAACTAAGAAACCATCCATAAATATAAAAAATGCAAACATTCCTTTAAAGCCTAACACCGTTAGTTTAGAAAAAAAAAAAAAAAAAAAAACTCATTTAAACCTAAAGCAAAATACAATAAAAAAAAAAAAAAAAAAAAGCCAGTTTTCATTCTCTTCACCTCTGTTTCTCTGTTTTCAAGCTACTTGCTCTGTTTGAACCCATTAATAGAAGACAAGATCCTATTAAACCTATTAAATAACTTCATACTGAAAGTTAGGGTTCCATCGTCGAAGGATGGGATTGGTTCTGAAAGTTAGGGTTTTATCGTCAAAAGAGACGATATTGATTTTGTTGTTGTCCTCTTCCAAGAAGCTACCTACGGGATATGGTGGGGTTTTTCGGAGAAGGGGTAAGGTTCACATCCTTCTTTCTCTCTCTCTCTCTCTCTCTCTCTCTCTCTCTCTCACTAAACTGTATCTAGATTAGTAGGTTTTTCAAAGAAGCTTCCGTAACTGCTCTGAAATTTATTGCAACTCTCCAATTCCATCTCGTCTTTGGGTAAACCTCATTTATTTCATGCCGAAGCCATCTAAATCATCTCTCTCTCTCTCTCTCTCTCTTGAATTCCTCCGTATAATCTTGTGAAAGTGGTATAAATACCTTTAGATTTGCTAAGACAAAGCACGAAACTGAGAGAGACCCACTGAAGAAAACTTTTTCCGAAGAGGTGACGAAAGATGTCGGATCCCTGGGAAAAGAAAAGACCCTTTATCAGCCTGTCCTTTTTCACCAATTTATCTGAATCGTTTTCGTCCGATGATGGCTTGAAATACTATCTCAGTAAGGGGGGATAGAGAAGCAGAGAAGGCCACCGCATAGAAAGGGGTTTTACAGAGTGAAGGGTAAACTGGTCATTTAAAAAAGGGAGAGGGATAGGTATGTCGCCGATATCAAGTATGCTAGCGGTTAACAGTAATAGAAACACATGATGGAGTATCATTTAGGAAGGATATGAGGGTCATTTCAGAAAAAGAGAAGAGAGAGATAGACACAATGGGTGCTAGCATACTTGATATCGGCGTCATACCCAACCTTTTCTATTTAAAAAATACCAACAGTAACACGTTATCACTAAACCCTTGTGAGCTAACTGAATGGATTTTAGAGTTGTTATTTTTTTGTAACACTGGACGTACACATGACATTTTTTATTTTTTAAGGTGATTTCTCAGATAAATTTTAAAAATAAGGATAATATAAGATAATTTTTCTATTTTTAAATCAAATAATAAATTTATGAAATCATAATTTAAAAAATTTGAAATTCTATAAGACATAATTTAAGAATCACATAGCAAAATATAAATCAACAGTCCAAACACACACTAAGAGAATAAACGTAGGAAGGACAATTTGTGATAGAATAAGATCCAAGGATCTATTTTTCATATTTTGTAATAAAACAAATAAAAAAAAAACCCTGAAATAATAACTCAAAATTCAAAATATAAAAGAGAAAACAAATTCTCAAGTAAGGATCCTCTTCTTTTAATATATAGATATTTTCATATAATATAAATAATATAATAAAAAAAAGAAAAGAAAAAAGTTTCTAGAAGTTTTTCAACCAAATCAAAGATAATAATACAAATAGGGTAAGGGTTCTCTAAGCCTAAAGCCTATCCTACACCAGGACACATTGTCGTTTTATTTATTTTTTTTAGAGAAAAAAATATTATTAAAACCTATATATGTATCTTTGCATAGTGAATACCTTTAGAGAGCCTTTTTCTATAAAAATATTTAATCTTGAAGAATAATCTTAAAATATTGTACCAAAGTAAATACTATATAAGTAATGTCTACATAAGCATCTTGCTATTAGTTGGACCTTCCTTTTATTTCTCCCCTAGCCATGATTTTTTAATGTAACATATTTTACTGATGTTTCTCCTATCCCGGCTTCTAATGTAAAATCTTTTCATTAATTATTTTATCACCCCTTGATTTTGATGTATCATCATTTTATAAGTTGTTTATATTTCTCATAGGCTCCCCTCCCCCATAGGCTAAGCATTGTACTATGCTTTTTCTCTCAATTAGTTTTCCATTCATTAAAATAAAATGTTTATTTTAATTCTGTTGGATTTGATCGGATGATCATCCCAAATTTTTTTTTCCCTGCAACTAACTAACATTTGAGTATCTATTTCAGTCATTAGCAGTTGGCTCTTGATAGAGAAGAGGAGTAAGATTCTTGACACCTTACCAAGAGAGGTTAAGAAGCTTTGGTACGACTGGGAGCTCCAAGTTATGGTTCTACTTAGTCTATTCCTTCAAATCCTTCTCATCTTGTTGGGTGACCGCCGAAAGCACATTACTGGGAATAAAATAGGGTTTATTATTTGGATTTCTTACTTGGCTGCAGACTCTGTGGCAACCTTTGCCCTTGGCATCCTCTCCAAAACTCAAGGGCAAACACATTCTCCTACTGATGAACTAAGGGCCTTATGGGCGCCATTTCTTTTGTTGCACCTTGGTGGCCCTGATACTATAACTGCCTATGCATTAGAAGATAATGAATTGTGGTGGAGGCACTTTCTTGAATTAGCTATCCAAGCTAGTGTGGCATTTTATGTGGTATTCAGGTCCTGGACTGGTATTACTCGCGTCTCAATTCTTACAATCATAATCTTTGTTACTGGAATTATCAAGTATGTGGAGAGGACATTGGCTCTGAGGTCAGCAAGCAAGGACCAATTCAGAGACTCTATGCTGAGTCCACCTGATCCAGGTCCCAATTATGCCAATTTCATGGAAGGTTATGTTTCTAAGCAAGATGAAGGGTTCCTAGTAGACATAGTAAAGATTAAGGAAGCTCGACTGAAATTGAAAGAAGATGATGATCATCAATCTCATCATCATGGCCTTGAACAATATATCTCTGATGGAGGAGCTACAGGGGGAATCACTAATGTTGCAGATGAAGATAATGAGATTTTGCTAATTAAAAAAGCACATGGCTTCTTTGAGACATTCAAACGTCTCTTTGCGGATCTCATACTCAGTTTTCAGGATGGGGAGGAGAGCAAATCCTTCATTCAAAAAAGTTCATCAAAGAAAGCTTTCAAAGTTCTAGAGATTGAACTTGGATTCATGTTCGATGTGCTATATACCAAGGCACCCATAGTTTACACACCTGGAGGTGGCTTAGTCCGGTTAATCTGTTTCTGTTTCACCACCTTTGTGTTTGTTATTTTCACAACAGTAGTTGGGATTAATCCGATGAAGCACCACCAGCAGCAAATCTACTACTCAAAAGTTGACATAGTGGTTACTTACCTATTGGCTGGTGTGGCCATTATCTTGGAAATTTATGCCCTCATCATTCTTCTATGCTCAGATTGGGTGGTGTTCTGGCTGAGCAAGAAGCACAAGAAGGCATCCATGAAACTACTACTGCGCAAGAAAAAGAAGAAAGAGAAAAAAAGATGGTCTAATTCCATGGGACAAAACAATCTTATAAGTTTTTGCCTCAAAGACAATGAACATATAAGATTTATTATGAAACTTGTGAAGCTCAGCCATGTCCATGAAAGGTTAGAGATGTACTGGGATACTTCTTTTAAGAATGTCCCTGTTCAACTGAAAGAAATAATATTCCAATGGCTCAAGAGGAAGTCAGAATTAGCAGCAAATGATGATGTGAAACAGTTGATGAGCACAAGTGGAACCCATCTCAAGAAACTCCTTGGGTGGAGTATTGATGTTGAATTTCATCAAAGCATTCTTCTTTGGCATATTGCTACAGATCTCTGCTATTATGATCAGCTTGTTGATCAACCCAACTCAACTCCACTTGGCCTGTGCAAGCGCTTATCAGGTTATATGTTGCATCTTCTTCGGCGTATTGCTAAAGATCTCTGCTGTTACGATCTGTTTCATGATCTCAACTCACCTTCATCTCCACCTTCACCTTCACCTTCACCTTCACCTTCACCTGACATGTGCAAGCTCTTATCAGATTATATGTTGCATCTTCTTCTCGCACATCCTTTCCTGTTGCCTGAAGGGATTGGACAGATCAGATTTAGAGATACCTGTGCAGAAGCTGAACAACTTTTCAAAGGAAAGAAATCAATAAATTTCACAGAAAAAGAAGCTTGTAAGATGTTACTTGATAAGAACACTGATATTCCACCAGCTGAAGTGAAAGGAGATAGAAGCAAGTCTGTTCTATTTGATGCATGTAGGCTTGCGAAGAGTTTGCGATCATTGGATACAGAGGAGAGATGGGAAACAATGACTACTGTATGGGTGGATACACTGGCATATGCTGCAAGTCAATGTAGAGGGCCAAACCACGCCAAACAACTTAGTCGAGGTGGAGAACTTCTAACTCATATATGGCTTCTCATGGCACATCTTGGTATTACACAGCAATACCAAATTTCTCAGGGCCAAGTCAGGGCTAAGTTAATTTTTAAATAATAAGCTAAAAAAAATTAAATGATTATGCTTATTTATTTATTTATTATTATTTGTTTTCCTTTGTAGATTTCGATTCTGATATTTAAATTCTCCAAATAAGGTATGTTTGTATTTGAGTATCCTTGGAATTACCTGTACATTGATAACTATATATTGATATCTATCTCTTTTGTTTAGTTATGCCATATGAAAAAATGATGTGATAAATATCAGAATATGATATTTAGGGGATAGCCTAGATAACCCACGTGACAAATTTCACACCCAAAATCAATAATACACTCCTCCTTATATTGACATGCCCTCACATATATATATATATATATATATTTGATAAAAGGTGGTATTTTACGACTTTGATATAGTCTCCATTAGGTTGGAACAAGGCTTTGTTATTATTGTTATTTTATATAATCTCCATTAGCTGAACTTTGACTTTTTTTTCTTACAAAACTTCAATTTCATCCAACCTTTAATACCACGTAGGGGCGTTGATTTGAAAGGTGAGGAGCATATGTTAAAAAAGAGAAAGAAACATAGAGAAGAAAGAAGAACATAGCAAGTGAATTTTTAGCTGGAGAGGAGGTTCTCGGGCGATTTGGCTTCGTCTATGTATGAGGTAGGTGTTCATTATTGCATTTAGGATTAGGAACTTAGATTCTTTCCATAATCTAGTGAATGAAACTTTAGTTAGACCATGTTTTCTTGAGAATTGCTTTAATTGTTTGTATTTAGGTCAAGTTTAACTCGATAACAGGGTAGTTGCGGTTCCTGGCAACATTAATTGTTGGATTCTTATTTCTACCCATGTTTGAGTGGAAATATAGTGAATGACTGCATTGATTGTCAGAATCTTATATCTACTTTTTCTATCTAGAAATTCATGATATTTATTAAAATAATAATAATAATAATGAAATATACATCAAGAGAAAGCATAGTGATGCAAGGTTCCTCACCTTCAGTATTGCCATCACCAAGGAACTCACACATCAAAAAAAAAAAAAAAAAAAGACAGATCAATGATCTCTACTTTCGGCATTGCCATCAGCATAGTTTTGATATCGCATCTTGCTCAATCTCTTTTCTTATATGTTTTGTAAAAAATAAATTGTATTCCCAGCTTTGGCAGCTTCCTTGGCTAGAAATTCAACTTTTTTTATTCGGATAACTTTTTACCACTCGCCCCTTTTTTGTCTTGTAATAATTTAACCCCCTCAGACTTAGTGAGAAGCTCTTAATCATCTTCTCTTTTCTCCCCCTCCCCCTCCCCCTCCCCCTCCCCCCTCTATTCCCATAGGCCTGCTATGCCTTGATAGAAACAAAAATAAAATTATATATGAATAGATATACTAATCTAATGGTTATGATCAATAAAATATATAGGTATTTTTGTTTATAGAGTATTCATATTAAATATGTATCGTATTATTATCGTATATGTTTTATTATGCCAAATTTTTTGAAAAAATTATTACCGTTTGATCCGTTTAATACCCATATGTATTCAAAACCATTTTATTGTCATTCCCAAGCTTACTATAGGAATGATTTTTGGTATAATATTTTCTGCCTTACAAAATGCAGAGCTCCTAGGCATGGTCCCTTTGTGACCTATCAAAACTCCCCCAACATCTTGGTCTAAGACAAACCAGTATTATCATCTTTTTTCGCTTAAGGTCAGCAAAGAATATATTATAAAAGATTGAAAATAAACAAACTACCCAAAATTGGGAAACAAGCAGCACAACTAGCATCCTACTCCACTTTCGGCATTGCCATCATCAGTATTGTCATTACCATACCCAAAATGGGCATTCCATTGAGGGTTACATAGTCCTCAAACATGTGATACAAGACTTGAAAACTAGGCAGTTAGAACTAAGGCCCAAGCAGGAATAGCTGAACTTGATCTCCAATCCATTGCCGACACATTGTCCCATCAACATGTTACATGGAGAATCATATGGTAATAGGTTAATGGTGATTGATACATAATCAACACTGACGCTCAAAGGCTTTAAACTACTTTCATAAACTTGATGAACATCAGTCTTGATGGCCGACATAAAATGGATTCAGCATTGGTATATCAAACAGGTGTGCATGCTTATCTTTTTGGTCACATTGGTGGCGTTTTCTTTAAAAAATCAAACTCCATTTAAAATTTAAGATCTTTTTTTGGAGGTTAGCTAATGGAGGACTTCCCAACAAAGACATCCTAGGAAAATGGATAGATATTAATCCAATCTGTGGATTGTGTCTAAACCAACAGGAATTTATTGAGCATGTTTTTCTTTCATGCGAACTCTCCAAAAAGATTTGGGCAGCTGGCCCATTTGGGCTGCTAACTAAAGTTTTTTGTACTTTTATTTTTAAGCATGTTATAGTGTACTTCTTCAATTCTATCCTTGATAACAACTTAAATTTCTTCTTTACAAATTTCATCATTACATGCTATTTTATATGAATACATATGAATGGTAATCCCTACTTGAAACTTTACTTTGTGAAGCAATGGTCTACTCAAGCTTGCCAAATTACACACTCCCAGGTGAATCCATTCCATATGAATCTTCTTTTTACACCTAATTTTCCTAATTTGAACCCACCAATCATCATTTACGTGGGAGTCACTTATACAAAAATCAATATTTCTGCATAGGTGAATTGTATATTTTTCAAAGGAGAATGTGTCTCATTAATTGCTGATTATTTGATGACAGGAAATACTATTGATGCAAGCACTCAAGGGGTGTCTCATGGGCATGAAGCAGGCTAGAGATGCTGGTTGGAGAATTGGGGAGATATGGAGTGATTCACAAGAACTTAAACAATTATTTTTTAATTATAGTACCACGTGGCCTTGGAGCGTTATCCCTCTTTTTTTGGATGTATATGATCTTTTTGTCTGGCCTTATTTTTTGTTTTAGGCACAGTAACGAAGTGGTACCAGAAATGCATAGGATGGCGCATCTGGTGATTACTAAACAATCTCATTTTATTAACCTCAAATCTTACAATGATGTCGTATTGCTTCTCTCATGTTAATGAATCTTTGTTGTTTCTCCTATATAAAAAATAAATAAAAAAGATCCAGTACCCAGCAGATTAGAAGGGAGCTCATGTGAACTTATGGTGGTTCTCAAGGTGAGGAGGACTCCTGCCCCTTAGCCCTCTTTCAATTTCCAAGACACTTATGGGAACTTATGGTGGTTCTCAAGGTGATGAGGAACTTTTGGTCATCACATTGGTTTCCAAGACATAATATTAATGTGATTCCACCTCAGCAGTTATGCACGGTAAGTAAGGTTAGGGTTATTTTAGGAAGTTTGCTTTTATTTTTTATTGGGTCCCATGAACAATAACTAACTTTGGGAAATTAAGTAAATATTTTTAAACTTGAAACTAGTGAATGTAATTGTAGACCTTCTTATTTTGTAGTAAATTATCTTATCTAGTGGATCTAGGTAATTTCCCCCAAAAAAAATCTCTTGGACATCTCACTTACGAACAATCATCAACGTACCCAGACATTTGCCCTCAAAGTAACTCTGTTAAAAGTCATACAAGGGTGAAGACCTATCTTTTGCATGTCTCTCCTTACCAACTCATCACTGGTCATTTTTTGCCTACCCTTAACCCTTTTAGTTCCATCCATCTGAATTTGGTCACATCTCCGTACTTAAAGCTGTAAAGACAGAATTTGGTCACACCTCCGTACTTTAGGCTGTAAAGACAGAATTTGGATGTAACCTTCTTGACATTTTTAACTAATGGTAACCAAAACTGTTTCCTAAGATTTATCTTATCTCCATAATTAAGATAAAGATAAATGCAAAGGATTTGAAAACTAATCAAAGCTGTTTCCTAAGATTCCTAATATATTTCCATCATATCTCCATAATTAAGATATGGATAAATACAAATAAGGCTTATCTCTTGAGTCAATGCCAACTCATTCAGAGTAGATAGCTAAGAGGGGCATCCAAAGGGCTTCTTTGAACATATCCAAACCATCTTAATCGACATTCTCGAGCTTATCCTAAATCACTTTCCTTAACTTTTTCTTTTTTGCAACCAAACCGAACATACTGGTTTTTGTCAAACAAGTCATATAGGCTGGTTTAGGAAGAGGGCTAATTGGAGACCCTGTAATCTGATATTTAACTGCTCACATAATTGCTCTTACTTGAAAGACCAGCCACCAAATGGGACGGGCCAGATGGATTCCAGTTCAAGGGTTTTACATAGTTTTAGGTCAAATAGTGACGTCGAACCAAACAGTTCAGCCCTCCTGAGTCTAGTAGTTCAGCCTGGAAATGTGAGTTTTTTATCTCGGTCCTTTAAACCACTTTGGGTCGATAACCAAACTGGCTTTTATGTGTACTGTTTGTGGTCAGACCAGTCAGATTATTTGAACCAGTCCGGTTGGGGTTTTCAGAACATTTGTAATGGGTGGTAATGGTGTATTTTGCATTCTATGGTAGAAGGGAGAGAGTACAAAATTAAAATGTTCACAGTTCACACACTAGGCCTTCATCTCCCTTTGTCTATTTCTTCACTCTAGAAAAAAAGGTTTGGTAGAATCCTCTCTCTCTCTCTGGTAGAAGAATCCAAAAGGCTACTTAAATCGGTATAATATGTCTTTTTTTTCCCCTTTTCTTGTACTTCATCCTATAATTGTTAGTTATATATAGAATCTAAAAAATAGAAGGGTAAGGCATTCATGTTTCAAATTAAAAAATAAAAGATAAAAAATATATGAGCATAATTGATCACCTTGGAATCTAACATTTAGGCTACAACTAGAAGGGTTAGGCACAATCAATATATATATATATATATATATATATGCATGCAATTTGAGGAGGTATTGAAATTATTCTCTTTTGCTTCCCCTTCCTCCCTCCCCCACATACAACATGTTAAAGTTATTCTCTTTTGCTCTTTCTTTTCTTTTTTACTTTATTCTTTTCTTTTTTTCACTTATAGCATGTTGAAATTATTTTCCTTCTCTTTTACGTTTCAATTGTTATCTGTATTTCTCTTTTTTGCACTCCTCTAACATTGAGGTGTATTCGAGTTATGCACTTCCCAAGCATTGAGGTGGTATTAGAGTTATTCTCTTTGTCCTTTTCTTGTACACTTTTGATCCGACATTGAGGTGATATTGAAGTAATTTCATTTTTCTTTGTCCTTCTCTTCTACACTTTTGATCCGGCATTTCGTGCTATTGAGTTTATTCTCTTCATCTTTTTTTCTTTCTCCTCTTTTCTTTTATCCTTTTCTTTTTTTCACCTCTAGCATTGAAGTGCTAATGAAGTTATCCCTTTTCTTTTATTTTACTTTAAGGAAAAATTTTTTTTTTCTCACAATGAAGATCGCTTGATGTCGAATATATTGAACAAATAGCTTTACCTTTTCACTTTACTCATCATTTGGTTTACTGTTTCTTTCCCCCTCTTTTTCCTTTACTTTTCTTTTAGTTTTCACTTTAACTTTATATATATATATATATATATATATTAGAAGTAGAAAGTATTAATTTGAATTTTTTTTATCATTTAATTTAATGAACTAAATCAAATTATAAAGTTAAAACAAACACTCGCATAATTTCATATTGCTTACATCCTATATTTTTAACTAATTGTATGCTTGATTTAAGGAGTGCTCTCAACATAGTTTTCAATTCGAACCATCCTTGAGTCCGGAAGGGTTGTACTCTTAATTCAAGTTTTGACCAGTCAAGCTACAATTTTAAGAAAATATATAAAGAAAAAAGTTTCTTTGGTCCAAAAATTAAGTGAGAGAGAGCCCTAATTGGGCCACCTAGTTGTTCCACGTGGAAAGTTGATGTGGTAAATCTGACTATTAAATATTTAGAATATAGTTCGAATATGTCACATATCATGTGAAATTCAATATATTAAGGATATGTTCTTTTTTGCCACTCTTTGGGGGCTGAAGTTTGACATGTAAGAAAGGGGCTTTATAATCTATTTGTTCACAATATTTTCAGCCTAATATATCTTGCAAAAGCAAACCATCAAACTTTAGCCAGTGGTTTTTTCATGGTTCACAAGAATTAAGAAAAAAACTGATTAGATTCAGTTTATGAGATTTGGTCATCCTATGTTTAGACCAAACCAGAAAATGATCGGTTTCTTTTGAATCTGGTATTTCTGTTTTTCGGGGTCTGAATTTTAAAACTGTAGTCCAAAAGGATCTGCCAAATTGCTCTGTATGTATGGTGGCGTTGGTGGAAGGAATTGAAAGAGCGAGAGAGCTGCATTGTTCTTCTTTGTGGGTTGAATGTAACTCTGTATTTGTGGTTCTTATGGTGCAAAGGGCTTGGTGCCATGGTTTGTGTAGCAGAAATGGTCCTCTCTTCTTTCTTATCTAAGGGGTATTTGCTGGAAAATCACTCATTGCTATCAAGAGGCCAATCCCATAATAGATTATCTTGCAAATTTGGCAGCTAAGAAGGAAGTGTCTACCCCAAATTTGGTGTGGCTGTCAGATGTGCTTCAATTGTTGGCTGATGATGCAATGGGTAGGTCACGTTTCAGGTTCTATTAGAGGAATTGTGATGTTGCCTAGCTCCTAGATTCCTTTCTTGCTGATGGCAATGCCGAAGGTGGGAGGTGTTTCTAGGTTATGAAGCTGTTTGTTTGTATTTGTTGAGTTCAATTCTTTGTACATTTTTTTCCCTCTTTTTAATATAAATGACTTTTAGTGAAAAAAAAAAAAAAAAGGTACTTTAATGAGTTGAGTTCTTTTGCATTTATGTCCACCTACAAGTGCAGATTAGGTACCAACAACTATCCCACTTGTTTTCATTTAAGAGTGAAAGGTATTTATGGAAGCAAAAGGAATAGGTTTTTGCACTTGACCCATATGTGTAGGTGAACATACATGAAGAGATTCAAACTCTACTTTAACTAGTAGATCCAAATTATGTATCTTGAGTTCAATCCTCCACACGTACATTCATTCATCTGGATGTACACGTCATGTGCATTTGTTCCTTTTGTTTTCATAAATACCCCTATTCACTCTGCCTAAACAAATAAAAAAAAAAAAACCCTCTTAATTTTTTTCCCTTAAGAGCTAAAGAGTTTATTATAAAAGAAATGAATGAAATACAAAATAGGCTAAATCTGCCAAACATAAACTCTTAGCATCCTACACCGCATTCGGCATTGCCATCAGCAAAGAAAGACACTAAGGCCAATCGGAAACACACCAACTAGAATCCTAGAGCCAAGGCATCACAAGAAATGAAACCTTGGTCTCTTCGTTGCTTCCCATTCTATATCATTAATAGAGAAATGAGGGGCGTGTCCCAAACAGATGAGGACCGAGTTGCAACTGAATGTTTTGCAAGTCCATCTGCTACCATGTTAACTTCATGAAATCAGTGATGAATATTTCATTAAATCATGTTCAGGTAATTCGAATAGAAAGCCACTTGTTAAGGGTGTTAATCGGGACAATTCCTTTAATATTCAGGATGGGTCTATACTGGTACTGGTACTGGGTGCCAATCCCAATGCCGTCCCATTTAATTAACGGGACCAAACCTAGATCCCAGTCCCATTTACTAACAGGGCAGGACGATACCAGTTCCTAAACGGTTCTAAGCACTATGGAAATAGGAGAAGAACTTCAACATATGGTTCCAAACAAGGTGGGTCCATTATTAATCTTTTGGATTTTTTATTATCATGAGAACTAAGGTGCCTTGCTTTAAAAAGAAAATTAAAATACAAACTTCAATTTTATGGTTTTACTTCTTCAAACTATCTAAAATCACATGTAAGCTTGTCAAAAATAACAAATAAAAATTAATAACCAAATAAACAAGCCTTGATGTAGTTTTGATACTATCGCCAAACAAATTTAAAGTAATAGAACCAAAGGTTAATCTATAGAAATTTTTACAAGAAAAAATGCCACTCACATGATAGAAAACACTCCAAGGTAGATCCCAATACCAAGAGTTGTAAAACGCACTATTAAATTTGATAAAGACTGTTAAGTTTGTTTTGAATTCTTAACCCATTTTGAAGATTGACCCGATCTGACATATTTTGGTGGCTACCCGAATGGGGATTTTTTTTGAGATCTATGATGAAAGCAAAGGGGTTGGGCCGATTGTATGGGGGTACGGGGGCGTAGCCCCCGCGGTGGTTAGACCGGTTAGATCGGATCGACCATGACCCGATGGGTCGACCCGCGATTTGGAGTATATATAATGTACTGTTGCTTGTTGAGAAAGTCATTGTATTTTGGGGTTTTTCGAGCTAGGGTTTCAAGATGAGTTTTTCCTCGCCACTGCTAGGGTGTAATCTCTCTTCTGCATAGTGAATCATCTTCTTCTTCGCCCGAGGACGTAGCACACCACCCTGGTGTGTGAACCTCGTTAAATCTCTGTGTCGTACGGATCTATTGTCTCTTTATTATTTGTGTGTCTTGGTGTTTGATCTTACAAAGACTAATTTATATTTTTGAATTCTAAAAGGTAGACATGTAACTCAATAAAATGGTCACTCATCCTCTTACAAAGTCTGGCTTTTCTATTGGCAATGGATACAATTCAAACAGAAACTTTGATTGAACCCCTGATGGTGGTGAAGATAAATCATGATATAATTACTTTGAATGCCCATGGAGGTTTTTCCAAACATCAAGAGATTATACTCTTCAAGGAACGACAATAAGGTGAATTCGGATTTTAAGAAAGAACAAAAACAATCCAGCCATGGTTTTAGAAATCGAATTGGATCGATAGAAATTGCCCGGATTAGATTGGTATTGGTCAAAAAAAAAAAAAAAATTTATATATATATTTTTTTATAAATAGGGGTACATCTATCTATTCTCAATCGAATCGATAGCAGATTATTAAGATCAACCCCCAGAGAAATCCCTAGTTTTAAAACCTTGATCACAGCTAAGGATGTGAAGTTGAAATCGAAACCAAATCGAGCCGTTTACATCGAAACTACAAAACCGTTTAGTAAATAGTTTGGCCTGGTTTCAAGTTTAAGACCGATTAGTTAATTGGGTCGGGTCGGTTTTAACTGTTTAACCTGTTGGTTTCAAACCTAATTGACACCGTGAAAACCAAACCATTTAAACCGTCAAAATCGATCCAATTAACCCGTATAATGCTTAAATATTTGGTTGTTTTAACAAAACATAACGGTTTAATTTAGGGTAGAAGTAAGGACCATAAAAGTTGTCCAACAGTCTATTCAATAATTTAATCCTATATGTAGTTATGTAGTTAAATTCTTACTTGTTTAATGCCTCATTTAATTTGATACAAGATTGAAGCATTTATCAACAAAAGAAAATTTTAGTAAACATGTGAATAAACTAGCAAACCGATTACTAACTGTTTAGAAACCATATAGAATAAACTGTGATCAAAACTGTTTAAATCCATGAAACCAACACCATTTAAAAACCGTTTACTAAACGGTTGTTAGTAAATGGTGCAGTTTTGGTTTCAGTCAAATAAATGTGAGTCGAACCGAACATATCATATACGCTGAAACCGAATCGATTAACACCCTTAATCACAGCCTTCTATATTATTAGAATCCAAATAATAACAACAATAGCTAGAGACTAATATATAATGAAGAAATCATTAAGAAACATACATCATAGGCATATGTTGCCATCTTAATTTACTTATTTTCCAACTAGAAACATTGTCCATTTAAGAAGTTCGGAGAAAGGATTGCTCAGGCAAAGACAACGACAAACACACAAACCACCAAACAATAAAACAAACTGAAATTCAAACGAAGACCCAATTGAATAAGCAGGTTGGCAACTTGGCATGTCCTCTCCAACTTTGTATGAAATTTTCCTGACAAAGGAAAATGAAAAATGAAAACTGAACAAACTGATATGAGAGTGGATCGGGTCCTCCTACGTGAATGGTTCTCGTATGAAACTGATCGATACAGACGGAACTCATCCAAGGAAAATAATGTTGTGGATTCCATCTGTGTAGATCAAACCATACAAGAATGGTTATCGGTTCTAGTACAAAAGCCTGATCCACTCCTGATATGATTTCTAATGGTTTTACGTACAAATTCATGGAAAATGTTGTCAGACTAAAACAAAACACGGACAGATAACATACCTGAAATCCAGAAATACATGCCCGGAGCTAGCTAGCAAAACTAAACTATTTGACAATATTGACAGCTTTGTGATTCACAAACTTCTTGGTAAATTCCTCCTGCATTTTGGTCAACTTGAATTCACTAAGGGTCTCTGGCACTGAAGAAAGCTTCTTCAAGTTTTTGCAATATCTAATCTCTAACTCCTCAATATTTTGCATCGCTCCTTCTTCCACAGTCAATTCCTGGAGTTCTTCAAGCTTCCAAATCCTTAAGACTCGAAGCTGAACAAACCCTCTTGATGAACAAACCATTTTTTGGCCCTTGAAAGATTTAGACAGTAACCTAAGGAATTGTAGTTTGGGTAGCTTCTCCAATTTTGGCATTGGGTCTTCATCTAGCTCAGACCCTGATAATGTGAGCGTGGTGAGATTTTTTGGGAATTTACTTGGATCAAAGTTGACCTCCAACCTTCCTAGCAAGTATAGATTGTTGAGTTCCTTGTTTTTGGTGACAAACTCCAAATCACCTATAGTTGCCAATTGATTTTTATAGTCTTTGGCTCTCACCTTTAATGAACGGAGTTGCTCCAATTCCTCCAACCATTTTATTGTCCCTGCTTTTCTCTGTGGATTGAGCTGACATGTGAATCTCAGTTTCCTGAGTTTAGTTAACCTATGAAGACCATAAAAAAGATCAAACTCCTCTACAACTATGCCAGACAAGGTCCTGAGATCACCCAAGTGACTCAACCGTGAAACAAGTTCAGTAGAATAGGGTCCCTCGTTCAGATGAAGGTGTCTTAGTTTTTTCAGTTTCTGAATAAAACGATGGTAATTACGGACATAAGTGTGTTTTGTATCAAGAGTTTGGAGATTCACCAACTTGCCTACATTTGAGGGGAGTGTCTCCAAGTAGGTCTCTCTCAATCCAAGGTACCTCAAGTTGATTAGCTCTCCAATTTCCTCAGGGAGGCAAGGTCTAAACACACCTTCTAGATCAAGCACCCCAAGAAACTTCAATCCACCTTCACTAATGCATCTCCCAAGAAAAAGCCCTACTTTCTGTCCTGCTTCATATCCTCCTGGAAAATTAAAGCACCATAATGAAAAGAGTGTTTTGCAGAAATTTGCATTACCATGATCATGATCAGGGTGCTCATCAGAATGAGCAGCATGCTCTGGATTCTCAGGGGGTTGATGAGAATGAGATTGTTCTGGATAATGAAACCAAACGCAGCGATGATCATCATGAGAAGAGTTGCGCGCAATATTAGTACTTAAAACCCTGTGCTTAGGCAGATCACAGGGAATGCTGCATGTCTTGGCATTTCCATTTGAGCTCACTTTTACTGTTCGGATTACATCAAAATGTAACAATTGTTGTAGACAGTCATCTGCAACTTCTTCATCTGCAAGTTCACCATAGTGTTGTCCAAAGAATAAGCCCTCTGCAGCCCATGACAGAATAAACCTCCTTGTAGGGATTTCGATCTCATTTGGAAAGAGTTCCAGAAGACAAGGAAGCCTCTGTTTCACATGTGAAGATATCATCTTATCAAGGAAGCCTGATAGATTAAACCAGAGATGGGCATCATCTCCTTTGAGAAGTATATCTGCACAATGAAGCACACTTGACCACTCACTAGCATTGACAGATCTAGTTGACACTAGATCTGCCAATGCTACAATTAACAGGGGTATACCCTTACATTTTTTCACCATCTTTCTTCCAATAACTTCCAAATGAGGAGGGATGCGCAAGTACTTCATGGCATCAGAAGTAGTAGTAGTAATAGTAGTAGCAGAGGAAGATGTATCAGTACTACTTACTTCTGATGGAGCTCCGAATACCTTTCTTATGAACAACTCCCAACTATCTGCTGCACTTAGAACCCATAGCCGGTGAGGACTGCCATCTGAATTGGCGAGATACGCGACCTCCACGTTGCGTGTTGTGAGAATTATCCTACTCCCATTTTGTCCATTTGGAAATGCTTCTTTCAGATCATTCCATACTTTCGTACAAGGTACATCATCAATGACTATAAGGTACCTCTTCTCTCTCAAAAATTCTGTGAGCTTGTTCTGGAATCCCACTTGACCATCCTCAGTTATCTCTGGATCTTCTTGGAGTATGATAACTTTCTTAACAATGTCCTTCAAAATCTCTTCAATATCATTGCCCACAGAAGATATGCAAACCCAAGCTTTACAATCAAAATGGTTATCCACATCACTGCTTTTATAGACCTCCCATGCTAAAACTGTCTTTCCAATGCCTTGGATCCCAAAAACAGAGATAACAAGAAGTTGATTTTCCTTGATGTCCAACAGCCGTGTTTTCAGAAACTCTATATCATGCTTTAAGCCAATGATAACATCCTCCTCCTCCTCCTCTTCCTCTTTTTCGTCGTAATCAGCAGAAGAGCGTATCCAATCTGATACCTGCTTCCCCTGAGGATGGGAAGATAACCCTTCCCCTGCTGCAACTTTATTTTGATTTCTTTGGGAACTTTCTCCTGCTGCATTGAAGGAGTGGGAGCTAAGCAAGTTTGCAAGCTTGTCACCCAACTCATGGATTTCTGACTTCAAGTTAATGGCACTCTTCTTAAACCATGTTTCAACTCTCTTACGGAAGGGACATCTCTTAAACAATATCATCATCCTCCTCCTCCTCCTCCTCCTCCTCCACTGGCCGGGCGCTGACAAGCTGAAAGCATGGTTCTCTATAGCAGCTTTTGTGTTACGAACTATTCCTTCCAACTCCTTCAGCAATTGCTGCTCCAGGGCATCTTCAGCATACTTTAGTGAACTTTGGACAACAGAGAATTTATCAATGATGGGCTTTACTACTTCTTCCACATAGGGAAGATGAAACTTTACCTGATTGACCAGGTAAGTAAATTCATCTATCAGGAAAAGAAAGGTTGAGGCCATTGATTCTGAATTACTTCCTTCAAAGAGGAAATAAACAAATGGACATTTAAAGATAATATAAGACTACCAGGGAGGGGTCATTCAGCCAGTGTTGGAGATTATCCAGATTTAAGATGGTGGGACTCTATTGAGTATTCATAATTTGGGGGGAGAGAGCGAAAGATCAGAGTAAGAATGATGGTTGGGGGAGAGAACGAATGATCAGAGTACTCTTAAAAATTTTTTTTGGTTAGAGTTATGCACTTCCCAAGCATTGAGTTGGTATTACAGTTATTCACTTTGTCCTTTTCTTTTATACTTTTGATTCGGCATTGAGGTGTTAATTGAAGTAATTCCATTTTTCTTTTACTGCTCTTTTTTTATTTACTTTATGCTATTGAGGCTATTCTCTTTCAGCTTTTTTTTCTGTCCCTCTTTTCTTTTATTCTTTTCTTTTTTCACCTCTAGCATTAAAGTGCTAATGAAGTTATCCTTCTTTTTCTTTTCCTTTTACTTTAAAGTTTCATTTTTTTTTTTTTTTCACATTGAAGTTTGCATGATGTCGAATATATTGAACAAATAGCTTTGTCTTTTTCTCTTTATTCATCGTTTGATTTACCATTTGATTGAAACATAACTTATAATTGTCTTGCACTAAACATTCAAGGTCTGTGTTTTATTCCACTTTTTTTCCTTTATTTTTCTTTTAGTTTGCACTTTAATTTTGTTTTTTTATGTGAGAAGTCGAAAGTATTAATTTAAATTTTTTTTATCATTTAATTTAACGAACTAAATCAGTTTATAAATTTAAAACAAACACTCGTATAATTTCATATTATTTACCCATCCTATATTTCTTGTTAATTGTATGCTTGATTTGAGGAACACTCTAAGCATAGTTTTTGATTTGGACCATCATTTTAAGTCCGGAAGGGTTGTACTCTTAGTTCAAGTTTTGCCCGATCAAGCTACAATTTTCAAAAAACACGTTAAAGGAAAAAGTTTCTTTAGTGAGATAATAAGGTGAGAGAGACCGCCGATTAGGCCACCCAGTTGTTTCATGGGGAAAGCTGATGTGGTAAATCTGACTATTAAATAATTAGGATATAGTTCCACTGATTGGGCCACCAAGTTCTATCTAAACGGCCTTAAATGGCAGGAAATGGAATATGTGTTTGCATCTAAAGTATACGTTTACCTGAACATACTTGCAAGGGATCTCAACTTACGTATCTTGGGTTGCACTTAAGGGGCATCGTTTATGTTAGCTAGCACTCCCCACTTTTAAAACCAATATACTTGAAGATAACTAGTTTTGTTAGAGAATGAAGGTAAGCTTCCGTGTATCTTGGTAGAAGCATCACATTAGTTAGCATTCATCACTTTAGAAACTTCAAGATTCATTATACATTCCATTAAGAATTTAATGTAAGTTCTCAAAATATCAAAACTTTGATTATTTATTAATAAATCACCAATTAACTAAGAAGTTATGTTGCCATCATTGCTCACTTATCCTTGATAGACTGCATAAGAGGCTCCAATTATGAAAGAGTAAATTACTCTCCTTTGTTGGCCGCCTTGAACTCATTAGATTAGTTATGCAAAATTCTTATATTTACTAGCCCACTTGTTTTGGCCTTCCTATCTCTATCTCCTATAAAATCTTATGTTCTCCTTTGCTTCTACCTAGGTTCTTGTGCGTTCGAGAACTGTTTCTGTTCCTTAGTATAAAATGGTTTAGTTTAATTCTGCCATCCCCTGTCATTGCTTCACCGTTTGGAGAGAACTGAGTGGTTCTTCCCAGTCCAGGACCCTCTCTCTCACTCTCAGAGAAATACTCTCATCCCTAACTGCTACTTTTGCTGGAGCTCTACTAAATCTCTGGAACATTTATTTTTCACCTGTTCTTTTTCATACTCGGTCTGAAAAAAATAATTCTTAGAAAGTGTCCACTTTCCTCGAGAGTTGTCCTACCTTTTGAAAGAGAGTGGACATGGATCTTAAGCTCTTTCAATGGCAAACCATATTGTGCGGTAAGCTTGTTTTTAACGTAGTAGCTCATCACATTTGGCGGGACAGGAATAAAAGGAGGACATCCACTTCTTGCACAACCGATCAATTATGTAAAGGCATATCCTTTGAAATCATGAATAGAATTCTTCATGGATTTACAGTGGGCCATGATTCTAACAAAAACAGGCACATTGCCCTCGCTTGGGATCTCCCTATTGTTTCCCTTCCCCCTAATTTGAATGTATCACCTTGTTTATTTTTTATGCTTGTTTCTTTCCTCACCTTTTTTGTTGTTTCTCCTCTCCCCCACCCTCTCCCTTTTTTGGATGGTGTAAGTATTCCCCCTTTGCTTTGATGTGCATATGATTTGATTTTTTTTTCCCGCAGTTAGGGGCTCCTTCTTGCCCTTGCACCATGAGGTTTTGTTTTTGTTTCTTTATTTTAATATGTTTTTCATTAAAAAAAAAATGTATTGCTTCTACCTATTATCTGTTTGCTTTTTCTGTTATTCCCTTCTTTTGTTTACTCTTTTTTTTCTTTCACTTTACTTTTAGGTTTTTTTTTTTGGCGGGGGGGGGGGTGGTGTGGGGTGGGGGAGTGGGGTAAAGATGACTACTGCTTTATACATTCAAAAAATGGGTTCAATTTCTATTTTTTATTTTTTCACTTTAATTGTAAATAGGTGCAGCCTAAAAAACCATATGGCCGGATCGGAGGCTTCTTCAGCCATCTCCTCCATTATAAACAAGAGTCATAGGAAAGTAGTGTAAATTTCTGTTACTGGTTTGTGGTGAGGGTTGGGGGAGCAGATATGGCAGAAACTGAAATCGCTCCTTTCCTGAATAAATTGGGATACATGCTGTTAGCTGAGGCTGATTTGCTTCAGGAAGTTAAGGATGATGGCCAACTCTGGTCGCTGCATTCCATGTTAACAAGGCTAACACCCTTTCTAATGGAAGTCGAGAGGAAGCAAAGCAAATGCTTCCTGAAGGACATAAAAGAAGCCATTGATGAAATCATAAACCTTGTCCATAAGGCTGAAGATGTTGTTGATTCATATTTGAACACTATAAGAAAAGGCTTGCGGACGGATAAAGCTCATCGTGAAGTTGGAAGCCAAATTATTGGAATGGTGGAAAGGCTCAAGAGACTGCATCAGATGATCCTTGATACTCGTGCGGCTACTTCTGCATCAAAGAGGCCATTGACGACGAATGAGGATAGCAATGATGTGGTAATAGGCCCGGAAGATGAAGTAAAAAGGATGATAGAACTGCTGCTGCCCAAGGGTGAGAATACTACTACTCGATGTAACGTTATTCCCATCGTTGGGCCTGGAGGTATTGGGAAGACGACTCTTGCTCGAAGAGTTTATAATGACCCAACCATTGTGGAACACTTCCCTTGTCGTTTATGGATTCAGGTATCTAGCGACTACAAGTTGGAAGAGTTGTTGCAGAACATCATAGAGCAAATAAAGCGTTCTACAACAGCTCCTCCTCATGCTGCTGCTGCTGAGAGAAAGGAGACATGCCGCCTTAAAGATTTGGCCTTTGAAACCTACAAGCTTCTGAAGACTACTCCCGCCAGGTACCTTATTGTTTTTGATGATGTTTGCACAACCCAATTCTGGGCTGATATTCATATGGTTTTTCCAAAGAAGAAAGTAATTGGTGGAAGTAGAATAATTTTCACTACGCGGCATGATGATGTGACTTCACNCCAATTTTTATTGATAAAGTAGAAGTGAATGCTGATCGGAGCATGATATTAAAGAATCTCCAAACGCTGGAAGGTTTGGATGCTGAGTTTTGCATGGACAACATACTGTCTATGATGCCCAATCTAGTTAAATTACGTCTACGTGGGAAAATATTTGTGTTTTATGATCAGTTAGCTCAAGTTTTTGCGCTATTGAAGCGCCTTCAAAGACTAAAGTTGGATGGTAATACGATGGATTTCAATTTTGAATCTGATTCTATTTCAACCATTTCCAGTGGTGTCACCAGGTATAAGTTGGAAATATTTCCCCAAAACATCACCCATCTCACCCTGAAATGCACTTACATCGCTGTGGAATACTTGATGCCGGCACTGCAGAAGCTACAAAATCTTTGTGTTCTCAAGTTAGGATTTGGATCTATGATCTGGGAAGATGATGGTAGTTTAGATTTTGAGAGCGATGTCAATGGGGGGTTTAGGCAGCTCAAGTTCTTGGAACTCAAGGATTTGTTTCTGTTAAAGAAGTGGAAATTGTCTAAAGGTGTGATACCAAGTCTTCAAAAGCTAGCTGTCTTAAATTGTTCCAAGCTAGAGGGTCTCCCAATTGAAGCTCTGGAGGCTATCTCTACTTTGCAAGAGTTGGTGATAGATGAGCAACCCACTGATGGTGTATCAGCTGATGCAAAACTTATTCAGGAACATATCGGAAAGGATCAGCTTAACTTCGACAATTCCATCGTCACTGAAAAATGGCTGGTAAGAGTAATAATTAGTATTCCTTTTTAACTAGTAGTAGTATCACATTGTCGATCCTCTATTTTTTGTTTCACAAGTTTTTCCTATTTCTAAATTTGTTATTTCTTTGTTGAGATAAGGTTTTATGTCCAAGAGCGGCCCACAAACACAGGGGCAAGTAATGATCACGGTGCCCATCTTGGGGTGCATGCCCTTGAATCTAAACACAAGGGTTGCTCTCGGACAAAAAACACTTGCCCTTATTTATTTTACCCTTTTCGTCTTTCTTTTTCTTTCAAGGCTTCTTTCAGTTTTTTACATGATATTTTTCTAATCATCTAGACTTTTTTTTCCCCACATTTGCCACCTAAAAAAAATTTACCATAATACTTTTTTGTATTCTTTCCAACCACACATTGATAGATTACTATTGATTCTTATTAAAATCTTATCCAATAGATTTGATTTTTGGTATTCATTTTTTGGTCCGACTCTGAGCTGAGTAATTATAATTGGAGGTGACCCAATGGGTATCTTTGAGTACTAATAGTTTCTTTATCTGCTTCGTCATTTCCTTAAAATAATGTTGTGTTTTAATTTTCATGATGATGGCATTGCAATAAAGTTTGATTTAGGTGGCTAGGAGAAGAAAAATACATATCCTAAGTTTGCCAATGTAACTGGTTTGTATTTTCCAAAACGATGGTTGTTATTTCTTTTCAGCTTTTCATTTGTGTTGTATGTTATGCTACAGTTCCTTTGTGTTTCTGTAGTTCTTGAGTTTGATGTGCTATTTTTAATGATGTTGAATAACTATGTATGAAACATTTTTGTTCCACCCAACCGAACCTAGCCTAGCCTTTTCTTGGGAAAAAAAAAACTTTGATCCAGTATGGCCACTTTTTTTTTCCTTAAAGGTTATTTGTATTAATTTAAAAAAAATATATATATATATATAACTCCTATAGAGAGCGAGGCCATACTCCGCACCTTCAGCATTGCCATCAGTAAAGGGACAGCCCACCTTAAGAAATCAGGAAACTAAAGATTGTAAAACCGATATCTCGGTCTAGAACATGCATCCACCCTCAGCTCTTCTTGTAACCACAGGGGCAACACCGGATAATTTGTAGAATTCCCATCTTTCGCTGCAGATTTTACAAGTTAATCTGTTATAGTATTTGCTTCCCTAAAACAGTGAGGTAGCTTCCACCTAATTGATTTGAGATATGGTTGCAAACACATGCAATCCTGTCTTACGCACCAAGGAACAAACCCACTAAAAACTGCCAGATCAATCACAACTATAGAGTCACATTCCACCCAAAGGTTCCTCAAGTTAAGCTCCTTTGCCTTCATAAGACCCGTCATTAAGGCCATGAACACTGCCACATAGTTTGTTATATTACTGAGGAATCTCCCAAAAGAATATATCAATTGTGCATCATCATTCCTAAACATCACCAGCCCTTTGATCTCACCAGATTACCAAGGGAACATCCATTCACATTCAACTTGTCCAGTTAGGTGAAGGAACACACCAGAATATCTCCGTAATGATAGGAGACTTTCGAGGACTAATAGGAATTCCTATTCTTCTTGAACTATAAGATCTGCCACCGACGTTACTTGACCCCTAATGGAAGGCACTTGCTCCTTAGCTGCTGCTAAAATATGTTTTAGAACATAAACTTCACGCTGCCCTTTTCCTTCAAATATTCTCATGTTACTTTGCATCCACCGAAAATACAAAACCTGTCCTCAATTCTTTAGAGACTCCTTTCACTTTTTCCATCTACTATGAAAATAAATCAATGATGGAATTATGATGTTGCCACCCCACATTGAAACAATTAGTGAATTCACTCCATATAGCCATCGAGAAAGGACACTCCAAAAAAAAATATGCTGCATAGATTTAGATGCCTTAGAGCATAAATTACACCTAGGAGGCAGTGAAACTCCTCTCCCACAAACCATGTTATCTAATCTGTGGAAAGCTTTCTATGCATCATTTTTGTTAGATCATGAAACTTGAATGAATTTCATTGATGATATAAAGGGGTATTTATACAATGATATTAGTTGGACTTCCTATACATGGATACTCAATACAAGGTAAACTACCCTAAACACAAGATTGTATTCTCACAATATGAATAGGAGAATATTTGAGAATATTTAATATCATCTATAACTGGAAGGTATGACTCATGCAATCCGACTCATGTGGAACATGTGCAAAATGTGACAATATGAGTACATCAAATATTTGAGAATATTTGATATCATCTATAACCGAAAGGTATGACTCATGCAATCCAACCATTTGAAACATGTGCAAAATATGGTTCACATAATTCTTATGCTCCATAATTTCTAACCAAAAACTGATTGATGAGGAAGCAATAACTTACTCCACACTATTGTAGACCATGGGACTTGAGGATTTCTTTTTCAAATTTCTTCCCATGCAGACTTCACCGAGATTAACTCCGAAGAGGGACTCCACACACAAACATCATCCTCACCTTGAGATAGAATATTAATTTCAGAAACTTTTATAAAGATGTTATTCAAGGATATCAAATTAACATGTGGCAAAACCCACACACCATCAAAGATAAAGTCGGCCATAGTTGTCTCACCATTAAATAGCCTCCCCTCTAAAACTGATTCTTCCTCAATCGAATGGTCACCAATCCACCTATTATAGCGTCCAATAGTGCCTTCCTGCTTATGGGTGTGGGGATATGAAACCCTATGCCGAATACCAAGTTTGATTAAATAGGAGGGGAGGGATCGGTATTCCCTACCCCAATCTGTCTGAATCGATTTAATTGAGCAAAAAACTGACTCTCAACCAAAGAATGGAAAGTTTCAAAGTAAAAAAAAAAAAATCTGATTTTAAATTTAAAGGATAAAATCAAATAAATTTAGTGCAATCATCCGCAAATATAACAAAATAACGATGTGCTACTAAAGAAATAGTGGGGTGAGAACTTCATACATCACTAAAAATTAAATCTAAATGGGAGAAACTATGAGAAGGTGTCTCGCAAAGATGTAGATGACTAGACTTTCCCATCTAACATACATGAGAGAGAGAGAGAGAGAGAGAGAGAGAGCATAAGGCGGAGAGCTCAATTATGAGTGCGACCCAAACTATGGTGCCAGTGAGCATAAGAGGAAACAATAGTAAGATTGGTAGAGAAGGAGAACGACACAGAGTAGAGCCCATTCTTACTCGCCCCAGAAAGGAGTGTTTGCTTAGTCACCAGATCCTTCACAAGAAAATATGATGAATGAAATTCAAAATAAATAGCATTATCAGGACAGAATTCTTGAACTAATAGCAGTGACTAAGTGAGAGAGGGGATATGCAAAACATTAGAAAAAAAAAGAACGAGGAGGAGAGATAAGAGAAATAGAACCAACATGAGAGATTTGAGAGACCTTTATGATTGCCTACATGAAGTTGATTCCTACCTGTGTACAGTCTGAATGTAGAGAAAGAAGATCGATCTGGGGTACCATGATGAGTTCCACCAGTGTCAGGAATCAAAGAGGTGATGTAGGTTTAGGGTTGGTATGAAGGAGGAGGATGGGTGGCGTGGAGGGTTGGTGAGTGGCTTTGGAGCAAAGGGGTAGTGGGCTTGAGGGGGGTTGTTAGGGCATGGATAGAGGTTGGACATGGGGGGTTGGGGAGAATAGGTGGTTTGGGCTGGTTACCTCGGTTTTGCAAACGATGGTAGCAAGATTTCGCTTGATGATTGGTGCGACTACAGACAGTGCAAGGGCTGTGAGAAAAAGTATTAGAGTGGCCAAAACTGTTTGCTCGTCCATAGCCATGCCCTCTAAAGGAGATGTTTCCATTCCCACCAGAGAATAGGGTACCAGTGCCGCGACTTTGGTGAGATTGATTGGCAAAAGCATATGTAGATGGATCAATAATAGCACGACGAAATTGAACTAGGTTCTCGTGACTTATAAGAAGACCATGAAGTTCATTATAAGTGACTGGCTTTGGTATGGCCATCATAATGGAGGCAAGGGCATGATATTCTGAATGGAGAGATCTTAATATATGAATATTAAAGTCTTCAACTGGAATCTGGTTTTTGGACCAGATTTTAAAGGGAGGCATTGATGGATAGAATCTTTGTTGTGGAAGGAGAGTTGAAAGCAGCATAAAGAGCATCTCAGATCTCCTTGCTAGTGGTCCGTCCAACTGCTAGTGGTAGAACATTCTCAGAGAGGGAGGCGATTAGTAAACTCATGATAGAGCATCTTATTCATGCCATAATTTATCTTGAGTAGGATCCTGAGGGCAACAGAGGCCGCCTATAACTTAGTCATAGAGATGTTATCCAGTGAGATATTGACAATTTAAGTTTTCCAATAAACATAGTTTGTAGAACAAAGTTTGCATTGAGAGAGAGAAGATGATGCACCCTAGAGTGATTAATTGGCGAAGGTTGAGGCGCAGGGAGGAGGGGTAATGGAGGCAGCCATAGTGGATGTGTAGGGCCTCACAAATGGAGGAAGATAAGAGGGAGAAAAGAGAAGGGGGAGAGAGATCCACTCGTTGGAGTCCACATGAGTAAAGGAGTGAAAAAAATTATGGGTTATGGATGGGGCTCGTGGGTGCGTAAGGCTCTTGATTCCATATTGAGAGTTGTAGTGTGAACCGTATTCCGAGAATGAGTGTGTTACAATTAAGCCTATTTATATCTTCTAGGTTCAACAAACTAAGCTGATAATTTACAAATTTAATGTCAACTTGAGGTTATGTTTGCATAACCACTCTCAATAATACCCATTGAGATGGAGAAACGCGTGTGAAGAGTGAAAGCTTTATTACACTTAGAAGGGTCAAACCCATTGAATTTTCAGAAAGTGACTTGGTTTTTTATCACTAAAAAAAATTTAATTCTTAAAATATAGAAAGACATTTAAGAAAATACATCTAAGCTGCTGTCACCAGTCCTTCCTAGAAAGCAATAGAATTTCAGATTTTGAGGAAAACAAATTGCAAGAAAGTTTGACCATGCTCAGTCTTGTTGCCCAATCTACCGCTTTGCCAATATTATATGATGGAGATCATGAGTTCAGCTCTTCTTGGGTATACTTAAAAAATAAATAAATAATTGAAAAACTCTGATTTCCCTACCCATGAAACTTTATAGAAAGTTGATGCTTGGTTTGGACTTGGGTCAATTTTATCAATAGTTCAATTCAAAGACAAACGTGGAGTAATTCACTCCCTGTAAGCAAGAATAAACCTGTAATGGTGACAAAAAAAAAAAATAACTAAGGACTAATATGGGATGAGGTTAGATATGTCGCTGGTTTTTTGGAAATAGTGGTTTAACCAATGAGAGGGCTAGAATGGGAGAGGCATTCGGAACTTTTACAAAAGGAGGAGGAGAGAGATAGACACAGATTTAGATGTGTCACTAGCCTTTTCCCAACTAATATAATGAAGATATTATAACGCTTGACAAAAGATGAAATCAAGAATCATACATCATGGCACCTGTCATCCATCTTAAGTATTATTCTACTCATTTTGGCCCTCTCAGACCTTGAAAAAGCGGGAGCCTCTTTCATTAGGTTGCTCTTTTTAAAATTTTCAAGCCCAATTAGAAACTTTGCTCAAGCAAAGTCAACAATAAACACACAAACCAAAAAATAAAAACGAACTAAAAATCAAAGAAAGACCCAATCGAACAATCAAATAAAGCGGTTTGGCAAGTTGGCATGTCCTCTGGAACTTCCTTCTTCAACGTCTCAATCCATCGAATCTCATCCGGCTTGTTGCCTTCGGTCAGCAAATCTTGTATTGGAAACAAAAGAGGAAATCCTCCACGAATTTTGTTTAATTTTTTCCCTGATGACAAAGGAAATAAAATGAAAGCCGAAAATTGTGATTTGTGAACCATTTTGATTACTAATATTGAGTACAATTCTTGGAGAAGTTAATTCACAAAAGAAAACCAAGGACCACAACACATACCTCAAATCCAGAAATCCAAGACCAGAGCAAACTACCCTGTTAATCTTTGACAACCCTGCAGACTTTATATTTGACAAACTTTTTAGTGAATTCCTCTGGCATTTTGGTCAACTTCAATTCATTGAGGGTCTTTGGGACTCGAGAAAGCTTCTTCAAGTTATTGCAAGTTCTAATCTCTAACTCCTCAATGTTTGGCATTGCTCCTTCTTCCACACTCAATTCTTGGAGTTCTTCAAGCTTCCAAATCCTTAAGACTCGAAGCTGACCAAACCCTCCTGATGAACAAACCATGTTCTGACCCTTAAAAGATTTAGAGCATAACCTAAGGAATTGTAGCTTGGGTAGCTTCTCTAATTTTGGCATTGGGTCTCCAGTTAGCTCAGATCCTGATAATGTCAGCGTGGTGAGATTTTCTGGTAATTTATTATGGAGATCAAATTGTAGTCCATTCAACCTTCCTAGCAAGTATAGATTGGTGAGCTCCTGGTTTTTGGTGACAAGCTCCAAATCAGCTATAGTTTGGTTTTTGGCGCTCACCTTTAATGAACTGAGGTGCTCCAATCCTTCCAACCAATGATCCTCTACTATCTCTTTTCGTTGTTGATTGAACTGACATGTGAATCTCAGTTTCCTGAGATTAGTTAACCGACACAGACCATGATCCTTCTTCACAAGATCCAACTCCTCTACAACTACGCCAGACAACGTCCGGAGATCACTCAAGTGACTCAACCATGAAACAAGTTCACTTGAATATTGTCCCTCGTTCAGATAAAGGTGTTGTAGTTTTTTCAATCTCTGGATAGAACGAGGGTAATTATGGACATAGGTGTGTTTTGTATCAAGAGTTTGGAGTTTCTGCAACTTACCTATATTTAAGGGGAGTGTGTCCATGTAGGTTTCTCTTAATCCAAGGTACCTCAAGTTGATTAGCTCTCCAATTTCCTCAGGAAGGTTAGGTCTAAACACACCTTCTAGATCAAGCACCCCAAGAAACTGCAAGCCACCCTGACTAATGCATCTCCCAAGAAAGAGCCCTACTTGCTGCCCGGCTTCATGTCCTCCTGGAAAATTAAAGCACCATAAAGAAAAGAGTGTTTTGCTGGAATTTACATTACGGGTTTGCTGATGTTGGTTATCATCAGGAGGGTGAGAATGAGTATGGTCTGGATTCTCAAGAGGAGGGTGAGAATGAAAACAGGTTGTGGCCAGCTTGCTCTTAGGATCATGAAACCAAACCCAGCGATGATCGTGGTGAGAATAGTTGGGGGCATTCCTAAAAATCAGCAAATCATGGGGAATTTTGCATGTCTTGGCATTCCCATTGAACCTCACCTTTTCTGTTCGAATTATATCAAAATGTAGCAACTGTTGTAGACAGTCATCTGCAACTTCTTCCTCTGCAAGTTCACCATATCTCTGTCCAAAGAATAAGCCTTCTGCAGCCCATGAGAGAATAAACCTCCTTGTAGGGATCTCCATCTTATCAGTTGGAAAGAGCCCCCCATTGTAAGGAAGCCCCTGTTTCACATGTGAAGATAACATCTTATCAAAGAAGCCTGATAGATTAAACCACCAATGGGCATCGTCTCCTTTGAGATGCATATTTGCCCCATGAAGTACACATGACCAGTCGCTAGCTTCGGCAGATCTATTTGATACTAGATCTGCCAATCCTACAATTAACAGTGGTATACCCTTACATTTTTTCACCATCTTTCTTCCTATGGCTTCTAATTGAGGAGGGATGCGTGACTTCATGGTGTGAGAAGTAGAGGGACATGCATCAGTACTTACTTGCCAGGGAGCTATGGATACCTTTCTTGTGAACAACTCCCAGCTATCTGCTGCACTCAGCACCCATAGCCGGTGAGGAAAGCCATCTGAATTGCTGAGATAAGCGACTTCCACATCGCGGGTTGTGAGCATTATCCTGCTCCCATTTTGCCCATTTGGAAATGCTTCTTTCAGATGATTCCAGACTTTGGCACCAGGTACATCATCAATGACTATAAGATACCTCCTATCACTCAAGAATTCGCGGATCTTGTTCTGCAGTCCTTCATGGCCATCATCAGTTGTCTCTTGATCTTCTTGGAGTCCCATAACTTTTTTGCCAATGTCCTTCAAAATCTCTCCAATATCATTGCCCACAACAGATATGCAAACCCAAGCTTTATAAGGAAAATGGCTAACCACATCACTGTTTTTATAAACCTCCCATGCTAAAACTGTTTTTCCAATGCCTTGGATCCCAAAAACAGAGATAACACAAAGATGATTTTTCTTGTTGTCCAACAGCCGTATTTTCATTAACTCCATGTCATGCTTTAAACCAATGATAATATCCTCCTCTCTTTCATCGTAATCAGCAGAAGATCGTATCCAATCTGACAGATGCTTCCCCAGATGGGATGATAACTCTTCCCCTGCTACTTTATTTCGAGCTTCTTGGGAATTTTCACCTGCTGCTGCATTGTTTCTTCTCAAGGAATGGCTAGTCAAATTTTTAAGCTTTTCAGCCAATTCATAGATCTCTGAGTCCAAATTACTACTTCGGGCAACTCTCTTGGGGAAGGCACACCTCTTAAACAATGTTTCAACTCTCTTAGGGAAGTTACACCTCTTAAACAATGTCACCCTCCTCGGGCTGGCTGTCAAGCTGAGTACATGGTTCACTATAGCAGCTTTTGCAGCACGAACTATTCCCTCAAAATCCTGCACCAAATTCTGCCCCACACCATCTTCCTTCACATTCTTAAGGGAAGTTTGGACAACAGAGAATTCGTGGAAGATGGGCTGTACCACTTTTTCCATATAACTAAGGTGAAACTTTACTTGATTGATCAGGTAAGTAAATTCATCTATCAGGGAAAGAACAGTCGAGGCCATGGATTCTGAGTTACTTCCTTCAAAGAGGAAACAAAAGAACATTAAAAGATAATGAAGAAACTGTAAGAGGGAAAGAAATTTAATTAACAAAAACTTACTCTCGATGTCCTTTGCATTCTTTTTGCTGTCTTCTTTTTCCACCCATGTCTGATCTTCCATTTCATCATCAAAATGTTTATAACCTTTCTCACATTCAGTTTGGTTGTCAAACACTAGAACATCAAAGAGCAACCCACCTTCATGTGTGAACACTAAGAGATCCCCAACGCAAAGATCAAGGTCTTGAACGAAATCTTTCCAACCATCACGAAAACTGAAACCATTCATCTTGACAAGCCAAGATTTCTGTTGGTGATGATGATACCTCAGTGTGGCTACTCCTTCCTCACACTTCTCATCTATTAATTGCCTTAAAAACTCTCTTGGTATCGTCTGCAATGAAATATATTTTTACATGTTAGCAATCTTAGCAGTTCAAGAATATATGCAAATAAATCTATAAAAGCTTTTGAGAGAGAGAGGGACTTGATTACAAGTTCTTTAAGTGAATCAGGTAAGACACGCTTGAAGAAAGATTTCTTCATCTCTCTGCTCCTAGCAGTTGCCATTCCCCACCCCCCCAAGAGAAGAGATGAGGTTGAAATTGAAGCAGCTGGTGAGAATGAATTTTAAAGATGCAAAATGATTATGGCAGAGTGGTTCTGAAGCGGGAAAATAGGAGGGGACAGCGAAAAAGGGAAATTAATTGGAATGAAATACAAGCTATAAAGCACAATGCTGGAGATTTGAATGTGGAATTGCATATTTGCAATCGACTCTGCCACAAACAATAGGTCAAAAGGTTTCTAACTTAGCGCTATTCAAGTTATTCTATTTTGCCTCTTTTTTTTCCCTTTTTTTTTTTTTTTTTTTTTTTTTTTTCACTCTCAACATTGAATTGGGGTGCTAATGAAGTTATCCTTTTTTCTTTTTTTTAGTTCACACTTTCATTTTTTTTTTTTTTTTCACATTGAAATTTATTTGATGTTTATTATATTGAACATATAGATTACATTTTTCTTTTTATTCATCATTTGATTATTATCTAATCGAAACATAACTTATAGTTTTGTAGAAAATAAACTTAATTCCGTATTGTCCCTTACCAAACATAGAAGGTGTTTCTTTTCTTCTTTTTTTTCCCCCTCTTTTTCCTTTATTTTCCTTTTAGTTTTCACTTTAAATTTGCTTTTTATGTCAGAAGTTGAAGGTATTAATTATAATTTATTTTTCTTTTCTTTTTTTGTCATTTAATTTGTGAACTAAATCAAATTATAAGACTAAAACAACTACTCTTATAATTTAATATTATTTACCCATCAGATATTTCTTGCTAATTGTATGCTTGATTTAAGGAGCATTCCCAGCATATTTTACAAATTGGACCATCCTTTTTGCCCAGAGGGTTGTACTTTTAATTTTAGTTTTGACTAATCAAACTACGATTTTGAATTTATAAATAGAAAGGTTAAGCACTCATGTTCCAAATGCATGAACGTAATTGATCAAATATTAATCCAACATGAGGCTACAAATTAATAGAAGGGTTAGGCGTTTAATATTGAGGTGGTATTGAAGTTGTTCTATTTTTTTTTTTCCTTACAACATGTTGAAGTTATTCTCTTTCCCATTTTCTTTTCTTTTACTTTATCCTTTTCTTTTCTTTTTTTTTCACTAATAGCACGCTGAAATTACTCTCTTTTGCCTCTTCTTTTCTTCTATTTTACTGTGCCTTTTCCTTTTTTTCACTAATAACATTGAGGTGGTATTAAACTTATTCGCTTTTTCCATTTCTTTTCTTTTATTTTATTATATCATTTTCTTTTTACAGTTCTAGTCTCTGGCATTGAGGTGGTATTTATGTTATAAGTTTGCGCATTAAACGTGTATCTGAACGAATTTGATGTTCCTATGTTGACATTAAGAGGGGTGAATCAGTGTGTGGAAGGAATTTTCACGATGCACCCTAACGCGGTTGTCTTCAAGCAAATCATGATTGGCTGGCGTTGAAAAATTTTACCAATTACACGTAATACACATGTATATCCACCTCGCAACCACTATGTGGCAAGGTGTACCAGACAATGCACAGCCACTCCGCAAACCATACACTTCAATAGGCAATAATGAGTAAAAATATGCATAATGCAATGCCGAAGTTGCATTGTACACCTAACCCATCAAAAAAAAAAAAATGTGTTTGTACATCTATTACATACACTTTTTTTTTATGATAAGCATATAAAAAAGGAATGCACAATGCAATGCCAAAGTTGATTAGGTCAGTGTGTGCGGGTCCTGAAGTTGGGCCTCCTTTTTTCTACTAGTGGCAATGCTGAAGGTGGATTAGGAGGTCTACTTTAATCATCCTGTTGATTGTTTTGGAGTTAATGTTTGTCTCCATTCATTTTCTAAATTATCTAATTTTTTTTTCCTTTTTATATTTAATATTAAAGATTCTTAGCAAAAAAGATATACACAATGCACCAGATATACGTGGTTTGGCCAACCTTCATACTACACAGAGTAATATCTTAACCAGTGTTTCAAATTATACCCAAATAATCAAGTCTTTCAACCGCTACAATGGTCCAAGAACACCTATCCCTATTTCAATTTGAGATGTAACCCAGACAAGGGCAATAACTCCAAACCCTAGGCAAACCTTAACTTGCTAGGTTTACAATTTTAAATTAATAAAGATTTAAATCTCACCTATTATATCAACTCTAAGTTTCACAACATAAACGTCAACCTAAAATGAAAATGGGGGTTTGGAATTGCCTATTACCTCTACCTGAGTAATACCACGATCAAGCTATTGTTTACAACCTCTGACACAGCATGCACGCACTTCAATGTTCAACACAGCTCCATAGATTGATCTTTTATAATTTTTCATACACCACGCTTTATGGACACAAAATATTTAATTTTTTTCCCAGACAGGGTCATTCCTCTCCTTCTCTGGAGTGCATAGCACTTTGCAAAACTCAATTCAAACTTATAACGAAGGGTAGATCCTTGTTTTACTAAAACACTAACGAGAAGGGGCAAAACTGTAACTTCCAGCAAGTATTCATGAAAAATAGTATATCACGAGTGGAGGCATGACGTTCGGCCTCGTCACTAACTCCAGTGTCTTGAACCAGGACCATCCGATTAGTCTTCAAGAAGGCGGGTGAGATTCTGGCCATTGGATCGGCCAATCTCCATCTCCTGAACTCGAGTGCATTGAGAGCTTCTAGATCAGAATCTATCTTGTGTTTCGCAGTACTCAGACATACACTATAGTAACTTGTATAAGCATAGAGATTCTGTGTAGCGCAAGTATAGCAAACTATATATGTCGACCCAACTATAAGGCTCACAGTAAAATCTATTTCATCTAAGCTTATAGCCTCTACGCAGACCTCAATCTCGGCCGCCCAAAATGAATCTAACGATGTGGCTGCATCACATCCGCTCACTTATTGATCCCACGTATGCTGATGTATAGGACTCAATACACCACCTCTCAGATTGTCCGAAATGATATATTGCATTTTTAAAGATTTTTTCCTCGAATTTCACGTTGGCCAAAGAATAAATGTCAACAAAGAGGTAAGCTACTGGAATGCACTTACACCTACAGGAAAAACTCACAGTAGCTTCCCAAATTCTCAAAAGCTCTCCCATTTCGCTTTCGCTCTGCTTCAGCACATCCATATGAGAATTGCCATAACTTATTCTGATGACATCAAAACAATGTGATTCAACTTGATGGAACTATGACTCAACAAGATTTGTTTTTTTCTTTCTTTCGTTCTTCTTCTTTTTTTTTTTTTTTTTATGTCAAATCAACAACAACAAAATCTTATCCCGATCAAATGTGGTTAACTACGTAGATCCTTACTCTCCAATCAGCTCTATTCGAAGTCATATGTGGTAGAAGGCCTATGTTATATGTCTTTCCTCACCACATGCCCCTGGTTCTTTTAGACCTGACCTTTTCGAAATGAATCATCCTCCAAACTAGAGCATCGGAAGGCCTGCACTAAACACGGACATGCTATCTCAAATGACTTTCACATAACTTATCATATATCGGGACTATACCCAGCTCAGCTCTAAGATGTTCATTTCCTTACTTTGTCCTTCCTAGTTTTGCCCCACAAACATTCTCAACATCGTCATCTCTACTTCATTTGATGTCAATTTATTGAACAAATAGCTTTACCTCTTTCTCTTTATTCATCATTTGATATATTATTTGATCGAACCATAACTTATAATATTGTATTTTGTGTGCCATGCCCTTTCACATGTATAAGTGTACAATTGAGTAAAAGGGAGAGATAAGTACAATTTTATTTTTTTTTTCCCTTTTCTGCATTTCATCCTAGAATTTTTCACTTATTATATATTGAATCTACAAATAGAAGGGTTAGGTATTCATATTTAAAACACATGAGCATAATTGATCAACTATTGAACCAACATTGAGGCTACAAAAGAAGGGTTAATCATCCAATATTGAGGTTGTATCGAAGTTATTCTCTTATGTTATTTCTTGTCTTTCACTATTTCTTGTCATTTTTTTTTTTTTTTCTTAGCATTGAGGTGGTATTAAAGTTATATAATTCTCCTTTTTACATCCTTTTCTTTTTACACTTCTGATTCGGCATTTAAGTGATATTGAATTTATTTTCCTTTTGCCTTTTTTTTTTGGCTTTTTTATTACCTTCGTGTTATTGAAGATATTCTCTTTTCCTCCCCCTTCCCCCTTCCCCCTTCCCCCTTTTTCATTTCCAACATTGAAGTGTTAATGAAGTTATCCTATTCTTTTTCTTTTTTCACTTTACACTTTCAATTGTTCACATTGAAATTTGTTTGATATCTAATATATTGAACAAATAGCTTTACCCTTTTTCTCTTTATTCACTATTTAATTTATTATGAGACATAACTTATAGTTTTGTAGAAAATAAACTTAATTGCGTATTATCTCTCACTAAACATTCAATGTGTCTCTTTTCCTTTACTTTTCTTTTAGTTTTCACTTTAACGTTGCTTTTTTATGTCAATAGATGAAAGTATTATCTAGAATTTTTTTTATTTTTTTTTTTTTTTTTGGGTGGTGGGGGAAGGTGGGGTGTGTTATCAATTAAATTAATGAGCTAAATCAAATTATAAGGTTAAAAGAAAGACTCTTATAATTTCATATTATTAACCCATCCGATATTCCAAGCTAATTGTATGCTTGATTGAAGGAGCGGTCTAAGCATAATTTTAAATTTGGACCATCCTTTGAGCCCAGAAGAGTTTTATGTTTAGTTCTTGCTCAGTCATCCCCTCTCCACCATTATAAGCAAGAGTCATAGAGAAAGTATAAATTTCTGTTACCGGTTTGTAGGACGAGGGTTGGGAGCAGTTATGGGCGACAATGAAATCGCACCTTCCTTGAATGAACTGGAGTACATGCTGTCAACGGAGGTTGATTTGCTTGAGGACGTTGAGGATAATGCCCATCTCTGGTTGCTGCATTCCATGTTAATGAGGCTAGCACCCCTTCTAATGGAAGTCGAGAGAAAGCAAAGCAAAGAGTTCATGAAGGAAAGAAAAGAAGCCATGGATGAAGTCATAACCCTAGCCCATGATGCTGAAGATGTTGCTGATTCGTATTTGGACGCTATAAAAAGAAAAGATTCGCGGACGAAAGAAGCTCGAATGGTTGGAAGCCAAATTAAGAGGTTGGTGGAAAGACTCAAGAGACTACATGCGAGGATCGTTGAATCCTGTACTACTTGTGCGGCCACTTCCTCATCAAAGAGGCCATTGACAACAACGACAGAGGATGGAGAGGATGATGAGGATGATGTGGTAGTAGGCCTGGAAGATGAGGTAAAGAGGATGATGGATCTGCTGCTGCTCAAAGATTTTGATGAGGAGGATGCTCGGCGTGTCATCGTCATTCCCGTGGTTGGGGCTGGAGGTATGGGGAAGACAACTCTTGCTCGAAAAGTTTATAATGATCGAAACATTAAGGAACACTTTCCTTGTCGTTTATGGATTCACGTATCTAGCGACTACAAGATGGAAGAGTTGTTGCAGGACATCATAAAGCAGATCCTCATCAATGATGACGAGGAGGAGAGAAAGAAGATGAGCCTTAAAGATTTGGCCATTGAAATCTACAAGCTCCTGAAGACTACTCCGACCAGGTACCTTGTTGTTTTTGATGATGTTTGCACAATCCAATTCTGGGCTGACATTCATATGCTCTTCCCCAACAACAAAAACAAAGAAGGTGAAGGTGGTGGTGGTGGTTGGAAGTAGGATAATTTTCACTACGCGCCATGATGAAGTGGCTTCACATGTGAGGCCACGTAGGTCTCCCTTTCATTTGCGACGGCTTTCAAAGAAGGAGAGTTGGGAACTTTTCTCAAAGAGAGTTTCCCATCTCTCCCGAGCCCAGCAGAAGCAGAAGCGGAAGAAGAAGAAGGAGAAGCAGCAGCAGCAGCAGGAGGAGGAGGAGGATGTGCCATGGGAAGCATGGGTATTAGATTCACGTGGTGGGGTACCACTTACAATTGTCGCGTTAGCAGCAGAATATCCCCACCGTCTAATATTGATGGATTATAAGGAGGAGGATGTGGTTGGTTTGGTTAAAAGAGTAGCATTTCCATTAGAAAAATTGATTTTCAATCACCTACCACATCACTTGAAATCGTGTCTCGCCTATTTGTATTTTCTCCAAAAATCTGGGCGTACAGAATATCAGGGTTTTGATTTTTCCGACTTTAAAGGATTGATAGTCGCAGAGGGGCTTGTAAAACCACCACCACCATCTATAACAACAGTAGTAGAACTTGAAGATATAGCTGAAGAATATGTGAAGGAGCTTATCAGTAGGTGTCTGATTCAAGTAACCCATTGGAGTTTCGATGAGCAAATAAAAACTATTATCATTCCCTTCTGGGTTGCTTCCTTGTTGGATAAACAGATCATCTATGGCATATCATCATCATCATCTCAGGATGATGTCAATATCAGTAGTAATAGTAAGATGAAAATTCAACATGTTACAAATCTTGGCGGCTGGGTCTTGTTCGAACAAGACTACTTATCTAGTACTGATCATAATAATAATAGCAGTATCAGTACATACTTAAAAGCACGCTCTTTATCCGTCTCGCGGGGGTCAACTACGAGTAAAGATCAGTCGGAGAGGAGTCTTCAAGATATGGGATTGCTTAGGGTAATCATTGATGTAGAGAATCCAACAGATTCCGATATCATTTCTTATGCAAGAAGGGGTAGTCATCTGATGATTCATCTAAGATACCTTTATTTGAGTTCCGATTCGTGTAGCCCCAGAACGATTACCGAATAC
>NC_056559.1:26168417-26189551 GCF_013358625.1 Macadamia integrifolia
TCGTCATTCCCGTGGTTGGGGCTGGAGGTATGGGGAAGACAACTCTTGCTCGAAAAGTTTATAATGATCGAAACATTAAGGAACACTTTCCTTGTCGTTTATGGATTCACGTATCTAGCGACTACAAGATGGAAGAGTTGTTGCAGGACATCATAAAGCAGATCCTCATCAATGATGATGAGGAGGAGAGAAAGAAGATGAGCCTTAAAGATTTGGCCATTGAAATCTACAAGCTTTTAAAGACTACTCCGACCAGGTACCTTGTTGTTTTTGATGATGTTTGCACAATCCAATTCTGGGCTGACATTCATATGCTCTTCCCCAACAACAAAAACAAAGAAGTGAAGGTGGTGGTGGTGGAAGTAGGATAATTTTCACTACGCGCCATGATGAAGTGGCTTCACATGTGAGGCCACGTAGGTCTCCCTTTTATTTGCGACGGCTTTCAAAGGGGGTTGAAATCGTCTGCAATTCCGATCTCGTACAATTCCGTGCAATACCACCTTCAGGCGGTGACACGTGTATTGATACCAATACAATGGTCCAGATCTGGTACAACTAATAAAACATTAAATCAATGAAAAGACATTTAAATCAGATCTGGACCATTGCATTGATATCAATACACGTGTCACCCCCTGAAGGTGGTATTTCATGGAATTGTACGATATCAGAATTGCAGACGATTTTTTTCCTTTCAAAGGAGGAGAGTTGGGAACTTTTCTCAAAGAGAGTTTCCCATCTCTCCCGAGCCCAGCAGAAGCAGAAGCGGAAGAAGAAGAAGAAGCAGCAGCAGCAGCAGGAGGAGGAGGATGAGCCATGGGAAGCATGGGTAGATGCATGTGGTGGGGTACCACTTACAATTGTCGCGTTAGCAGCAGAATATCACCACCGTCTAATATTGATGGATTATAAGGAGGAGGATGTGGTTGGTTTGGTTAAAAGAGTAGCATTTCCATTAGAAAAATTGATTTTCAATCACCTACCACATCACTTGAAATCGTGTCTCGCCTATTTGTATTTTCTCCAAAAATCTGGGCGTACAGAATATCAGGGTTTTGATTTTTCCGACTTTAAAGGATTGATAGTCGCAGAGGGGCTTGTAAAACCACCACCACCATCTATAACAACAGTAGTAGAACTTGAAGATATAGCTGAAGAAAATGTGAAGGAGCTTATCAGTAGGTATCTGATTCAAGTAACCCATTGGAGTTTCGATGAGCAAATAAAAACAATGATCATTCCCTTCTGGGTTGCTTCCTTGTTGGATGAACAGATCATCTATGGCATATCATCATCATCTGATGATGATGATGTCAATATCAGTAGTACTAGTAAGATGAAAATTCAACATGTTACAAATCTTGGCGGCTGGGTCTTGTTCGAACAAGACTACTTATCTAGTACTGATCATAATAATAATAGTAGTATCAGTACCAACTTAAAAGCACGCTCTTTATCCATCTCGCGGGGATCAACTACGAGTAAAGATCAGTCGGAGAGGAGTCTTCAAGATATGGGATTGCTTAGGGTAATCATTGATGTAGAGAATCCAACAGAATCCGATATCATTTCTTATACAAGAAGGGGTAGTCATCTGATGATTCATCTAAGATACCTTTATTTGAGTTCCGATTCGTGTAGCCCCAGAACGATTACCGAATACCTGAGCGAACTCTGGAATCTACAGTTTCTGAAAATTGTAAGAAGCAGTACTGGAAGGGATGATGATGATGAAAAAGGACGATTGAAATTGAGGAAGGTTAATCAATTGAGGCATATTATGTGTTATGGCTTTTCTCTGAGTCTATTGATAGAAAAAGAAGTGATCAATAGTGATGATAATAATGGAGGAGGAGGTGGAGGGCTATTAAAGAATCTCCAAACGCTGATAGGTTTGGATGCTGAATTTTGTGTGGAGGATGTCTTGTCTATGACCCCAAATTTAGTTACATTGCATCTAATAAGCAAGGGAACTATAATTTCTCAGAATCAGCTAGTCATTCTTCCCTTATTATTGAAGCGCCTCCAAAAGCTAGAGTTGTCTTGTAAAATAGTTGCAAACCCTGAAATATGTCACCAAAACATCACCCACCTCGTCCTCCGAAACACGCAGATCAATGGGGGATACCTGATGCGAGCACTGCGGAAGCTACACAAGAATCTTCGCGTCCTTGAACTCCTAATTCGTTCTGTTTCTTTCACCAAGGAAGGTGAAGCTGGCGTTTTAGATTTCAGTAGTAGCGATGGCGATGATGATGATGATGGGTTTGGTCAGCTCACATTCTTGAAACTGGAAGATTTGAAAGGATTAAAGGAATGGAAAATGTCGGTGGGTGTAATGCCAAGTCTTCAAAAGGTATCTGTCAAATTATGTAGGGATCTAGAGCGTCTTCCATCAGAAGCCCTAAAGGCCATCCCCACTTTGCAGGAGTTGGAGCTAGATAGTTACCATGAACAACTACGAACAGATGCCAAGAGACTTGCTGAGGAACATCTCCCAAAAGATCAGCTTAAGCTCCTTATTGTTGTTATGGACCTTGTTGACTTGCTTTCTGGTAATTTAATATTATTTTCCTTCCCTTCTTAATTTCTTACTTCTTAGTATTACATTTTGTATTTTAATGGAATTATCATCTTATTTTTTATTCAGAAACATTTTCAAAGTGGCCAACAACGTCTCAGCACAATAAGCCCACAAGCCTAAGCTAAAGGATAGAAGTTGAAAATCAAATTTGCAGTTCAATATTTTAAGGTAACATCACAGTGACATTTGTACAAACTCAAAAGGAAGTAGATGTCATTCCATATATGGATGAAAAGATCTATAAGTTTATTTTCGAACAAAAAAAATGGTGTCACATTTATTATTTTCGAGAAGAAGTTATGACCGTTTTGATAAAGTGTGTCTAGACTGACTGCAGACCCTTGAAATTCCAGAATTCATCTTTTTACTTTGACTTCTATTTAAATTCGGTTCTAGAACTTCTTGGGCACTTCAACCATTATATTTCTAGACTCTTCAAGATGTGAAAAATGTCTTTCAAGGTTCATTAGGTCTTTTCCTATTACATAGTTGTTTGTTTTTCCAAAGTTTGTCTTTCCAATTAGTCTTAATTTCATTCTTGGAAATTGCCTATACTTAGAAGGTTGTTTCATGCTCATCTATATAAGCTTATACCAGTTAATAGAATGTAGAATACTTGGAGTTTATTTATAATTTAATCATTTGGTCTTTGAAAAGAAGTAGTTCTTCTTGAGTTCTCTTATCCCTTTGGTGGATTCCTTTTGGGTGGCAAGTTCTTTTTTTTCTTTTGAAGTGATCACTTGTGTTATCTTGTAATCCTCCCCCACCCCCACCATACAAATTTTCAATATACTTTCCAATAAACCATCCTGACATAGATTATAAATGATTTATCTTACTGAAAATCTTGTTCAACAGATTTAATTGTTGTATTCAATTTGTGCAGGTCCAGTTTGGAACCAAGTAATTGTAATGGGAAGACGACACTCAATTGGAATCTTTAAGTACAAGTAGTATTCATGGATGAGGAATTCTATCTCTTTTCTTTCACTGCTTCTTCCTTCACTTCAAATAATATTGTGGATTCATTTCCATTGAGATGCATTGCAATATAGTTTGGTTGTGCGAATGGTGAATTTATTTCTTTCTCTTTAAGATGTATGATGGTTGTCATTATCCTGTATGTTGAGCTACAATTCGTTTGTATTTCTGTTCTTGTGCTACTGTCAATGATGTTAATAAATAACTATTGCATGAAAGAATAGAGTGTTATGTTTGTCTCGAAATATTCTTGACCCGTTTTGTAGATTGATCGACCCACTCGAATCTAGTTTGGTGGCGACTCAAATAGAATTTTTTCTTCAATCTCTGATGGTAGGATAAAGGTTTTAAATATCTTGATTTGAAAAAACGGGGGGCCAAAAAAAGACCATATCTCACATAAAGTGATACCCTATTTAGCTTTTGATGGCCCCTCCTAAATGTCCATGCATAACAGTTCCCACTATCTTACCCACAAAAAAAAAAAAAAAGAAAAGAACAGTTCCCTCTAGAAAAATAGTGCCAGAATCATAAGTATCAAGGAACTTAGGACAAAATTAAGAGGTCATGAGTTCAACTTTCCTTGAGCCTAACTATTAAAAATGAAAAAGACAAAATTAATGTTCCAGTTACTATGCCTTCCAGGTTCAACAAACTAAGCTGATAATTGACAATTTCAATGTCAACTTGGAGTTTGTGTTTGCTTAACCACTCCCAAAAAGACCCACAGAGAAGAAGGCGTGTGAGGGGAGAGAACTAGCTATATTAGTATATTACATTAATAATGAGCTTAGAAGGGTTAAACACATTGAATTTTCAGAAAGTGACTTGGTTCTTATCACTAATTAAAAAATCGTTAATTTTTAAAGTAAGGAAAGACAATTAACAAACTACATCTAAGCTGCTGTCACCGGTCCTTCCTAGAAGCATCAATGAAGGATACAAACTCAAATTCAAAGAAAGCAATAGAATTTCAGATTTTAGGGTCATGAATTCAACTATCCTTGGGAAAAAAACTCTTGGTTTCCAGTCAACACATGAAACTTCACAGAAAGGTCATTTGGTATTTTTTTTTTTTTGGGGAGTTGGTTGTGGAGAGGGATGGTATAAATGTTTATCCTCTATATAATATATATATATATATATATATATATATATAAACTTATCTACTGACATGTAACACTGATTCTTAATATTAGGAAACAATTTTTTATTCTTCTACCTGGCTTATATATATATATATATATATATATATGTGATGAGATGATGAATGCCAACAAAAGATAATTCCATCATAGAGAAGAGAAGATTCACAATGTATGCAACTAAGCCTCTCTCCTTGTACAAAGAGTCCTCAAGCTCTCTCTCACTGCCCCCACTTGAAGGACCCAATTCAGGGTACCTTGTGATACAAAATGAAGAATCTGTGGAGACTTCTTGTTTTGGATTGTGCAAGGACACAAAGATTAGAGAATTCCCATTCCCTCAAAACAGGATGCTGACAGTCAAGTTTACAGAGCACCATGGGGAGTCCTCACGGGTTAGATGCTTCCAAGTCTACTTCATTCCAGTTTTGAATCAGCCCTTATCATCCAATAAGTACTATGTTATAAAAGCAAGAGGGAAACATAAAGGGTATGTATCATGATTCCTTTTTAAGTTTCATATTTGTTTTGTAACATATGTTTCCCACTTATTGTGTTCTGTCCATAAATAAGTAGTTTTTTCATAGCTCCAAGGATTAATCCTTATATGCAGAGAAATAGTTTTCTTACTGTGTTTAAACTTTCAATTGGATTTGCAGAGAAGCATATACAAGTTCTACAGAGGAGAACATGGTCAACTGTTGTTTCTGCACTTGTCTAAAAGATGTGAAAACAAGAGCTTTGGATCCTCATGATCCATATCAACAGTTTGAAATAACTCATCTGCAACATTGTTGTAGTAATGGTTTTATTGCCAATTCTGTTGCTCCTGATGGGTTTCCACCATACTTCTTAAGGAGACGACAAGGGTGGGATATAAAAACTTCAACTCTACTTCAGCCCCCTTTAGGCGACGCTAATGGCCTCAACAAATCCCTCCGTGCCCAGCTTCCCAAATTCGACGTTCCTCTAACAAGTAAAAATTCTGAGCTTATGGTCATAGGGAAGTGGTATTGTCCTTTTATGTTTGTAAAGGAAGAAGATAAGTTTGAAAAATCAGTTTTTTATGAGATGACACTTGAACAACAATGGGAAAAGATTTATGAGTGTGAGAATAATCTCAGCAAAAGCAATGTTGTGATCTTAGATGTGAATGTTCAGACTGAAGTTGCATTGCTCTTTGGCAAGGAAGCTGTAAACGGCGACCCAGATGTAGTCAATGGGGTGATGTGGTTTCGATCTCTTACAAATACAAAAGGGAAAGGCTCCAGTTTGGGATTGAGTTTATCAATCATTGAGAGGATGAAATGGGAGCAAGAAAGAGTGGGCTGGTTGGGTGGACAGCAAAAACAGGGGAGGATTCAAAGAGTTGAAGAATTTGGAGAGAAGATTGGGTGGAAAAAGTATGCTTGTTATATATTAGTGGAGAGGTTTGCATTGAAAAGAATGGATGGAAGTTTGTTGCTGACTTATGAGTATAGGCATGCACATCAAATTCATAGTAAATGGGAATGAGCCCTGGTATTCCTTATAGGTTGCATTCTATATAATCTAGATAATTTGAGATCTGAATAGTATTGTAGTGTGTTTATGAGTGTAATTCAAGTAAATACAGCTAGACTTTGAGGTTTGTACTACTTGGTTTCAATCATGCAGTCCACATATGTAATGTTTCTATATTTCATACATATAATATACCAAAGCTATTGTTGTTATTATACTTCCATGGTACTTGGAAAGGAGAATTCATGCCTCCGCGATATATAAATCAAACTGTTAAATACATAAAAATGTAGGGAAATTTCCACCACTGGATCATTAAAGAAAATGGCTGGTGGTAATTATGTTTATTTGAAACAGAGAGAAGGCCAAATTCGAATAGTCATATAAGACTCTTTATGATATTGGGATATCAATGGAGGAGATAAAGTTGAATTCTATGTGGAGATACAATGCTAGAAATCAGAAAACCAAGCTTCACAATTCATATTTCAAATTTTTAATACATTTACCTGATTTCATAATTCATGATTCAGACTTCTAATACATTTCCCTGATGACTATCACAGCCCATTCAACCTAATGATCTGTTTTTTTAATCTTTCCTTTCTTCCCAAAGCGGAAAACTTGTTCCAATTTGGCTCCATTTTGGAAGGAACTTTAGACAATCATGAGAAATAGACCAACTGATTCAGTTCTTCCACCCAATAGGGAGAAACAAGGGGAATGTAGACCTTGTAGTCAACCTTGTGTCAAAATTTTTTTTTTTTTTTTTTTTTTTTTGGGTGGGGTGGTGGGGTAGAAACCCACAATTGTTACTAAGGATGTATTGTTAAATTCTTTGCAAATTTAAGCCTCAATGCTGTAGTCCAAAACTGATCTTCAATCCCAAGACAATTTGAGAAAGAATTGAAATTTTAACACACCCACCAGAGGTTGGAGAAATTGGTGCTGGCTTCATAGAGATTAGAGATGATCAAGTCAAATATCTGTTTCGGTTAGAGAGAGATAAAAATCTGGATTCCTCAATATTAAATGCAAATTATTGAAATTTTTAGATGCCACCTCAAAGATCTTCACCATAATTGTCAAAAGTTTGTGAAACAAAGGAGAGATGTCTCCTGCTCGAAAGGGTTGCTACCACGTCATTCAGAACTGAGAGCTCATTTCTCCAAAAAAATTTGTCATGGACAAGAGATTTGGGTAAGAAATTAGATTTCAAAGAAAATAAAAACACAAGATCGCAACTAGATTACAAAATTTCAACTCAACTAAGAAAATCACTAGTCTGAAAATTATACCTTACACAAATTCCAGAAAACTGCTTGGCCATAGAAGTCAGTTGAAAGTAGGGGCAAGGGAAACACAGTAGGAGTTTCAAAAATTGGAGTGGCTCTTAATATTCTGCAGCAAAGTCATCCAAGAACTGGAGCTCGATTCTCTCCTCTTCAATGGGAATTTATTTCCCTAATGATCTGGCTGATTATAAAGTAAATAAATTCGGAAAAACTAAGAATTGTAGTTTCTCTCATAGCTCTCTTATGTTTAGTTTTTGGGTCTTCAATATTTAGAGGTTGAAACAGTCAACGGTGGATCCGTGGCGCAACGGTAGCGCGTCTGACTCCAGATCAGAAGGTTGCGTGTTCGATTCACGTCGGGTTCAATCCCCAATCCATCATTTTCTTTTCCACTTTTTCTTTCCTGGTTCCCAGATCTGCTGTTTCATTTAGCCCATGTCAAAAGGAAAAGGAAAGAAAATAATACAAAGGATGTAATTAGAGAAAAATTATAATTATCCAATAATTTTTTTATGTGTCCACCTCTCTCTTTAAATTCAAAATTATCAGAATTTTTTCTGTTTTTTCTTTTCATGATGCAATGATGGATTTATGTTTCTACCTTTCTTCTAAAACTCAAATCTTTCTCTCTTTTTTTTTTCTTTTTCTTTTTTGTTCATTTCTTGACAGCCAAAATTAACCTTAAGAAAGTGATTTTTCAAATCTTTTATGCTTAATCCGTATCAATCATTCGATATAACATTGCCCCAGAATCAATATTGTCTTACATAAATACCAATTTTATCTAGACAATTCTGCCAATTTGATATTGATCCTTAGAGCCGTGATCATACCTCCACCATAGATTTAGGGGATGGTATTGATATCGATATCGATACTTGTTGATATGAGATACTAATCCGGATCTAATCGGATAAATGCATATCGATCAATTTTGCCCTTGTTTTCTATAAAAATAAAAAATAAAAAAAATAAAGGTACAATCTTTTTACTGTTTTACCCTTAACAAGATACGAGTAACCTATCACAATCGATCAGGGATCAAGGATCGGGGATCAGTCTCAGTCAATATCAATACGATACGACTGATATAATACCGATACTTAAAACCATGACCTCCACATAAGAGTAGTAAGCGTCACATAAAAAAATAAAATAAAATAAAAATCATACCATTGTGATGGGATATGTAATTTTTTATTTATTATTTTACCCATCCCTATTTAATGGGATTTGATGCTCAATAATGTGTTTGCATTGGCATCGTTGGTCAAGTTTGAGCTTAGCAAAACCCATCACTTGGTCAAGTTTTTGAAAGCTCTCTCGGTGGTATGTGTTTGGCTGTAATTGGTTTTTAATTATTTTATCGCAGGACGAGGGAACCACGTTGGTCTTCAATTTCCATCGTGCTTTCATGTCTGAACTCTGAACTGCCTTGGTGTTACGTGGGTCGTCTACCATTCGACGTGTCCGATCCGGCTTCTCTCTAAAGCACTCAAGTCTCAATACATCAATGCGCATCCGACGGTTAGGAATATCTGGACATGCATTCCTACTACTCAACAAATTATTTATATGAGGAAAACTAAACAACTTCTACTGAGAAAGCCTGAAAAAACCACTCTCCGGAGGGGTTGAAATCGTCTGCAATTCCAATTTCGTACAATTCCGTGCAATACCACCTTCAGGTGGTGACACGTGTATTGATACCAATACAATGGTCCAGATCTGGTACAACTAATAAAACATTAAATCAATGAAGAAGCATTTAAATCAGATCTGGACAATTGCATTGGTATCAATACACGTGTCACCACCTGAAGGTGGTATTGCACGGAATTGTATGAGATCGGAATTGCAGACGATTTTTTTCCCTCTCCGGAGAGCTTAAGTTTGCTTGGAAATCACATTAATGGATCTCCAAACACAGAACCAGCACCACTACATTTTCAACACTGATCTATGCATGCAAATCTTGAAGCTTCTCTTGTTGAAGCAAACCCCAAAAGGCTCCAATATCGTCTTCTCTCCTGTGTCCATCAATACCATCTTAAGCTTGATCGCTGCTGGATCAACAGGGCAGACATTAGAGCAGTTGCTCTTCTTTCTGAGATCTAATACCATTTCTGATCTCAATTCCCTATCTTCCCAGCTTCTTCAACTCTTCACCACCAAGGAGACCAATAATGATGAAGAAGACTACATCAGGGACAGGGAAGGTCCCCATCTGTCCTTTGTCAATGGTGTTTGGGTTGATAGACGTCTCTCTCTAAAACCTTCATTTAGAGACACTGCTATTGGGATCTACAGAGCTGAAGCTGCACAAGTAGATTTTCAGACCAAGGTAATTCCTTCTTGTCTTTCCCTTCCCTTCTTCAAATCTTTTCTTTGGGTCTTTTTTTTTTTGGAGTTTGGGCCTCCCTATATATCTGCAAAAATCATCCAAAAAAAACCCTAAGCCCCAACTCAACTAACTAAAACAACTAGAAAAATGAGCGATATAATAAAACCCAAGGGAGAAAACAATCACCACAAAAGGAAACTAGGTGTGAGGAAGAAACAAAACCAAAGAAGATACATCAAAACTAAGGGGGTGGAGCAATAAGGGGAAGTTCCCAATTTCTATTCTGAGTCTTGGACAAACTTCACAATTATGAAGGATTTTAATTCGAATCTCAAAAATAATATTATCCCAGATTTTCTCAATAGTGCACAATGACGTTGGTCCATCTTCTTTTATTCCTTTCCATAAGTAATATCATCCTTTTCCTTAGTGCTGACTCTGTTGAATTATTAATGCTGATCAAGGCTGCTGATGTAACGAAGGAAGTGAACTCATGGGTGGAGCATGCAACAAATGGGCTCATCAAAGAGATCCTCCCCAAAGGCTCTCTTGGTAGCAATACAGCACTCGTCTTGGCAAATGCACTATACTTCAAAGGAACCTGGAATAGAAGATTTAATGTGTCTGCAACTCGAGATCGAGAGTTCCATCTCCTTAATGGAGATGTGGTTAAAGTACCCTTCATGGCAAGCTACCCATCTGAGCAATACCATTACAGAGTATGCGATGGCTTCACAGTCCTCAAACTTCCCTACCTAAGTGGCCAAGACGATGAAAGGCAATTCTCCATGTACTTCTATCTCCCATATGAGAGGGATGGATTACCCAATCTAATAGAGAAGTTGAATGACAACCCTAATTTTTTGAATCAACCTCTGCAGCTTGGGAAAGGTGATTTTCAGGATTTCGGTATCCCCAGATTTAAAATCTCATATGGGTTTGAAGCTTCAGACACTCTGAAGGATTTAGGATTGGTATTGCCATTCGAGGAGGATGGAGAGCTGAGTGAAATGGTAGACTCTGAACAAGGTTGCAAAATCTGTGTCTCTGACATATTCCATCGATCTCTGATTGAAGTAAGTGAAGAAGGGACAGAGGCTGCTGCCTCCACTGCTGCTCTAGTCATGTCGCTTTGTCTTCCACCAAAATTTGTAGCAGACCATCCATTCATGTTCATGGTGAGGGAAGAGGTGACTGGAGCTACACTCTTCATTGGTGCGGTGCTTAATCCCCTTTTGGAGGCCTGAATTTGTTGACTAGCTTCAAGTTGGCTATTTCCATTTTATTTTGAATGATGAGCTTTAAGATTGTGGAGAGTGGATTTCAATTTTCAAAAATTATAAGACATGAGATGTTGAAAATTTTAACTAATTATTCTCCCCCTTATGGCTGATTTTTTATGCCAATGGTTAATGATACATGGTTGCATGATGGTATTGAACTATGCAACGGGGGAGAGCATTAGTTTTTTTTAGCTGCCAAGGAAGTTAGGAATTGTGATTGGGGCCACAGTGTACTGAAGAAAAGAATTCTTCATTTTTTTTCCCCCTGATGTGTGTGGATGCATACAGAAACCCCCTGATGTGTCTGGATGCATACAGAAACAACCTCAAAAAAATGTAAAATGGGAAAAGGTTCTCTTAGCCGCCAAGGATGGATACATATTTAGCACCCTTTCTCTTTATCTCTCTCCTCCTTACATGAAATGATTTTGCTACATTTCTATACATGAAACCATTCTGTATGGTGCTTACTCAGAGAATCCTCTCCCATGTAAAATTAATAATGCTGGAGGATAAGAGGTTACTTTTTAATCTGGATTTAGAACACCAATGAACTTATGTTCTTAAAAGGAGAGAAGTTTTTTAGAGGGATGGCTACTTCCAAGGATGATATTTTCACAGGCCCACCCCACTCCACTCCTCCCACCACACACCCTCACCGCCCCCACGCCCCCCCAAAAAAAAATTCTAAGCCATTCATTAATGGAGGACTATTAGGGGGATTTACTGTGGAGAAGACCACCACTGTGAGCGACCAGTACTCTCCAGAAATTACTATACTTGTTAACAAAGACAAGGTTCAGAATTTTCTGCTTGGTTCTAAATGAATAGGTCCCAGAATTCCCCTCTTAAAGTTCCAACACAAGTTGCAATGGAAATTTTAAAAATGGAAAGCTTCCACCAGTGATTATCCCTTCCAAAAAACTACTGCTGCCAATGTGTGTTGCTTGCCAATCCATGGGTTGCAGTGTGGTCACATTAGCGAAGGAAGAACCTGATGGTCTCAGATCCAAGTGCGCAATTGTCTCAATTCTGCACTTATTCAAGCCCTGTGCTATAATATCTGAGCTCTGTTTACAGATTTTCCTTCTGGTCGACGATGACAATATATAACAAACATTAAAGGAGAACTGCAGTTAAAATCAACACATAACTGAGTGCATAGCAATAAGTGAAAAGCAGGATTGGATTAATGGCAATACATCAAATTAAGCCCTTAATCAGTTAGAGATCATAACAGTCCATTGCACCTAACATCCAATGTATTGGAGCCCTCTTTTGTGGCAGCACAAGCTCTAGCATCCAGTGTGTCGTCAAGGTATCTCTTTCCACTTTATGATGGTTCTCATTCAGGTCCAGGTTGCACTGTGCATTGACAGCCCCTTTCCCAACATGAAGTTGCTATGAACCTAATCAATACACCAAGAACTCTTACCCGAGTGCCTGCTCTTTTTTTTTTTTTTGTGGGGGGTGTTAACATACCGTATAATTTTACCCCCCCCCCCCCTTCTCCTTTTTACAATAATTATTTTTTGTGGCATATCAACATTTTCTTCCTGTACAGACTTCAAATTGAATATCTGTATGAACAAAAAATATTTTAACACAATTATTTTTTGGGTGGTATATCAACATATTTTCCTGTACAGCGTTGAAATTGAATCTGTATGAACAAAGGATGTTTTAACACATCTCTGTTGCCCAAATTTTGTCAAGGTAAATGACCATCAGTTCATCTCTGTGTAGTTTGCACCATACTTTTCATGATATCCTCTCGATCTGTCAATTCATGCCAGCGTGCAAGACTTCAATCACAGTTGAAATAATAGACCTGTTAAAATCAAATCAGGGACTCAGAACTAAGATCATGGTGGATAAGCTTATCGATAACATGGATAACAGGTTGACATAAACTTATCGATAACATGGATAACAGGTTGACATAAACAATCGCCTAATCTTTATTTATTCAATCTATTGCTGTAAAATAATTCACTCCAATGTAAAAATAATAAGGAATAAATGCAGAGTGCACTGCTCAACAATAGAGGGGGAAACAAGTGCTACCCGGCCCAGCGTCTAATAAACATATCTGACAAACGTAATTCACAATATTCAAATACATCCATGCAAAGGTATTTGATCTTACATTTGGTTTCATTACTGCAACAAACTAACCTCTAGATCACTGAAGTACCCACCGCAATAGATTCTCCACGATACAACAGGCACCAATCTTCACTAGCATCCATCATTGGTGGAAGTTGAAACCAGAACCTTTGTTTAGTTCTAGAGTTTAGACTTTAGAACACATTAACAATATGCCAGTTCTGTAGTAACATTAACAATATGCCAGTTCTGTAGTTTAGAAAATATAGGACATGCCCCACAAAACATACACCAACAAACCAGGTTTAAGGAAAGAATAATAAAAAGGAAAAAAGTCAAACTATAATTTTTCCTGCAGAGAAACCAAAGGCTTTGAAAGTGTTCATTGTTAACTGTGAAAAATAACAGGTCCAATTTCATATAATATAAAATTTTGCAGCCTAGTATATACAATGCTGTAGAGAGCCCATTATGGATATCACTGGAAAGGGCTACAGTTCTTGCATACCTTGATAACACCATCCGCACACCCGACAAAAAGTTTCCCTTGCCAGAACAGCAAAGCTGTTATCACAGAATCACAAGTAATGGACCCAACAGCTCTGGTATCTCTTTGAAGCTCATCACCCGATAACTCCTGCAATTGAAGCCCACGTTTGAGAATTCAAAGCAGAAAGGGGGAAGTGATCATCTAAGAGATAGGAAATGGTATCACTTAACAAAGTCAGAGAACAAAATTAAGGGACTTGACGGAGGTTAGCTGCCATTATGTTTTACTTCATTATTTTTCTGTTAGCCAATCATCCTAGAGAATGCTAGTCCTAAGAGGGTAACTAATCTTTTAAACATGCCCCCACATAAAGGTGAATTGGCATTTACATTTGTGAGATAGGGAGTCCATTAGTAATGAGCAAAGTTATCCACATGTCAAGAAGGCAGATCCTGTTACTTTTTCTCATTTGGCTAGTGGAACCATCTTTGCATTTGGTGCAAATACAAGCTTGTTGCACAAGCAGAATAATGAACTTTGAATATCAATTACTACGACAGGTAGCATTAATTTCGGGAAAATTTCTATCACTTCCATATACTTATATTTACTCAAACTCCCCTACTCAATGTTTCTTTTCTGATTCCCCTAGAAAACAAACTTTTGCCTCTCCTTCTCCCCTGCTAATTCTAAATCCCTAATTATCTCTACTCCCCTTCACTCTTGTAACCCCCTCTGGTGGCACCCCTCACCCATAGCTTCTTTGCAAAAATCCCCCTAACCCTCCACTCCGCATCCACCCTCACCTCCGCCATCCAACCTCGGCCCACTGCCTTCTGCCTTCATCATCACCTCTCACACCCCAACCATCTGCAACCCCCGATCCCCCATCTACCCTTCATCCCACCTCAGTTCTCACCTGCCCTTTACCCACCCTTCAAAGTATGAAGCTGTACGAGCAGTCTCCTTATTTCCATCTCTGGTAATTGCAAAGAAGTCTCTTCCACAGGAGTACAACGCTACATCTGTTCACATTATCAAAGAGTAAATTATCTCATAGAATACACCACCCGGATCAGATACAACAAAAGTGGGCTGCAGTTCTGCTCCACTCTTTATAAACACAGTTACACCAACATTTACTACCATGCCATTTGCAACCATGACATGCAATCAGTTAAAGATACAATCTCTGTCCTCAGATCCACGAATTGAACTAAAGGTCTGTTCTACCCTGAAAAAAGGTAAGTTTTAAGTGCTAGCGTTGAGGTCACATGTGGTTTCAGCCTTTCAGGAGTGGGTGATGAGTGGAAGATGTGAGGCTAAGGAATCAGGAGAGTGGGGATGGAGAACTGGGTTTGACAATGACTGAGGTCGTATCCAAAAGCTTTTCGGAGCAAGCAAGACTCAAGGGTGGGGTTTCAGATCCATCTTGCAAGAACAAGATGACACAGGGTTCTAAGTTCTAAGTTCTAACTTCTGAGAAAGGCTAATCATCTCCAAAAGGACCACCAAAATCAGGATCAAAATCTTGATTTGAATTCCCACCCAAAAGAGAGTTGTGTCAGTTCTATTGTCAGAAAAAGATCTGGGGTTTGTGTTTTGTTACAATCTCAAATACCTTGTAATCAAACCAAAAGAAAAAGAAAGAAAGAAGAGAAGAAAGAAGAGAGAGGTACAATCGAAGGAGACTCCCCAAAAGATGAGAAGAGACCTGTTTTCCCTAACCTTAATATTCTTTCATAAGAATGAAAATACAAGAATACCCCCAAGACATAAAGAAGTAACCCTAACTAAAAGTACTGAGCCAATAGGACAGAATTGACCCTAGAGGTCCAAGGAACTAGCGTTAATCCCGATAGGGATTAGCGTCAATCTCAACACTCCCCCTCAAGCTGGAGCATACACATTACCCATGCTTAGCTTGGTACAACTATTACAAAAACTAGGAGCAAACAGAGACTAAGTGAATATATCGGCCAACTGATCTGACGAAGGAACAAAAGGGGTTTCAATCAGCTTCTTCAGAACAGCATCACGAAAAAAATGGCTGTCCACCTCTATGTGCTTGGTCCTCTCGTGGAAGACGGGGTTGCTAGCAATGTACACCGCAGTTTTGTTGTCACAATACATCTTCATAGGCTTGGTCACGAGAAATCCCAACTCCAAGAGTAAAGACCGTTGCCACATCAACTCAGCAGCGGTATGAGCCATAGCTCTGTATTCTGCTTCTGCACTGGATCGGGCAATAGTAGTTTGCTTCTTACTATGCCAAGTAACCAAATTACCTCCAACAAATGTACAATAGCCCGTAGTAGATCTCCTATCACTAGCAAAACCGGCCTAATCAACATCAAAATAACCAACTAGTTCTATATGCCGATTAGGACGATAGATCAACCCCTTTCCAGGAGCACCCTTCAGGTAGCGAAGAACACGGACAACAGCGTCCCAATGAGCTTTCTGAGGAGACTACATGAACTGACTGAGTTCTCCAACAGTATAGGAGATGTCCAGATGTGTCATAGTAAGATATATCAACTTGCCGATCAAACTCCTGTATAGATGCACATCCTGGAGGGGTTCATCATCAACCCCAAACTTCTGGTGAGGATCCATAGGGATATCAATAGGTCTGGAAGCAAGCATACCAGTATCAGACAAAAGGTCCAGCACATATTTCCTTTGAGACAGACTGATCCCTTTCTTGCATCGGATCACCTCAATCCCAAGAAAATAATGAAGTTGATCCAAGTCCTTGGTCTGAAAGTGTTGCTGAAGAGAAGCTTTCACTTCAAAAATTCCTGCCTCATCATTACCAGTAAGTATAATATCATCAACATAAACTATCAAGACAACCATTTTATCACCTCTGCGATGAACAAATACAAAATGATCAGAATAACACTGAGAAAATCCACAAGTAACTATGGTAGCACTGAACTTGTCAAAACATGCCCGAGGGACTATTTAAGTCCATAGATAGCCTTGTGTAAGCAACACACATGACCTTTATTCTCCCCCCGAGCAACATAACTAGGAGGTTGCTCCATATACACTTCTTCCTAGAGATCACCATATAAGAAGGAATTCTTGATGTCCAACTGAAACAAGGGCCAATCAAAGTTGACAGCAAGAGAAAGAAGTAGACGAACAGAGTTCAATCTAACAACCGAGGAGAAGGTCTCAAAATAATCAACTCCATATGTCTGAGTATACCCCTTGGCAACCAGACGAGCTTTCAACCACTTAATAGAGCCATCAGCGTGATATTTAACAGTGTACACCCAGCGACACTTTACAAATTCTTACCAGGAGGTAAATCTACCAGACTCCATGTACCACGACTCAAGAGAGCATCTATTTCTACATCCATGGTAGCTTTCCATCCAGGAATAATTAGGGCATCATTATAGGTGCAGTTAGCAGAAAGTGACAAGGTAAGACCATGGATGGGAGAGGGAAGATGAGACAACGAAACAAAGTTATCAATAGGATACACAACCATAGATTTTTTAGTGCAAGAACATGTACCTTTCCTTTGAGCAATTGGTAAGTCATCAGGCGGAGAAGGAGGAAGAGTTTCACCAGAGAAAGGCGGCAGTGGAGGAAGTGAATCATCTGGAGTATTGGTTTTTCCACTTGGTTGTCCAACCTTCTTCTGGCGCTGATAAACCTGTAGAGGAGGTGAGTCACTGACTCACTGGCACTGGGCACATCAAGGAAGGGTATGAGAAATGGAATGGGTGGAGGAGATGGAGAAGTCCACTCCATACCAGACTGGGACACCTGAGGAGAAAAGAATAATGTGCCTTCAAAGAAGGTCACATCGATACTAACAAAGTTCCTGTGAGTAATAGGGTCATAGCACTTATACCCTTTCGGAGTACGTGAATAACCCAAAAAAATGCACTTAGTAGACCTAGGAAACAATTTATCTACTTGCACATGCAAATTATGGACAAAATACACACATCCAAAGACTCAGGGAGGAACAGGAAAACTTGGCAAAGTAAGAAACATAACAGAAAAAGGAGACCTATCTGAAAGCACTGAAGATGGCATGCGATTAATCAAGTGACATGCAGTTAAAACCCCATCACACCAAAAATGTTTAGGAACATGCATATGAATCATAATAGCACGGGCTACCTCGAATAGATGCCGGTTCTTGCGCTCTGCTACCCCATTTGCTATGGGGTATAGGCGCAACTGGTTTGGTATATCATCCCACGGTTGGCACAAAAATCAGAAATATCAATTTGAGCATATTCTAAAGCATTACCCGAACGAAAAATCTTAATTAAAATGCTAAACTGAGTTTTTATTTCATTATAGAATTACCAAAACACAGATAATAATTCAAATCTGTCCTTTAACATGTAAAGCCATGTAAGGCGAGAATGATCATCCACAAAAGTCATAAAATAACGAAAACCAAATCTATTACTAACTATGCAAGGACCCCATACATTAGAATGGACTAAGGAAAATAAAGACAGACTACGAGACAAAGAGCGAGATGGGAAAGACACACGGTGATGTTTTCCCAACTCATAGGCCTCACATGCTAACATAATCACAGACTTAAATCTAGGAAATAAAAGTTTCAACCTAGCTAAAGATAAATGTCCAAAACGACAGTGCCATTAGAAAGGAGTCACATCTCCAACAGCAGTAGCAGCAGCAGAAGAAGTAGGAGAACCACAGTTGAGGTAATATAAACCATCTTTTTCACGTCCTCTATCAATCATCTTCCTCGTGTGAAGATGCTGAAAAACACAGTAAGAGCGAAAGAAGGTTACTGAGCAATTTAATGAGCTAGTTAATTGGCTCACAGAAAGAAGACTTAATGGGAATTGTGGAACATGTAACACAGAAGATAAATTCAGTGGATGTGGGCGATATAGTGCCATGACCGAGAACCGGTGTAGAAGCACCGTTGGAAGAATAACAAATGTAGAACTGGTACTAGATGAAAAGGTTTTAAAAAGTGATGACTTACCAATCATATGGGCAGAAGCACCTGAATCAATGATCCAGGGGATAGAGATAGTGGTAAGAAGGGCTGAGGTACCTGTATGAGCTAAGGTTGCAGCGGATGTAGACCCACCATTAGATGTATTAGAGGATGCCTCAAGAGTGTGCAAGTGTCGGAGCAACTGACTGATGTCATCGCACAGACTGGTAGATGAATCTCCTGAAGAAGGTCTTGGTTTAGCATCAACGGAAGACACTGTCTCAGTACCATCATCTGACACTGCATGATTGGCTAACTAGGTTGCCCATTCTGACTTGCCATGCTTTGCCCAGCAAGTCTCTATAGTATGGTTGGGCTTCCCGCAATAAGTGCACTGACAGGCTGCACGATCAGAAGGCTGTCCACTAGAACCCTGACCAGCCGATCCACGACCCCAACCACAACCACGTCCACGGTTGGTAAGGAAGACAGAATTATCTTTGGAAGACTGATCAGATTTAGTTGATGAAGTGATACGCTGCAATCGCGAATAAGTGTTATTCAGAGTAGGAACAGTATCGCCTGCAAGTAAATGGCCCTTCACTGCCTTCAAATCATTATTCAAACTAGCCAAAAATTTGGAAACGAAAAACTCATTCCGCTGAGCCTTCAATTTGTCAATGTTTATGGTCAAGGGCTGGAAAACATTAAGTTCAACCATTCCCCTGAAAGTACTATAATACTCTGAAAGAGATCTGTCAAACTGGCAAAACTATAACAGTTTCTCATAAATATCATAAATATGGGTCATGTTCTTTTCTTGAGAGTAAGTTTTCTTCAAATCGTCCCATACTCCCTTTGCAGTAGAGTGAAACATGACATTGGCAGCGACGTCTGGTTCCATACTATTCCACAACCAGATTAAAATCAAAGCATTCTCCTTCATCCATTCATCATAACCCTTGTCAGATGATGAAGGAGAATTAGAAGTAGTATACTTAAGTTTATCCATGGTCATAAGGTAAACCTTCACAGATTGAGCCCAAAGTAGGTAATTCGAGCTTCCCTTAAGCTTAATAGAAGTAATTTGGACATTGACATTGTCCAAGGCAGATGCAGTAGTCCCAAAGGTAGTAGACTTGGTCTCAGCCATGATAACCAAAAATAAAGTAGACAAATAAAGTCGCGGATATCTGGCTTTCACCCAAAAAACTTCACCCAAAAATACTTTACCCAAAAATAAAGTAGAAAAATAGAGTCCGATATCTAGCTTTCACCCAAAAATACTTTACCCACAAATAAGGCAGACAAATAGAGTCCGATATTTGGCTTTCACCCAAAAATAAAGTAGAGAAATAGAGTCCTGGGTTTCACCCAAAAAACTTACATCCAAAAACTACCAAGAAAAATAGCAAACCAACCTCAACCACAGGACTAGATATCTGGCTTTCACCCAAGAGACCCGGGTTCGATAAAAAAAAAGATGGTTGCAGTTCAAGTTCTTCAAATCTTCAGCATAGTACCAATAAAGCACGATCCATACACCAAATAAATCACTCCATGTGATTTAATCCATAGTAGATGCAGCAATAGGTGTCTGCCCACCAGAAGATTTCAGTGCAAAACCGAGATCAGCAAGGAGGATTTTGAAAAGCTTGATTTGATTATAGAGGCACTGATACCATGTTACAATCTCAGATACCTTGTAATCAAACCAAAAGAAAAAGAAAGAAGAGATGAGAAGAGAGAGGTACAACCGAAGGAGACTCCACAAAAGATGAGAAGAGACCTACGATCTTACCAGAATGGTTTGATCGCAGGTTTTCCCTAACCTTAATATTCTTTTATAAGAATGAAAATACAAGAATACCCCCAAGACATAAAGAAGTAACCCTAACTAAAAGTACTGGGCCGATAGGACAGAATTGACCCATCGGTCCAAGGAACTAGCGCTAATCCTGATAGGGATTAGCGTCAGTCTCAACATGTTTCAACACTCAGTCCCTTGACGCAACCAAACTTATACAGGCAGTCACCATCAACACGGGTTCGAAACAACCCATCTTTGTTTACAATAGAGGGTGGGTGAGGGCAGAGGTAGGGTTTAAAGCAAGGGTTGCAGAGAAGCAAGATTGAAAGGTGGTGGCAGGACCAAGTAGAGGGTTGGGGCTGTCAGAATGAAGACGGATGCTGCCGGAGGGAGTGGTGGGGGGGGGGGGGGGGGGGAGAAAGGATAATTAGGGATTTAGAATTAACAGGGGAAAAAGAAAGGTGAAGTTTTCTTTTCTAGAGAAATCAGAAAAGAAACTTTAGTAGGGAAGTTTGAGTAAATATAGGTAAGTCTATGGGAATGATAAAAAAATTTCCCTTAATTTTAATTTTATTTACCTTCTACCCCAAAACTCAAATAAAATATCAAAAAAAGAAGAGGAGGAAG
>NC_056559.1:26191079-26195953 GCF_013358625.1 Macadamia integrifolia
TTTTAAATAATGTTTAAATAAACCGAATAATTCGGTTTAATTCGGATTCGGTCCGAATTATTCGCGATTTATATTCAGTTTTGAAAAAGTCGCGAATTTTAAAGAATTTTATTTTTAATTCGGATTCGGTCCGAATTTTTGATAAAATTCTTTAAAATTCGGTTCGGCCGAATAATTCGCGAATTATTCGACCGAATTGATAACTCTGCGCCTGATTCACTAGGCAGTCGATTTTTTTGTAAAATGCATGGTGATTATGATAGGGCTATGTTGATTTTTTATGTTGCTTAATGTTGGTTTTATATGTTATAAGGTATATATTGTAGGCTTGTAGCATGCTAAATAACTTTAGAGAATAGGGAAAATAAAAAAGTAGCATACTAAATAACTTTAGAAAATAGGAAAAATAAAAAGCGACACATGGGCGATTTAACCGCCATGGCAACACCATAATGGGCGATTCATCGCCAAATCGATTAGCCACCCCTACACCGCCTTAGATCGATTTGAGGCCGTGACAACTATGTTTGGAACATCTAGCTCAGCATAAGCATCATGGAACAACTTATGTAGCAGACAATGACTCAAGGATATTTGCATTTCCCACTGTAAAAAATGGAAGCTGAATAATAGTAGGGAGCCCCAGGATTACTGAAAATGACTGACTACATTTCCACAAGTATAAATTCATCCTTGAAATCAAAGTTACCATCACAATGCGTACCTGCAGGCTCCACACATTGACCGTTTTATCATAGGAGGAGCTAAACAGAAAACCCCCTACAAAATAAATAAACATATATATTAAAATGAAACGCCGGCCCCATTAAGTTGGGATAATGGTGAGTTTGTTGTATTAAAAATAAAACATATGAGGTGCCATTACTTGAAGCAATGGTAAAAGATTCGGCCTGCCAGAGCAAATGCTCGGGTTCGAGTCTTAGTAGTGGTCACTTTGCGCAAAAATACCAGAGGTTAGGACTCTCTCTAAACTTTCCCCTTCCAGGATCCTGAATAGGTGGGATCAGAACTGGGAAATGGCCCTTTAACAAAACTGAAACATATTGCATCCGTAGAAGCCACCAAAGTAAATCTCTGGAATTATAACCATAGTATTAGGAAAATGTTTCTACAGTGGTAAGTTCCATTCTGTGAAAACCAAGACTGTCAAGTACACTTTACACATACTATCATAGAGTTTTTATTAGCAGATATGATATCACAGGGTTCGGATGCAACATAATGTCACATGGTTGGAGGTGATTGGGAGATGACAAAACATCACTGGTGGAAGCATAACATTTTCAAAATTGTACTTAATAATCTTAGGAATCACAGCTTCTTTACTATAGTAGCAAATAGATGGTATAAACTTGTGCTGCAAAACTAGTTGCTGGTTTTGGTTTTTATTTAATGTGAATTATTTTGTTCTCCTCCTGTTCAGTAATACTGCCATACATGGGAACCACCTCTCGCACTTTTCATATTCAAAACTTAGAACTGCACAATAATACTTATCTAAAAAAAAAAAAATTCCTAATGAACTATAAGCAAAGGAAGTCAATAGCTCAAATAGGGAACGAATATACAATTAAGTAGATGCTCATCAACCATCTGTTTTCTAAGGGATTCATAACTCAGAAATTTGAAACTATATTGTTAGTTTGGCGGATGATATAAGTGTAGACTCAATGTCTAGAACATTAGGCCTCAGAAGAAGTAGAAAACTATGATTCTGATAGATCTAGTATCTAAAGGAAGTCAGGTAATTGATCATACCTCCAACAGCAAATTTTGTTACGCAATCTAGGTGACCTTGCAGATTGATAGAATTTAAACTACCCAAACACAGGCCACTAACAAGATCTCTGCCAACTTTCTCATCCCCAACTTTATCCGCATCTGCTCCACTGCTGCCATCACTCTTCAGCAACCCATCTCTGTTCTGGTTTTCTAATTCTTTGACAGTTTCCTTGTGCAAATGACACATATCTCCAAGAATGAAGCAATAAGTCATTTTCTTCTGGACAAATGTAGCATCTAGACTGGCCACAGTATCACTATGAGGTTTAATAAGTAATTCTCTAATGTATCTCCATATTTCAGCTGCATGAGGACGATGTGCTGGGTCAAAATTCAAACATCTGCAGAGAATCTGCTGCAAGGATGAAAATTTTGAACCCAAACATGTGTCCAGCACAGAGCCCACTTTATCCATCCAACCATTGTAAAGGCTCGAGTATCCAGCACATTTTTCTTCACTGACTTTAGGGAAAATGATAGAGAAACCTTTGAATAGCTCTTCTGTGGATCGTTCTCCCAAAAGAAGCCTGACCAAAATACAAGCCAAGGACCATAAGTCTGAGCCATAACCAATCGAATATCCTGAGTTGCCACTCTCAGTCTCAGCAGTAATGCGCTCATAGTTCAATAGTTCGAACAGTAGCTCTGGACTTACAAATGACCGTATATCTGATAGATTGGCAAAGAGTGCTTCAATTTCAAGATCATCACCTTTTCCAGAAGCCTCCGAAATATACCTCCTGACTCTTCTTCCCATCACTAAAATTTCATTTGTGTCAACAGAAATGCAACCAAAATCATCAAATCTAAAACAGGAGAAAGCTAAACAACCACTAACTAATCCTTCTGAATGTAAACCCATCAGTGCTTCACATAGCTCTGTACCGACCATAGCAAAAGCAGTTATTTTACCATTTGCCTCCAAATTTAGCCCCTCCAGACTAGTTAATCCATCCGAGTTTCCACTAATAGCCCCATCCATCGACCAACTCAATCTTTTTAAAAAATCTCCGTTAAATTTTTCACAGACCAAAAAGACAGACCCATCTTTAGAATCCATCCATAATCCAGAAAACTTGCACACCCGACGCTGTCTGAGCGAAGCTCTAACAATTAAATCCAATTCCATTCGCTCACTCTCCTTCAACCGATTCAGAGCTTCCATAACTCTAGCATTATAGCTTAATTTAAACGCAGAATCTGGCCCCGAAGAATAACCAACGCAAACAAGACTTACCAACTGATTCTCCTCAGGAAACCAACAAGAAGTTGACAACGAAGCTGAAGACGAAGACGAAGACGAAGACGGAGACTCAATTTTTCCTTGAAGTGCACAATAGTGAAGCAACTCCTCTCCTCTCTCCACCACAGAAACAGAGTCAATAGGAAGAATCCAATCCTTCCAATTGGAGTAAAACTCTTCAGACCATAACAAGCGAGGAAAGAACTCGCGACGTTTTGGAGCATCAGCTCTAGATCGATTGAGATGGGTTTGGGTCTGGTTGCTTGATTGTGAAGGAGTAGTGTTTTTAGGGCTTTGGGAATTAATGAAGCTCAGGAGGTCAATGTTTTTGGGAAGGGCAGAAGGGCCTTGAAATTCTGGGTATTTGACGAGTTGGGTACACGCAGGGCAGCGAATGGTGTTGGAGAAACGCTGAGGCAACTGCTTCAGGCAAGCCTCGCAGGCGGAGTGGCCGCAAGGGAGCACACGAGGGACGGTGTCGTCGCTGTTGTAGACTTGAAGACAAACCGGGCACTCTGGCAGCTCCATCTCCATCTCCATCTCCGTCTCCGTTTCCATCTCTCTCTCTCTCAACTCAGGAAGTCAGCATCAGGGAGGGGCATTTATATATTGCTTATGCTTGCGGTTTATGACCATTATAACGGTCAATATGGGTCGTCAGCTCTTGGAACTTGGAAGATTGCATTAAAAATGCTGAAATGAGCCGAATCATGAAAAAACACAGTAGATTATCTAAAGTCAAAAGCTTTCGGAACCGGTTCGATATCCTTCGAAATGGAAGAGAGATGTTGCTGGCTTCTCCGGGCGCGGCTACTCTACAGTTCGTGGAGAGGTCTAGTGAGAGAAAACAATGGATATAACCAAAATCTGTTTTTCCTTATCCCTGTTTTGCTGTGTTTTGCTACCTGCAGAACACGACACGTATCCTCCTTTAAACCTGCAGTTGAGATTGTTTTGGTTGGGATGTTGTTACTAAATCCGATTTAGATCAATGGATGACTCGAACCATATTGAGTGGAATCGGTTCCGACAAACAACTCCAGGTTTGAATTCAAAATCCCTAAGAGGAGATTTCTCAATCAAGAGGAAGGACCCAGATGACATATCGTTGTTGTAGTCTGGCGATCTTGACTGCCTAGGGACTTCCTTGGAATCTTGACTGCAAGTAGCCATTGTGGCCTGGTTGAAGAGGGGCGCCGACACAGCAAAACAGGGATCAGGAAAAACAGACGATTTTTATCCCTTTACTAATTCCACGTCTCGTTTGGTTGTCATGTGCAGTGGGGCGGAATGTTGAGATAGAGAGATGAAGAGTCACAGCAATGGGTTGCAGGTTTTGACAGCGATGAGGACCACGACGATTGGGTTGCAGAGAGAGCAGTTCCAGACGAGAAAGCAAATGGAGCCAAGGAGTTTGCAGGGTTGGGATTCTGATTTAGGTTCTCTAGCTCCATTAATGGATTGGTTTTGATGGTAGAAATTTTTAATTTAGGTTTCTTGTGTTTGTGATTTGGGGATTTTTAATTCTTTTCTATTGATTTTGGAGGAGTCCATGCTCTAATTCTTTGGTTTTTATTTTTCCCCTTCTCTCTTTCTTTCTTTTTTCATGAAGATGTTGCAGTGTTAGGGATGCCGGTCGTGGTGCCGACGGCTAGGAGCGGTGGATCCGCTGCCCAGAAATCCCATGCTTTTTTCTTTTTCTTTTTTTAAATGCAGCCCAGGTGGAAAGGGAGGATTGAGGAGGGAGAGTGAGTGAGATAGAGGAAGGAAAGGAGAAATATGAGTTTCTGGGGTTACAGAGAGAGTGGTTCCATGTTGCCGGGGAGGC
>NC_056559.1:26195973-26198192 GCF_013358625.1 Macadamia integrifolia
TTTTTTAATAAAAACTAAAAAAAAAATATAAAAATGTAGAATTTATGGAATGACAAAAGGTAGTTCAGAATTCATTTAAATAAAAAAAAAAAACGATATTTTGACACAAAAACTAAAATTTCTATTTTTGATACGAAACTTCGTTTTTGAAACAGAAATGTTACCAAATGCAGCCTAACATTTGTAATAGATACAACTTTGTTTTGGCCTTTTGGGTGTTCTCGTATAAAAAAGCCTAGGCACACCATTGGTCTATCGTAAGTTGACGTCTACTAAAAATGACGTGCCCTATGTATGATACCTCATTCTGTGTCCCTATTGGTGGTTACTAATTTATCATACACAAGTGGTGTGTTTATCCATCTCCTATTCTTGTTGTATATATGTTTGTTTTGAATATATATGTGGAAGTTACCTACCAAAATAATTTGTAGAAGTTAAATTAGGGTGGTTAATTTTGTAAATCTTAAACCCAATTACAGGTAATCTTGTAATTTTTTTTTTTTATTTCATTTCAAGGTAAATGTGGGGACAATTCAATTCCTTATACCATATACCAAAGATACTAGAAAGAAAAAAGAGTATAATAAAGGGACAATTTCCTAGATCTATTACATTAAAACAAAAGTAATTACATAAATTGTCATGCACTACATAGGATGGAGGTAATTTCCCAAAATGTTAGAGAGAGGGTGACATTAAAGGTAATTTACTCTTAAAACAATAACTACAAAATAAATAGGATCGAGTTTTCCTAAAACCATGGTGAATGCCAGTTCACCGTGGTCCATTGACATCATATAATAAAGGGAAAGATATAAAGAGAGAGAGGGGCCACAAAAAGGATTGAGATCATCTGTAACACTACAATGCGTCTAGTATACATCCAACCATAAATGCCATGGATAGCACTTGAACACCTTAGACCGCATGTCTTGAGTATTCCTGGTTGTTAAATGTATACTAAATGGCAAACGCCCCATTAGGGATAAAACGCTACAGAGGAGCCCGATCCCACATCAGGACCCATCGAAACAAGTATGTTTACAAAAAAAAGTAGGAAGTAGGAAGAATAAGATAATAAAATAGGAGGAGAGAGAAAAAACGAGTGGTGTGGGTGAATTCTTTAAACAAGACATGAGAGCGCCGAAACGTAGGACGGAGTGTTGAAGGTGGGGAACGAAAGGAGAACATTGACTGCCGACGCTTCCCTACCACGGGCCACGAGACTATGGGAGTGGTTGGTCCTTTTCTCATTAACGACTCTTCCACTTTTCCCTTCTCCCCTTCATTTGCTTCTGTCGCTGTTTCTGTGCGTGCCCAGTTCCTCAGACCATTTAAATATCTGTGGCAAGTGGCAACTCCCTCTTAAGATTTTAACTCTTTCGGTGAAGAAGGAAAGAGAGGAAGGGAATTGGTCACTGGGTCGATATTAGAATTGGAGAAGAGAGAAGGGTCGTCGAGATATTTGCAGAAGTGACTCAAGAAAGTAAGGACAGCAGGTATGGCAGATGAAGAGAAGATGATTTCAGCTACTGGACCAGATCGTCGCGTTCTTCTTCTGTCTGCTGGTGCTAGTCACTCTGTTGCTCTTCTCAGTAAGTGGGTGGAAATTTGATTTTCGTTCAGACTACTTTTTTTGTCCTACTTTGTGTTTTGTGATTGAAGTAAATTACAAGATCATGTTTTCGGGGTATCTCTTGTTGCTATTCGAAGATGAATGTTGCTCTGTTGTTCTTTGGTTGATTAGTAAGTGTGGGAGTTGAGAAAATGTGAATTGCGTGAAGGGGTTTATGTTGGGATCATAGCGTTCATTGTAGATGGAATAACTCATTGTTTGGGATCAGATACTATAATTGATGGAGACTACCCTACTTTTTTTTTAAATCACATTCGACGTTCAGTTGTTTGGCTTTGAGTTTTGATCAGCAGTTGATATCTCATTTGGCCCCGGAGGCAATGGACATTATTATTTATTTATTTATATATATATATTTTTTTTGGGGGGGTGGGGGAGGTGATCCTGTGTTCCAGCATTTTCGGTTTTGAGATTGTTCTTTTAAGGGGTGAGAGGGCTCGAATGATCTTTGTGATCAATGTTTGGTTGGTGAGATCATGTTATTCGTTGCTTTTGCAGTTCCTGTTTTCAGGTCCTCAATTTATTTAACAGAATGTGTGGAGGTTCCCCATCTTAACAACACCCCCACCCCCCACCCAAA
>NC_056559.1:26198212-26198385 GCF_013358625.1 Macadamia integrifolia
AAAAAAAAAAAAAAAAAAAGGCAGAATAAAATGATGGGAAGAAGTATCTCCATAATCTAGAGATGACTCATTGGTGGCCTCTCTGCTCATCTGTGAATTACTCAATAAACCATCTTAAGTATGCACTACCTCTCTGTCTCTTTATATAAGTGTTTTTCTTTTTTTTTTTTTTT
>NC_056559.1:26198405-26228454 GCF_013358625.1 Macadamia integrifolia
GGGGGGGGTGGGAGTGCAGATGGGGAGGGTAGGTAAATGTAAGTGCATTCGAATTGATCTTCATTGTGGAGCACTACAAATGTGGCATCCAATACTGCCATGTTGGCTCTTCTCTAGACCTCATTGTGTCCATACCACCTGATCACACAGTGGGGAGGTCAATGTCATAGTCACTGAAACTGAGTAACCATTTGTGTGACCACTGTCCACATTGTGAAATGTGAATCCACGAGATCTAGCAAGGTCAATCTTACTCCACCACTGATATCTACCTCTCCTTCTGCTATAAACTGTCAACCTCATTAAAGTTGAGATAGATCCAGAGTTTTTTTGTCCTTTTCTTATTTTTTTACATGTCATTCTTGTGGACTTCCGAATGGGATGCAAACCCAAGATCCAAGAAGCCAGGCATACTTGATAAAACACTTGGTAGAGATTGGGATTTTTCATGGAATTGAGGTTTTAGTCCACTTCCTGTGGTCTTGTACCTTGATGAAGTGTCATTGTGTCTGTTGACCCTTGTGGCATAGCTTTTGGTAATGTAGATGCTTCTGAGCGAGCTTGATGGGGAAGGGAGAAGGGGGAAGTGGGTGTGGGTGGGAGGGAAGGAACACCACTCTCTTGGGTGCCTTGGCGAGACACCCTCCTTGATTTTTGTCTTAAGCTCTTAAGGCATAATCATGAATTTGCTCAGTGCCAGGGATTCTTTTTTTTTTTTTTTGGGGGGGGGGGGAGGAGATGGGGGGAATTGTTAGAACCTTGGACTCTCTGGAGAATTTCTGCTCTCTTTTGCTCTGGCTATGAGTCTCTGACAAGCATTGGATTCTTGAAGTATTTTCATTCTCTCATGTTCGGACTTTTTAACAATTTGCCATTGGTTCAAGCTTGTGTTCTCCAAGTCTAGTTGCTCCCTCGTGCCTTTGGTTGTTAAACATAGAGCATATCCTGGTCTGGGAGTATGATTTCCCCCTGTGCCTTCACTAGGTACCTTTATGCTCAATCTACCAACCTTCCATGTCCAGGGCAGGTTGGGGCAATGCCCAAAGTGTTCCTTGGGCCACTTGTTCCTCTGCTATATTGTCCTGCAGCTATCAGCCATGTAGGCATGATGTCTGATTGTTCTGTTAAGTAGCCCAATTCCTTTTGGTGTTTGTGACCTTACTTCTTATTGTTATACCATATGCCTTTCATCCAATTATTTAGCTTTATGTTATTGATCACACCCAATTCGTCTTCGGACTTTGGATGACTGGCATGGGCTATCTGCTTTATCAACTATAAGTAACCTGTATTTTTGGCTACTGATTGAATACAGGATGTTTGATGTATAAAGAGCATGATATTGGTATTGATCTCGTTATCTGTCTTTTCTGTTTAAAGCTTCAAATGTCCTTTGCCTTCATGACAACTGTAATCTCTTCTTCATGTGAAAATTTCACTCTGACCTATTTCTTCTTGTTTTTCCTTTTTTTCTCCGTCATAACTACTTCTTTGACCTTTAATTCATACTGCTACTCTTTTATCTACTCCACCTTTTGTGAGATAGTGGACCAGTAGCCATATGCATGTGATCTGACAGCTATTACTCATCATACTAATTTTGTACGATGGTCTTCTTCTTCTGTCATTGGGATTTTCCTCTCCTCTCTAAATTTTGATAATCATATCCCCATTCTGAAAAAAAAAATATTATTTCCTAACCTTTATCAGGGCTCTTGCCAGATATAATTTATTATACTAGACATTAGTTTCATCCAGACCTTCTCCTTCCTTTTTCCCCCCATCGTACTTACTTCTTTTACCTTTTTCGCCATCCTACTTTTCTTTTATACATTCCACCTTTTTTGATATATTACTGACCTCCCATCATCCTTGATACTTTTTTGTATGTGTTAATCTTTGGCCTGTGGAATTTTTCCAAGTTGTCTAAATTGTGATTATCTTAACCCTATTCTGAAAACTTTATTCTTTACTAACCTTTGGTGACCTGATGCCGGATGTAATTTATTATACTAGATACGAACTTTTCCTTGAGAAGGTGGACCTCGGTGCAACGGTAAGTTTGCTTCATTGTGACCATGTGGTCGCAGGTTCGAGTCAGGAAATAGCCTCTCTGCTAAGCGTGGGTAAGGCTGTGTACATTATGGCACTCCCCAGACCCCGCAGTGACCGGAGCCTTGTGCACTGGGTACACCCTTTACTTACTTCACCTTGACTAAGATTAAGGCTGGTAAGTAAAACACACATACAAGAAATAATCAGACCAGAGGTTGAACTGTTCAGGGTGTAGGGTCATTGAATAACACCAATCTATTGGGCTCTTGGGTTGATCCAGGTTGACCTGGCAATGTTGACTGCACCATGAATATTATAATTTGGGTGCTAAAATATGGAACTTCTAATAAATAAATAAAGTCACAGAAACTGTTGAAATTAATGAAAGATAATATTTATATAGTGCAATTGCTAAATTGGATTTCTAGTAAGACCCTAGTGATGGGGATAAGTCTTAGTGAGTTGATTTGAGTTTGTTAAAATATAATATAAAGGCATTATGGAAGGTGAAATCATGGTATCTCTAGTTCTCCCACTCTTGTTTCTCTTCTCTTTCTCCCTCTGTCTCTACCTCCGTTCATCCTACCCAAAAGTGAAACTTCAATTTTGTGGATGAATTTTCTTCTTTGATAATGTGAGTGAGATAGGTTTCTTGATTTAAATTGGATTTTAGCATGTATTACTAGAAATTCTTTGTGGTCGAACTCAATTTTGGGTGGGATACTGTGACAAAGTGTTAACACATAATAGGATCATAACACTCACAACATTTCTGAGTGCGAACATATCTAAGAAACACACACTTGGTAGCAGTGATAGCATGCGACTTTATCAATGCCAGAGCAAAGATTGTGAACAAAACAAATACAACCAAACACTTGTTGGGGGGGGGGGGGGGGGGTAAACCAAACAGAGAAGATTCTGAAAAAGTCATGGATAGGAGAGATTGGTTATTAAGAACAATAGATGGCATGCAATTTATTAAATAGAAATCAGTAAGAACTGCGTCGCTATAGTAAAACTTGGGAACATGCACTCAACACATTTAAGAACAGGAAACTTCTAGCAAGTGCTGGTTTTTTTCATTCAGCAACACCATTCTGTTGAGGAGTATAAGTGCAACTAATTTAATGTATCATGCCATGATTATAACAAAAATCAGATATTTCACGTTGGGTATATCCTAAAGCATTATCTGAACAAAAAACTTTAATTGATACACAAAACTGAGTCTTCATTTCAGAATAAAACTGTTTAAAGGCTGATAAAATTCAGAATGATCCTTTAACAGATATAACCACATCATCCGAGAATGATCGTCAATAAAAGTAACAAAATGAAAAAACCTGACTCTTGACATGACATGGACCCCACACATCGGAGTGAACTAAGAAAAACAAAGAACTGTGGGGAACATAATGAGACAAGAATGAGGTACGGTGATGCTTTCTAAGCTCACATGCTTCACACTCAAGACGAGAGAAATTCTTGCAAGTGGGAACCATTTGTTGAAGCTTGCAAAGAGAAAGATGCAACCGGTAATGCCACTGAAGAGGAGAGGATACACTAGAGGTAGCTGAAGCAACTGTAGTAGTAGAGCCATGCTCCATCGAAATTATAGAGTGACTCATTAGTTTTATGCCTCTATAGTTATTGCAGCTTTGATTATCACCTTTATTTTTGTAAATCGGAAGCATAATACTTCTCTTCCATACATCTGGCATTTTCTTTATGCTCATAATCTTATTAAAAAATTTAATTAGACAAGATAAACCACTGATTCCTAAGCTCTTTCACACTTCTATTGGGACCTCATCTGGGCCTTGTGCCTTGCCTACTTTCATCCTCCTTAAGGTTATTCATATTTCGTTCTGACCTGTAAAAGGAAAAATCCTGACCATATTTAGTTTGTTGATCATAAGATATGTCAACTTGATGGAGCCTTATGTTATCATTGCTCACAGGTATGCAATATATGCCTTGTAGCATAAGTTGTGATCTTATTGCTCACTTCATTACAAATAATGTCAACTAGACAAGATTTTATTTCTTTTTGTTTTTGTTTTTGTTATTTTCGGTATAAATACAATGTGGTTTATGGGGCAAGACTTCTCCAGCTTCATGTTACTACTGATGTATAACTGATGGCATATACAAAGAAAACATACGTAATTTGTCGATGAATTCCAGCTGGAAATATTGTTTGCTCTTGGGGACGAGGCGAGGATGGACAGTTAGGCCATGGAGATGCTGAAGATCGACTTTCTCCTACCCAAATGAGTGAATTAGATGGCCATGAAATTGTCTCTATTACATGTGGAGCTGATCATACAGCTGCATACTCAGAAGCTCTGATGCAAGTGTATAGTTGGGGATGGTGTGTTCCTTATCTGTTAAACTATGTTATTGTTCATTTTCCTTTTAGGACAGATGGGCAAAATGTGTTGTCCCCATTCTTTTTTCCATGTTCCATGTGTGTGTGACTACTATGAATATTCATACGATTGTATGCCCTTTTGCATTTTACATATTTCTTTCTGTTTTTCCGATAATTTTCTTTCTTATAGAACAAAGTTCTGTTTGAAATATTGTTTTCAAAGTAATGCCATGTTGAAAGATTATTTATTATGGCTGCCATCTGAATAAGAAAATTCACTAAAGAAATTTCTTTTCTTAATGACAGACACAACCTTTCCTCATGACATTAAGAGCACTTCTTGACTTTATTAGAAAACTTCCAATATAGTCTAGTTTTGATATGCAGCTCTTCTAGTACCCTTTTCCAGGCATTGGAAAGGGGAGGATTGTGGGGTTTGGATTTTAGGATGTCATGTTTGGAGATGCTAATATGTCGGCCAAGAGGGTTGCTGATGCAATAGAATTCATCTCAATTAAGCTCACTAACTTATTACAACAACTTGGTTTACTATATGAACTCTGTTAGCTGTAAACATTTTTAATTTTGTTGTAACTAGTTCCTCTATAGTGAGGAACTCTCTTCCTTGTAAAAATTTACTCCCCCTCGGGGCATAAAGCAGGTAAGATCCAGATAAATCTGAATCCTGATCCAAATTTAGATTCAGTTTTCTCTGGAACCATAACTGACGTGCAATCCAATTGGTTCTATATATAGATACTATATTTCTATCTGGTTCTGACTTTGAAATTTGTGTTCACCATTAACTATCTACATAAACATACCTGTACCCAACTTTTCCAGGATTTAAATCCAATTGCAGCTCCTAGTAAGATAAAAAATTATTATCTATGATTAGACCCATATTATAAAACTGACCTGTTTTGAGAATCGAAACCTTGCTGAAATTGTTGTGTTTTGAGGTGGACCTTGGATATGGCCTAGCACTAATTTCTATCCTGCTTTCCCTTTTCTATTCAGAGAACATCTGTTATTTTACACCTCCTCTTTCTTTCTTATTCAAGTACTTCATCTTTTCTCACTTAATTTCTTTCATCCTTGGGTGCACCCGGTGCACGAGGCTCCCGCATGTGCGAGGTCGGGGGGGGGGGCGAGAACTACACAGCCTTACCCCGAGAACTATTAAGGAATAATTAGTTCATAAGAGGCTAAGAGAGAAGGGGAAATTCTTGGATGCAACTGACTTCTGTTTACCTAAAACAGCCTACTTACTATACTTCCCAAAGACCAGATTCTTATAAAAGACTATCAGAACCTACTTTTAACAAAAATTCGAACATATGAGGTGGTACACCTGTAGCAAAGAGCAATTGAATTTGACTATGTTTGATAAAGCTATGTAATTGAAACTCTAGTCAAAACACCAGAACTCAATTGTAATGGACACTCTGAGAAGAAATTGCAGCCATGTAAGTATTCCCGCAGTCAATATTTAAAACCTAGGCAGACCTGCATTCCCAACATTGGCTACCTGCAGTGGTCAGTTGGACATGGATCCCAAACCCAGATAGTCACGATTATCTACTGATCCATCCATTAAACATCACTGTGACAGAATATAGATCAATAACCAGTCAATAGGAAGGCTTGAAGACTAGAGAACAAGGAGAACAAGAGGAGGAGGGGGGATTGCTGAACCACGATAGACTCGGCTTAGTCTATCGTGATGATGCTCTGCTTTATTTATAGGAGAGTAAATAGACGTTAGTAGGAATTCTACTAAGAGTCAAAGTACAATTACAATAGGAAATAAAATAAGATTCAAACTAGATAGGGACAATCCCCCTTACCGTTATAGCCATAACCAACTAATGTACTGCAGGACGCTATTACCACTGCGGTACCTTTATTAACAATCACATTCTAGGTGGGTGCTGAAATGACTGGGTTGGTGCAGTTTCATTGAATGCTAGAATTTTTTTTTTTTATTGGATATGGCAAAAGAAATATAGAAAAAAGAGAAGTTTTATTAATGTGTTAAGAGTGTATTTAGGGTCACTGATTTAAAAAATAAATAAATAAATAAATGAAATGAGTAGAAAATTTTTATAGATGTCGTCAATGTGTCATTGGGTGACCAATTTTGATATGTTTTATGAGTATTCAACCCTTTCTTTGTGTTTGGGTATGTGTAGAACATCACTATTGTCAATTGCAATTTGTTCTTGTACAAGAATGAAGAATCTGATAGTCATTTTCATTTTGTAGGGGTGATTTTGGAAGATTGGGTCATGGTAACTCCAGTGACCTGTTTACTCCTCAACCAATCAAAGCTTTACAAGGTGTGATGATAAAGCAAATTGCTTGTGGGGATAGCCATTGCTTGGCAGTCACCATTGAAGGCGAGGTGCAGAGGTTGGTAGTTGTTGGTATGAGGTTAGAATTGTCCATAGGAGCATACTTGTCTTGGTACTCATACCCTACTATTATAAACAAAGGAGGCTGGGGTCAATTGACACGTCATTATTCCCCAAAATCAACACCCTTCTTGTGGGTGAGACAGATAGAAGAATTGTGTTGAACAAAACATGATTGTTATAATCTTTTATACAATTTCATGTATATTTCTTTTACATTATCACTTAGTTTTTTGTGGAGACGTGCAAGAGTTTCCGCTAATCTGAACTGTGGGTAAACTGATCTGTTATTCTCATTTTGTTAGCCTTTTATTAGTCCGAATATTCTTATTTTGTAATTTAGATTTTCATTTCCTGTGATTCTTATTCTCTTTCATCTGTAAAGCCTACTATCAAGTGAAAGGTTATTTTATCATTACTAGAGAGACTTGCATATTTGCGATAAACTGTCTTCGAACTTTCTCTTTCCTTGATTCTTCGGTTTGATCCATATATTGTCTCTCTTTAATATTTGAAGAACTTTTTAAAGCATGTTTATGTACTGATATCTTTTATTTGTTTATTATTTTTTGTTTTCCTCTTTAAGTTGGGGGAGAAATCAAAATGGCCAACTTGGTCTTGGCCATAGTGAGGACTCACTTTTTCCACAAAAAGTCGAAGCTTTCCAGGTATCGTCTGTACCTCTTTTCTTTTACAAGATCCTTTACCATAGCTCTTCTATTTACTTATTTTGACTGTTTGGGTATCATCCTGTTAAGACTTCTCTGGAGTTGAAAACTGAGCAAGTCACACTTGCATCTTAACAGAAACAAGCTATTTTGTATTTCTAAGCTTGTTTAAATGACTGGAGAATTGGATTATTGCATGATGTGAAGTTCTGCACACATCCTTTTGTTCTAGCGGTGCAACTTAAGTTGAATTATTTGGTTAAGTTGGTCGACAGCCAACAAAAAAAAAAATTATATAAAGGATCTTTGAAGTTGGCCACTGGTACAACGCTTCAGTGGAAATTTACTTTTTCCTGGGAATGGGGATCGTGTATCTTAGACCACACCAGTAGAAATCTCAGTTATTGGGTGCTAGATTTTGTTGAATACGATAAGCAAGCCCGGAATGAGAGAAGCAGAAACTTGAAAATTCGAGTTCTTACCGTGAAATCTCAGTCAAGGCATCTGATGGTTCATTCTCTCTGATTTTCCTTGCTAGCTAATTTGGGCCAAGAGATATCCTTCAAAATTTTAGTGTTGTCAGTTTTCCCCACGAAAGTAGAGTTGTATTGACAATGACAAATAGGAGCAACCTGTCCACACTAGATAGGAATCAGTACTATCAGAAGCAGTCTTCAGAGTGCACTATACAAAAAACAAACCATCTCCCAATTATAAATGCCAGAAAGCTGGATCCACTTCACCCAGTTACAAATTCATCCTAATTGTTCCACACAATATGTATTCACTCTTCTAATGTCTGTGTCCACAGACAACCAAAAGGAAGCCAATCTGAGTTTTCCTTGGTACCCCACGAACTGATTCCTCCTAGGCTTAAAAATTTGCACATTCCTTTCCATCCAAAGGCACCAGCACACTGCAAAAGGAAACATCTTCACCATATACTTACTGCCCTCCCCTCCACAAGGCCTTGTATTATTCCTCCATGACCATGTATTCCGTAGGGCGCATGTCTTACCTAATGCTTATTTATGCTGCCTCAAGTCTGCATAACCCGTTCCTCATCTTTTATATATTTTCCCCTCCTATTAAAGAGAACAGAGAATATTTATATGAGAAAATAATTTATCAACAACAACATAGACCACTGATATGATTAAACTAATTATGAATGATCATTTTGGATGAGCTGAAAAAAATTGAGGAAAATGGGTCTTTATATTTTATAATGCCGCAAAACCAAAATATAAAGCAGATACAACCTTGTAAGGGGTAAACTGAGTTGCAACCTATACAGAAGAGGAACCCCTCTGGTTTCTAATGTTGGAAACATAGAACCATGTAAACTCGAGCGCAGAGAGAAGTCCACATTTCTGCTTATTCTAGTGACCTAGTCCTTTTGATGACCACAAGAACTGGAGGCAAGAGATACCATGTATTCCCATCCAATGAATTACTTGGTGTGATTTCCCTGGAATAAGCAGCCAAACCCTTTTGCAGTTCTGCCTGAAAAATTATTCCCCGCATGAATCCACCCTAGTCCAGCTAACTTAAAGACCTCTCTCCAAATTTCTTTAGCATGAGGTTGAGATGAGAGATCTAGAAAGCTATAGGTAGTGTATGGTGTAATTGTGGAAAAATGGTGATGATGATATGGTTTTAAACACCTATCGTGGAAGAGAGTGGTTCTGCTTCTGCATACTCTTACTGATTTCTAATTTTAGTTCTTGCAAAAGTTTACTAAGGGCATCCAAACATCGTCTGTTTGTTTTGTTAATGTTTTGCCTTTTTGAGATGAACTTTAATTTATTTTCCTGTTCCATTTTGAAGGGAATATTTGTAAAAATGATTGCGGCTGGTGCTGAACATACAGCTGCTGTTACGGAAGATGGAAAGCTCTATGGTTGGGGCTGGGGTCGATATGGGAACTTGGGTTTAGGCGACAGAAATGATCGTTTGATCCCCCATCATGTTTCTGCTGTTAATGTATGTCAATTAGTTGTCCAAGTTCATTTTTTTCTTTCCCCAGAATTCTTATCTGTGTGCTTGTTTCCTTTAAACTCATTATATGAGTTACTGTTGCCTTTGGTTTAGTGCTGATCATGGTTCTAAGTATTGGTATCGGATTGGTATCAGCTGAGACCGATACCGATACCTGACCGATCTGGATCGGTTATCAGTTTAGGGGTAAAATCGTAAAAAAAAAATTGTACTTTTTGTGAAAAGCAATGGCAAAACTGATCAATACGACCGACCTGATCCGGATCAGTATCGTTAGAGACCAATACCGAGAACTAAATCCTTGGTGCTGATTGTATTTGTGTACATGTTTTCCTTTTTTGTCCGAGAAAGAGAGATTCAGATCTGAAAAGGCATGTAAAAAAGTACATATAGACTTGCTAAATTACAAAAATTTCATTTCCATATTAATAAAATCTAATGATATTTTTGTAATTTTTTCATAACTTCTTTTGGGACACTTCCATTCTTTTTCGATGGAATTAGACCAATGGTTCAGTTTTGCATCCTCAAATTGACCCAAAAGCTGGCTCTTTGGTGACAGGCTAAATTACATAAGCTTTGGTTATTTTCAAATTTATCTACTTTTCATGGGATATTGGGATTCATTCAATGAATAGACAAAAAAGTAAACCAAATAAGTCCTCTACAGAAGACGAGATTCCTCTAATGACTCAGAAGGCACTGGAGGAGTTTCTGCTGGAACAATCTGTGTACATTTTTTTTTTTTAAATTCTGGATGGAAATTTGTTAGAACTTGTTTCCTACCTGATGAGAAATCAATCTCTTCACATAAGGATGTGTGACACTAGAGTACTGATGAATTATCCTTGAGAATTAAGGAATTTTTAATGTGGTGAACATTATCCACTTTGGTAAGATTCGTGTGTGAATGAAGATATTCCATAAAAAGGTTGGCTAAATTTATACTTTTGTTTCCTAATATTCCAAATAATCATTGGATTAACAATTATATCGACTAGTTAATGTTAGCCTATTGTTGTTGTGATTAATATAGGGGGATTTATTTACTTTGCATTTTATTAAGATATAGCTATGGTGGTGTGAGTTGGGGGAAGAGACGACTCTGTTCTCCCTCACTTCTCTGTTGGTCTTTTGCATTTTATTAAGATATATATAGCTATGGTGTTGTTAGTTGGGGGAAGACACGACTCTGTTCACCCACTTCTCTGTTGATCTCTCTCTTCTCCTATTCTTCTTCTTTCATAGTCAGTTCTGTGACATGGATGCTGGATAAAATTGTCAATGTAAAATATTGTAGGTTGATTTGCACAAGGACATATTAGTATGAAGATGCGCTGTATTTGATTCTATTGTAAGAGACTTCTCATATCTGATTCAGTCAGATATTAAAAACCTTTGTCTGGCACAGTATTTTCTATTGCAGCTTGACCTGAATGCTTGAGTGATACTTCTTTGTGCATCTAGTTTCATGTCTATAATGCTTTTTCTAACCCTACCATGCTAAATATGGCAAGAAACCTTCCTTTGTAATTTTTTCCTTGTTTATATAATTTGTAATCAAATCACAAATGGGAAGGTTCAGGCCAATCTCATATTTAAAAAAAAAATAATATACAGATATATATATATGAATTGACTGATTTATTTAAAAAGAATCAAGATGGTGTACAACATCAAGGTATCTCCCCAAACACCTAGACCTAATAAAAAAAATCAATAAAAACAACAGCAACAAGGGAAATAAGAGCAGACTCACAAAAATCTGAGAAGAGGAAATTCCGCCAAAACCAAAATACAAGGCTTGCCTACCTTACTCATCTGCCAAATAATTTGCTGATCTAGATCTTCGATGGAATGAGGTAGTAGCTGAAGAAGTTAAGTGACTAATGTGCCTGACAAGGTGAGAAAATCTCATCAGAAATTCTCCATTATGCTCAAACCACCCTGAAATAATTGCTGAGTCACCCTCAACCACATGATGTTGTTGATACCCTGGGCTTATCTCCATCTTCACTAGAACCCAAAAAATCTTCCCCATCATCTATTCTGTTAATTTGGAATTTCATGCTCTATTCTCTATTCCCGCTATGGGGTTTCTATATCTTAGTTCTTACAAGAATTACATCTTGAACCGTTTTTAAGATGTATTTGTTATTTATGTAATATTTTAGGGACAGAACATGGTTCTTGTTGCATGTGGATGGCGGCATACAATTGCTGTTTCCTCTTCTGGGGGTTTATATACCTATGGGTGGAGCAAATACGGTCAGCTGGGACATGGAGACTTTGAGGATCACCTTGTTCCTCATCAGTTGGAAGCTCTACAAGATGATTTTATTTCTCAGGTCAGCTTTTGTTTTCATCCTTCACATAATTTGCCTTCATTTTTTTTTATTGACCGCTTTACAAATGAATCTCTTTTTGAAAGAGTAAGTTTAACTTTTTGGGTCTATAAGAATTTGTTTGGTTGACTACACAGTCTACACCTACACCGAGATATTACTTATTGAAAGGTAGTCTCTTCTGTTGGCCATTACTCTGTTCATTAGTAGACTTTGGGGTGCTTAGGCTCTATTCATCTGACTAATTTAAAAGTAAAAAGCGTACTGGCTGAAAAATAAAATGCTTAAAATTTCTTTGATGGTTGAAATGTTAACCTTTCCATAAATTTCTAACTAATCATAATCATATGCTATCCATCTTATAAGCTATGTTTATATATCATGACTTTTGTGGCGAATCGAAATATGAGGAATATTTTCTTTTATGTTCCACATGTTATTCATTATTTATCTGGACATAGTTCAAATTTTTGCAGATATCAGGTGGTTGGCGTCACACCATGGCAGTCACATCTGATGGCAGACTTTACGGCTGGGGATGGAATAAGGTTGGCGCTTTCATTTCTAGACCATATTATCCCATATAATCTCTCTTGATTTGAGTTCTTTATATGTCAACTGCTTGAGATGGCATGTTTTATTATAAGCTCAGCTGTTGGTTGCTGCTAAGATTCCACTTCTATTTTTCCTTACAGTTTGGACAGGTTGGTGTTGGTGATAATGTTGACCGCTGCTCTCCAGTGCAAGTTAAATTTCCACAGGAACAGGCAATATTCTTGCTCCCCTAGCTCCCTAAACTGGCTGGAATAGCTCAGTTGGCTACTCTTTCTGGTTGTATGAATATTTGCTTGTTTTGGAATTTTATCTTAGGGGTGCATGCTCTGTCTAAATAATTTTCTAATCTTTGTGCATTTTTCTAAAATTTTCTTGGATTTGATGGCAGAAAGTAGTGCAAATATCTTGTGGATGGAGGCACACACTTGCTGTTACAGAAAAACAGAATGTTTTTTCGTGGGGTAGGGGTACAAATGGACAACTTGGACATGGTGATTCTGTTGACAGGTAAATGCATTTGTGAATGGCCCAACTTTTGAAATTCTGAGTCAGCCTTTAATATGTAGTTGGTCCGGATAATGTAGTAGCATGTAGATGTGGGCCTGTTGATGTCGTGAGACAAAAATGAAGAGCTTTCCATGAAGAATGCTTCTACCCAGTGTGAGAATGGAATATGTTTTGTCCTTTTCATGCTGCTGTTTTCTGTTAATAAATAGCCTGTGGACCAAACATTAAACTGTAATACCAAAAAGTAATAGTAGTGGTGGGGGTGGTGACTGAATCCTTATCAGAATTGATATTTTTTATAAACCTGGGGAAGATGTATTATTTTTGTATTTGGGGAATGAATTAATTGAGGAATCAGGAAATTAGCTGGTGATAAGAATCAGTAGTGCGGGATAGTGGGTGTCATTTCTTTACTTCCATCTGGATAATGGCCATGAAGAAATTGTTTCAGTAGCTAGTATCCTCTCATGTCAAAGGCCTTTCTATTGCTCATAGAAGTTGTCGGTTTTGTTGCAAAAAAATTTTCCTAGGGGGAGGGGGGGTTAATGTTAAGAGTACGAGTTCATGTCTGAAAGCTTAAGAGTTCATGTCTGAAAGCTTCAAGTGGACTTTGAGGATTAGAAATTGGGTTTGGTGCAATGGGGATAGATGCTTAATCAGCCTCGATGAGTGTCTTTCTTCTCATAGCATTTTCTATCATTCCCCAGAGTATCTTTAAAGAGTCGATTTCAGAATGTGATGACTGAATCTCATTATGGTGTGGTTCATTAGGTGATACAGATACTTAAATATGTTATTTTCCAACTTGGGAGTTCATTCTAACTGGATCTGATAAACCATACCTTGTTAGTTTGGGGGATTTTCTTTACTATCATTAGATTACAACTAACTTAATCTATTTAATGTAAATGGACATTCCCATTGACCCAACTAAATGGTGTTCCTCTTTATTCTTGCATATGTTGTACATTAGTGTTGAATTTTCAAAAACCTTGAACCTTGCATGTGACTTTGCTAGGAATGACCATTTAGGAACCCCAATTCATGTAATCATCCAAGTTGGAACCAAAAATAAGTGGAGAACATGAACATGTTTAGTTCCTTCTTTTTCTTTAGGCGCTTCTTTGTGCTTTAACTCTCTGTAGACTACTGAATGTAAACGATAGTTTATTGAACTTAAAACTCAAGAGGGTTAATTGACTGATTAGTTGAGCATACTTTCCTTTTTCTTGTCATACATGTAAGTTTCAAGTTACAGCTTTTTCCTTTCTGGAAACTGCAGAAATATTCCCCAGATTTTGGAGATATTGAGTGTTGATGGATCTAGTTTCCAACAGATAGAATCATCAAAGGTCGAATCACTATCAGGTACTTCTCTGCAGGTTCATTGGCCGTGCACGTTCCAGTCTGAGCATTTGAATTGGTTTTTCTCAGTATATTCTTTATTGTTATTCAGAGTTACTCACCTTCAATGGTTCTATTTGAGCAGACAAGACGTGGGTTTCACCATCAGAGAGATATGCAGTTGTTCCTGATGAAACAGTAAGATCATTTTTTCTTTTCATTCCTTGGTTTGAGAACCATTGAAAAATGTCATTTTCAATCTTTCACGACTTGCCACACCAGCAACCTTGAGTGGGCACATGCGGTAGAAGATCCAGCACCTATCCTGTGGTTAAGTTTCAGAAAACAAGTAGGGATAATACCTTAAAAAGCGATTTTCAAAGTAACAAAATCCCGGAAATGTCATTAGATTCTGTTTTATTGACACGGCATTTTGTAATTTTACAGAACTTTAAACTCGCATTTTTATCACGTGTTTGTTTCAGACTGAAATTTAACAATGAGATGGGTGTGGGGCCTACCATTGGTCATCGTATGAAGTATGAACCAATCCATGCCCATCCAATTCTCTTATGTGGCAAGGAAACGTGACTTTGCTAATCTAACAAGTGTAGTGACAATGTTGCAAGACATAGTGAATCATTAACCTGTGGATCATTCTGGCAGATGTGAATGCAATGGTGGGTTAACTGGAACAAGTTTTGTGCAGATGCAGGGGAAAACTGTCGTTCCAATCAAGGGCAATGGCAGTGATGCAAGTGTCCCAGAGAATGATATCAAGCGGATGCGAATCTGAATCCTTCACTTACCCAAAACCTTGCCAAGTGTCCCAGAGAATGATATCAAGCGGATGCAAATCTAAATCCTTCACTTACCCAAAACCTTCAGAGCTTTTGACTACACAATTGAGCTCCCAGCGTTTCATTGTACTGTGTAGCTGCTGGATGTCGTCTCTCACGTGTTTCAGAGTATCAACATCACTGTAAATACATGAACCGCTACAGAATAATGTGTTTACTCCAGTACTCTTGCATTAAAAAAGAGGGCTGTTATTCCTTGGTTTTCTAATGTAGTTGTTGAGTGTTAATTTCAGTGGTGTTCCATATATTCTTGATTCTCAAGTGCTTTATGACTTTTCTTTTAGGACCGAGTTTTCCTTTACCATGATTGAAGGAGGATTGCTAGCATCGTATTAGCAAAGGGGAGGGTAGTTTCGACCTCATCAAAAGGGGGTGGGAGTGATGCTGACCCAGAGTCCAATCACAAGGTCACATCACATGTATTCCTTCTCTACGGGTGAAGGGAATCCGGGAAACTTTCACCTTTCTTTCATTTGTTTATGGATTTAGTCTTTTACAACTTCTCTTGCAAGTGTACATATAATTATGAAATTCCTATTTTCCAAAAACTGCGTTTTTCATTTATCATTAAGAAAATTTACAGGAATTCTTCCCAAGTATCACACTATATTCATTTCATTGATACATATCGACCTCATGTATTCAAAACGATCGACATTGATTTCACTTTATTTGTGAAAAATTTATACTTAATCTCTTTATAAAAGTCCCAATGTAATTCTCTATCAAAAAAAGAAAAGGAAACCCCCCATGTAAATGCACTAGGCATTGGCATATGCAATGCTGAACCTGAAGACTACTTTACAAGACCAACAAAAACCCAATTGAATGACAGAAAATAGAAGCCTACACATGTACAGATACTGCAAGGAATATAAAGGGGGCCTCCCTTGGAATTCCTCACTTACATTCTGGAACTGGATATTTTTATATGAACTGGAAAGATTTAAGAATAAATGAAACGCTACTGTGACCCTCATATATACAAGCTTCCATGAACGATGAACTATTAACCTGAACGATTTACAAATCCTGTAGTCTTCCTTTCTGATTATCTGAGCATGTCTCTCATGTCTAGCATTGGCCTGTTCAAGAAGGGTGATGTATTGAAGGTGTTTCCATCACTGTAACGTAACGAAGGGTGGCCAAGAGGCAATGGCCGGTCCGCAATTGATGGAACCTCGATGTCTCCTTCCAGCATCCTCAGTGCATCCAAGATTGTTGGCCTTAGAGCCACCATGACATGAGCACACAGAATCCCAATTAGGAGAAATCTCTCCATAATTTCCTTCAGGTTGGGATCTACAGCATCCACATCTTTCAGTAGCGAAGCATCCAAAGCTTCTTCTGTCCTTCCTGATTTCACATGTGTCCACGCCCAGTCTGTAATCAGGAATGACCTTGGTGAGTCTGAGGATTTCAAGTCTAGTGCTTTCCTTCCACATATTATCTCCAATATAACCACACCAAAGCTATAAACATCACTCTTCTCTGTCAACTGGCCATAAAGCGCGTACTCCGGTGCCAAGTAGCCATGTGTGCCGGCAACTCTGGTGGTGAGATGAGACTGCCCTTCACTGCATTGCTTGGCCAGCCCAAAGTCTGCCACTCTAGCCTTCATATCTGCATCCAATAGTATATTGGTGGCCTTAACGTCTCTGTGATATATTGCAGGCTTCACTCCATAGTGAAGATAGGAAAGCCCCTTGGCCACATCCAAGATTATACTCTTCCTCTGAGGCCAACTTAGAGGTTGCTTGTTCATCCTTCTACCGAAGAGATGATCTTCAAGGTTCCCATTTGGCATGAACTCATAGACCAAGTACCTCTGTTGGCCTCTTTCATCCTCATCTTCCTCTTCTGTAACACAACATCCTCGAAGGGGTACTAGATTCCTGTGCTTTAGATTGCTGATGAGCTCGACTTCATTGCAGAACTCTGCATCCCCTTGAAATTCTGATTCTGTGATCTTCTTGACAGCAACTGGAGTACCATCTGATAAGGTCCCTTTGTAGACAACTCCACACCCACCTTTCCCAATCACATTCTTCTCTGAAAAATAATTTGTAGCCATCTCAAGGTCAGCAATCTTGAACCAGACTGAAACATTATTGCGATGCGACCGAGGTTTCGATCCCTGCTGCTCCTCTACGTCAAACCCAGAACCCCGATGGCCTTTCCTGAACCAACGCCACCAGACAGAGAAACCCAATAAACAGGACAAAAGCAGAAGACCCACACCAGCACCAATCAAGGCAGGCACGAGAGCTGAGTAGCTCTTGCTGCTTCCATCCATGGCAGAAGAAGCAATTGGGAGCCCAAAAATGCAGGAAGCAGTGCTGACGTTCTCCGGCCCAAATTCATTGACAACTCCGCCGGCGTAAAGAATTGTGAAGTACCAGCAATTAGTGGCATGAGAAATATTACCATCTATAGCAGTTAAACTGGCTTGAACCTTTTGGCCGGCGGCAACGCAGGCATCACAGGCAGTACCAGAGAGATCAGAATAACATCCAGAGTTCAAAGAAGTAGTGTATCCAAGCTTGTGAGTCCAATTTTGCTTGGTTTCAATTCCTGCACAAATATTGGGAGTGATAACAAAGCGATTAGGGTTGTTAAAGCAGGAGGAAACAAGATCCGAAGGGAGAGAGAGGGAATCAAGACTGGATTGGAAAGCATGGAAACAAGCTATGGAGGTATTGACATCTGGGAGCTGGAAGAGGGAGGTGGTTTTGAGGCGCTGAGCAAAAGCGATCCCATAAAGGCTGAGAAGGGTCTGACAGCAATCGCTTGTTGTTCCATTTTGGCCTGTGTTTTGGTAGTTTCTGCAGGAAGAATCATCCCAAGGGATCGTCAGCACATAGCCCAGATCAAGTGGACATGTAGAGACTGAATTTGCAGCTGAAATTGAGAGAAACAACACAACTATGGCCAAAAACAAGAACCCAAATTGAAGCTTCATCTCTCCCTAAATCTCCAAGTTTCTCTAGGCTTGGTATTAATTGGTTTCCGGGTAGAAGAGAAATACATAATTAAAGTAGAGGAAGCTTGGGATGATCGCTCCTTCAGTCTCTAAGTCAAGAAACGTGAAGGATTGACAAATGGGGTTTTTTTTTTTTTTTTTTTTTTTAATATTTAAAGGCGTTGATGATGATGCAATGAACAATGGAGACGTCAACTTATAAAAAGGAATAAAGAAATGGCTAAGCGACCTTCTTCCCTCTTTCCTTGGCTCCAAGGAGTCATGAAAAGTGAGTAATACCAAGAAAAAAGAGGAGTTCCATGTCTGATCAGCAGTATACTTTTGTTACTTCAACGGTAGAGGGTAGCCGCCACATCCAAGCAACAAATCTCTTGTCCAAAGCGGCAAGGGCGGTTTTTTCTTGCATGGCCACATAGAAAGGCTTCCCTATAATATCAATCACATGATTGGTCAGATCAGCCCAGGATTTCTGCACAAGTTAACCCCAAAGTCCTTATGTTTCAAGTCTTAATCCAAACGTTTTATAGTCTGCAAAATGGAAAGACAACTCTTTGAATCGAGAAAGATTGATGGACTAACAAGTGGATGCATAGGAAGGAAGGGGATGATTGCTTCTCCGGAGCGGTGATTCAACGTCTCTCGTCGTGGTGTCTCTGTTTTAACATATAAAAACATAATTATTGCATCACCATTTGAATATGTATCTATCATCCAAATGGCTATGGAATGACCTGAGTGATCAGCCGTCAAGAGAGGAATTGGATCAAGAAGGAAAGTGTGATTTGACTTACAGTCTAAAATATGAAACAATCACTATCATCATTGATGGTAGAAGGAAATTAAGCTACATGGGTAGCTTCCCTATGTAGATCATCAATGTTCCTATGGGCAATACTTTGCAAGCTCTCACTTTTTTGGGAGGAAGAAGGAGATCTATTTTTATTTTCTGTTGGAACGCCCTTAGGGTTTTAACCCATAAACGGGTGTAAGAGAGCAAATAAGGGTCGGACACTCTTTCACCGTTGATTGGGCTCACTGTCGCTTCCGCCAAATTAGCTCACTATAGATGATTTTTATCCTATTCTTTTGGGATCAAGGAGAGCACAATAAATCTAAAATTCATTAAGTATCTTGGAATCATCTTTGCCACTCCAAAGAGAAGGATGGCTTGGGTTTTAGAAATCCCCTGCTACATGACAATGTGTTTCTTGTAAAAGTGATCTTATGGCTTGGGTTTGCTCTAACATTATAGATCCTAGAGATTGCTATGTGAATATGCTTTAATACTTTTTTCTTGTCATTGAAAAGTATTAAATAGATAATAGATTCACATAACATAAAGATTTAACAAGATTCACACGCCAGTGTGGTCTGCTATGTCTTCAAACTAAAAAGAAGATGTTTCACTATACAAAAGAGAGATTATACTTAAACAGTAGTTTTCTTGCTCTGAAACCTTAGCTCGAAACCCCCTAGAATACAATGATTTTATCAACAAGATAACAGTACATTATATAATCCAAGTCGGGGGTCGGTCAATCTGATCAAACTTGTTGGATGAAAGAAAATGTTCATTAACTCAAAATTTTATGCTCTATTCTCATAATCAATAACATCTGACACCAAAACTCATGAACAATTAGATGAAACAGGGTGGTGCAATTTAAACCTTTAAGTGTGGGTACCTAATTATTCTCCGAAATCTTAATTTGATCTCCAACTTGCACTCGCGACAACAAACCTTCTACTAGAACCTCCCTTTCCTCCAAAATATTGTGCTAGGCCCAAGAGGGATGAGATGTCATCTTTGTGTTCAGAAAATCAAACTAAGAAAAATTAACACAAACTACCTCTAAAAAGAATTGCCGAGGCCCAACCTGATTTTTTTTGTTTAAAATTTGTAACTGCAGAGCGAATCAATATATGGAATTCCAGAAAAGGTAGGGACGGAAGGCACCTGGGAGTCTCAGTCAAATCATTGAAGACGGCTATTTTATTCCTATGGGATCAAAGAAAGTAAGTAGTTATAATCAGAATATTAAAGAACCATTTCAGATCACTTTCAGGCAGGAAGGATGAATTAAAAAGGTACATAATAAGGGAATTAAAAGAAGATTTAATCATGAATTCTGTTCTTATGCCCTATGGTCCGGCAGCCCAGATCTTTATATAAAAATTGCATGAAAAAACACATGTCAAAGGGTTTCTTTGTGGGGATCACAAAAGATGCATGACACATCCATGTTCATCCTTTTTCCAAAGTGTCCTTAATGGGAAATCTATCCCATAACAACCTCTAAAAAAAAAACTTAAATTTTGGATAGATATTGAGTTTTCAAAAGAATTGCCACTATAATGAACAAAGAGATGATCTGACACAACTATTTTAGACACTAAAAGAGTTAGTAGTATCATATAGATAAATAAATTTAGCTACAATTTTAGCGGTGTGAACTCCTCATTTAGAGAAGATATACCACCATCAATCTTTCGCAGGAGATGGAGAAAGAGACAAAATCTTATTAACAGTAAAAGATGGAAGACTAGGCTTTATTATCAAAGATTAAATCATAGATGACCACAGTTTCGGAACCGGTGGACTTCCATTCCATCGTCATTGGAGAAGCCCTTGCCATCTGATCAAGCCTTCTTCACATGCTAGCAGAATGTTTTATTCCAATCATGGTGGAGTTTGATAACCAAGAACTTATTCGGCTTCTTCAATAATCTACTGTGCCAGTCCTAGTTGAATCATTTGCAGTTGTTAAATCCATTATTCATTTAGTTTCTTACTTTGTAGATTTGTCTTTCATTTATGTGACAAGAGAGGTAAACAACATAGCTGATTCCTTGACTAGACATGTAGACCCTATCAATTCCATATAAGACAGTTTGACCTTAGTCCACTCCATAACTACATGAGCTTTATGTATATAAAACTTTGGTCTATTCATGAGAATCAATTAAAGTAATGAAACATGTTATACCGCTCAAGGATGGTATCAATATGACATGTATAAGTAGTATATTATGAATGTAGGATCTGTTTGGTCTCAATGTATTTAATATCAGAAGGGTCCTCTGAAAGGGAGAGTTTATGCTGTTAATTAGATATAATCCTAAACATTTTCATTTTTAACTGTTTTATTACAGAAGAATATTTGATTTAAGAAAGGGGAATTAATGACATAGAAATAACGTATCCAAGTCTCAAACTATAAGATTAGAGATTCCAATAAATTAAGTATTTATAAACGTGTAAGTTCATCACATGCTTTATAGGAGAATTTATTAATTTTTTTAATTAAAAACTTGCAAAAATCCAATTCTCCATTGTATGATGCCATCTTTATCTACTCTGTACAACAAGTTCCAAAGGGAATACTTATTTTAAAAGAAGAAAAAAGGATAAAATGCCATTAATTTATTATTTAAATTATGATTTTATTAAACTAATCAGTCTCAGTATATTTTATTCTACTTAATTTGTCCATGAACAACTCTGCACGTAACTATTAACTATGTCAACGAGTTGAAATTTTTGGAAAATGAAAATAATTTCCTCTATCAAGCACATGGGCTAAATACTTTTTAAAAATTCAGTCAATTATCTCTCATTTTTTAATTTTTTAAAAAAAAAATCTTCACACTGGTAATGCGTGCATCAATATTTGAAAGAATCGGAATTTGAATCGGACGAGGCCAATCTTGAGTCTCACTAATTCAAATCGGGTCTCACCCGATCAAGGTCAAATTAATCCGGTGAAATTTGAAGGGGTTTATCTTTGTTAGGTGGAGAAGTTATTTACCACCTTAAATTGGCCGAAAACATTACAATTTTGGAGAAATTAAACTTCTAAAATTAGATTTTTTTTTTTTTTTTTTTTTTTTTTTTTTTTTTTTTTTTTTACACCCAGTTTGTGGTATGTTTTATTGATTTCTTCATTGATTCTTTAAATATGGATATAAAATTATGGTCATGTGGTCAAGATTTACACATTTTGTTAACCTTATGAAATTCATGCAATTTTGCGGTAAAAATGAAGAAAATCCTATTATTTGATCATGAAAAATGGCCTTTTATTATTTTATTTTATTTTTCTTACAAAATATTTTGCAATATATATAATCAGTAACATGCATGCATTATAGTATTTGTTAATATATTTGTTTAGGGAGTTGTTTTATTTCTGTAAATAATGATAGTAAAAAATATTAAATAATTAATTAAAATAAGAAAATAGCCTATTTTGATTAGGTTTTATATATATATATATATATATATATATGGCTGATTAAGTGGTCCATTCCAACTTGAGCCACAAAATGGTTGATCTATACCGATTATTGGGGTCCCCATTTTTATTTTTTACACTTAGGTGGGATGCTTACCTATGCCCTCTCACATCATGATCATGTGCGCATTGCATTGCATTGATACTCTCCCTCCTCCCTAACTATGTGAGCCTCATGTAGAAGAAGCTGTTCCCCACACTGTGATTCATATGGTGTGGGAAATTCCCATCTCATACTAATCCTTTTCGAAAAAATATAGGGAAATTGTTTTGAACATGTCGGTGCCCTGAACTCATTCAATCACACCCATAATATCAGCCATGTGGCTGTTCAATTGGGCAAATTAGGTGGACTTCAGGTCCCCAATGATAACCGAAATTCATAGCTTATATGGGATCAAAAAAAGGGTTTGAAAAGTCTAGGATTTAAACCCTAAACCCTAAACCCTAAACATAAACTAAACAAAAATCAATAAGAAAGATTAATAAATGATAAATCATATGGTTGAGATGCGTCACCATATTTGACAAGTGGCAGGGGTTTCAAAATCTATTAAACAATGCTAAAAACAAATCATTAGTCCACATGACTGAAAAATAGTATGTATAATGGGAAAGGATCCCTTATTCACACATAATTGGATCTATTGCATAAAAATAAAACAAATGGGATAATAACGCTCCTTGGTCGCACAACCCCTACACTAACATGGGCCCAATGAGGGAGCACATAGGTATAAACAAGGGGTGGGTGCATCTGGTCCAACGGTAGGTTCAAATGTTGTGACTCGGTGGTCAAGCGATCGAGATAGCTCTCAACATTCTCGAGATAAGACTGCATAGTTCTAGCCTAAGCCTCGCACATGTGGGAGCCTCGTGCATCAGGTACCTCCTTTGTAATAGGTATGATGGCATCATTTTATTACCCTCTTTGTGCTAATGTAGAGACCACACGACTAGGGAGCATTCATTTTCCCAACAAAGGAATCCGATTTGTGAAATACTTATTTTATCCATTGGTCCAGTCTATGTTAAGTTCAGCTAAAATGATCATGAAACACCAAAGTCACCATTAGAACCTCAAAACATGCGCATACAGGAAGGGTTATGATTCAAGTCAAAGAGGTGACATTGGCAAACATGAGATACATGGTGCCATTTGTCACAAAGATCCACTCGCCGCTTTCACATTATAACACATGCCAAGAAATGTGAACTTTGGACATGAGGCATATTACAAAGCTTTGTAACAATTAGAATTTTCTCTCTTGGAAAAAAAAAAAAGGAAAAAAGTTTGGGTATACTAGCAATATATCGAAATTGATCTCTCTCTCTCTTATCCTCCTTTTGAAAAAGTCTCTTATATTCCTCACATTCCAACCATTCCATTGGTTGAGGCTCCAACTCTAGAAAAGCTAGTGGCATACTAACCTCCTCCCAAAAAAAAAAAATTGAGCTATGATTCACATATTTTGGAAAACTATAATGAAAGGCCCTTACGTTTGGTGAAAGTACAAACATTCATTTATAATTTCTGTTACAAATTTGTTAGTAATGACATTCAGGCCACTCACACGGGGGTGTTTAGTGCTCTTCACTGCTTTCAGTGAAAGTTGAATGATTTTCATTCAACCCCAGTATAACCCGGTCCATGCGGTTGTGGGATCAGTATGGGCCCACGGGACTTGTCAGGCCGAAAGCCTGAATACCCATCGTTAGCCAAAAAAAAAAAATGGCATTCAGGCAATAGGTATAAGTTTTGATAGTGACAACTGTATATTACAATATATAATTCTACAAGGAGTAACTTACTTCTTAGATTCATCCACTAAAATGATGTCAGTAATCCACCAATCTATGTAAAGTTGAATCATATAGATATAAATTCTCCTTAAGGTATTTGAACGCCTTATAAGTATGCAACCGGATTGACCATACGCCCTCATCTTCAAGATAAAAAAATTCTCAAATTGCTTAAGGTGCGCTCCAATAAGCAATTTCCACAGGTATGTCTGAAGTAGGGGTGCAAGTTTGGCCCAGAAGGCCCGGACCCGCCCTTGGCAAGCCCTGATCCCGAACAAATACCGACCTAAAAATTTTGGCTCAGAGGGCCGGCACGACCCTGAAATTTCTGACCTTGAGTTAGGGTCAGGGCGGGTAAGGGTTGATGTCTTTGGCCCGCCCAACTTGCCCTAAACCTGACCCTAATTTTAGCCCCTAATGTTGATCATGGTTGTGACCTTGATGTTAACCCTGAATTTAACCTAATTTTATAGATTGTTTGCTTTATTAAGATGATATTTTCATTTATCATGACAAATAATTGAAATTTTTTGAATTATTTGTTTTCTTAGGATGATCTCCTATTTGTTTACTATAATAGTTGGAGTTATTTGTATTGTTTGAATGTTTGCTTTAGGATGTTCTCATCATGATAAGTAATTTGTAACTTTCTATTTTTTATTTCCTCTTTATTATGAATATTTTTTATTTTTAAGTTATTTCATATTTTGTCGGGTCAGGGTCAAGGTCAGGATCAGAGTCAGAGTATACCCAGCATTTGATGGCAAACCAAGATCAAGTTCAATTAGGGTCAGGGTCATCCCGGCCCGACCCTAAAAAATCAGGGCACAGGTAAGGGTTGGGCTGAACCCTGAAGGGTAGGGTCAGGGTTGAAGTTTTGCAGCCATGAGTCAGGGTCAGAGTCAGGGCGGGTTTGGGCCTAATAAAGGGGACTCAGGGTTGGGCTAGGGTTTTAAGAAACCCAGCCTAGTCCGGCCCTGTTGCATTCCTAGTCTGAAGGTAATTTTAAAAAACTCAAAGAAGACAGTGGATAGAAGTAGAAAGCAGAGAATAGTGAGCTTAAGTACATATTTCGTACAGAACCACATATGCAATAGGATTATATAACCCATAAGCAGAACCAAAGCTTTGTATTTATAGATGTAGGCTTGTGTATGTGAATGGTATATCTGTACAAATACCTATACATATACAAATGTGACTATATGCATGGGACAATGTATTTATGTATTGATGCATAACACATGTATGTTGGTAATTGGGTTCATATACAAAAGGTGTCCCTTAGGACAAAGTGTGTAAGGGTTTGCATTTAAAAGTAGGTTTCTTTGACCGTACTCACCTTGGTTTGGCTCAGCTGAGTAGGCACGAATCAAAAGCACCCCAAGAAACCCCCCCCCCAACACACATATGACAGAGGGCTTGCACTCTTAAGAAACAATGCTATATATATATCCAAGTTTTCTTTCCTCCCAAACTAATGTGTGACTAAACATTGTGATTTGTCTTAGTTGATTACAACTTCACAAGTGCTAAAGAAAAATAGAAAAGACACTTTTAAGGGGGGGAAAGCTAAATTCAAAAAGACCACTTTGAAAAGACTATTTTGACCATAGTTTGAAACTTAATTTCCAACAAACTCATGTCAAAGTTGATGACTGAAGAATATTTATACCTACAAGAACAATCAGCAAAGAAACCCAAAATTGATTATGGGACGTGCCTCCGTTGGATTGGAATTGGAGAGAAAAATATAAGATTTCCAAAAATCTATAACTTATTGTAGTTTTTTATTCAATCAACTTTGCAATTTTCTTTCAATCAACTTTGAGGTGGTTTCATGCTTACAAGACCCAAAGAGGAGCTTAGTACCGTCGACCAGATCAATTATTTTGGATATTAGGCATTTGATATCTTTGATGTCTGTAGTTTTCATCACATTTCTCAGGAAAGCAACTACTATGTTGATTCCCTTGCAATGAGGGTGTTGGTATACAATGTCTTGTATTTCGTCGCAGTTTAATCCAGGGAGTACTAGCGCAGGTGCCCCGACAAAATAGAACGACATCCCCGCTTGCCGATAAGAAGGTCGTGGGGGTTGCAAGGGGGCAAGAGGCCCTCCTGCATAGCGGTGGTATAGGGGTAGTTTTGTACTTTCCAGATTAGTGTTTTTCACTAGATATTTGTAGCAATGTTTACTTTCTCTGTAAACAATTCTGAGAGATGTGAGGACGAGTGTCGTAACCATATTCTCCATTGATAGTGAAGAAGAATATCATCTCACCGAGAACATAGACAATCTTGTCAAACCTTGTAAACCTGTGTGCACTATCTGTTCTTGTTTTTCCGTTATCTTCTGCATCGCTTTTAGGGTTGCATTTCTACAGAGGGCCCTATATATTTCATATAGGATATTGTGGCCTAATTTCGATCCCTACTTATGAGTTGTTTTATCCTCAGAAGGTGGGAGTGTAATCCGTGATCATCGATAGATGTTATTTCTACCAAACAAAAAAAAAAAACCTTTGCAATTTTGTTACAATATATAATTTTCATTGATTTTTTTTTATTATTAATTCTAATTATTTAGAGAAGGAAACAAGGACTAAAAATAAAGATCAAACATGAATCATGGATAATTCAAAAATAAGTTATATAAATTGTCTAGAATCAGGATGAGTCTCAAGACATAAGTTCATCTTTTTCTGTAATGATCAGCATGCTTGTGATGACAACAAAAAGACGGGTCTTAACACACCCAACCCATAGGGGAACAAGAGAGAAAATACCATTGATAACGTTGTTCAAGAGTCGGGATTAGATTGCTTGATTGGATTTGTTTCATTGCTAATGGGATTGGTAGCTTATTGGAAGTAAGCCCTTGCCTCGTTACTGTCGCTCAATTCAGTTGATTGTGGGTTTGAGTCAACACACCCCACTATTGCTTGTTGGTTCTGCGAAAGTGCTACTTGCCATATATAGATTGTGGGTTGGGTCGATATGCCCCATTATAGTTCGTTGGCCCTGCGAAAGTGTTGCTTGCCATATAGAGGCTTCAGCTTAGGACTATTGTCACTACCATGGAGTACCCTTTTTTTTAGTAAAAAAAAAAGATTTGGATAGAAATCGGACTCAGCAGATCTTTATTTTGGCTTATCCAACTTATCCGATTCCATTCTATTAAACTATTAAACCTTGATTGATAATAGGTTTATTTATTTATTTATTATTTTTTATTTAAATGGGTAAAGAGAGAATGGTGATGTTGTTGGCTAATCATATCAACATTGATTAGTGGTGGTCACTGGTGACTGGCCTGGATCTAAATTCGTATCGCAAAGCCCATTCTAAAATGAGACTATCAAAGCCCGCTATAGAGTCTTTTAAAAATAGCCCATGGACCAAACGTAGTACTAATTTTTTTTTGAAGTGGATGCCATTTTACACAAGGGAGGGTAAGGTTTTCCTTGCAAAAAGTCCTGAGATAATATATTTCTCCCCTCATTTAATTTTTGGGAAAAGAACATTCTCTAGTTATGTAGTCCTTGTACTAGTGTGGGGTTAATGAGGGGTGCACATGAATATACACAAAGGGTGATTTTTCGAGTTTCACAAGAGTTGGGATGTCATTTCACGCAACCCTTTGTGTCTACGCATAGAGGCCACGCCATTAGGAGTTTCCCCTTTAAATTTCAAAGACATCCCAAATCTATTTTGAAAATCAGCTAAAGAACATACCCAACTTAATTGGCCTTATTAAAGCACTTAATGCCATGTTTGGCTAAGCTTTGATTCTCCATCAGTTTTCAAAACCCCTAGATATTCATGTTCTTCTTGCAATGCTTCAAAGTTTGGAGCAACACGTGTTAAAACTTGATTGATCATTACTCATGTCAACAGTCCATTGAAGGAAACTTTATTCTTGTAGGATTTTGGGAAGGCCCTATCCCAAGCCCAAGCCCAAGCCCAATCCCCACCATTAACCAGCCAAACCACATCTTACAACCCAGCTGGGGGAGGGGGGTAATGCCTCAAAAACGTGAGTTGGAAGTGACAAAAATTATATGATTATCATCAAATTTCATTAAAAATGAAATGCCCTTCTTAAAATCATTTACAATAAATTGAACATATTTTTTAATCGTTTTCATTTTTATATTATGTTGAAATTTGACCAGTAAGATGAGTGTAAGATCTTATATTACGTGAAGTGAACTCACTAACATCCATCTATGCCCACCACATGTAGTGTGACAAAATCTAGAACTCATCTATTGTAATGACATGTCTACAAGGTACGATTTATATATAAAAAAATACGTTTTATCACTGCTAAATTAATATTCTACACCCTATTCCAAATTTGGTGAGGCTGTAGAATGGCATGTCTCAAGCTTGAGAATGAGAATCCAGAATAGAAAAAGAAAATCTCATTCTAGAATGGACTGCATTCTTGAATGTGTTCCAAGAAATTGAGAGTATGATGCTTACCAAACAAAGTGAATACGTTCTTAATCCAAATTATATTATGAGAATGTATACCAAACACAATCTAAATTAACAAATGGTGACAAGATTTCTAAAGGAACCTTCTCTAGAGAGTTCTCCAATTTGGCCTGCATTTGCCATATTGTTACATTAAGAACAAGTGGATCTCAGGTCACTTATTTGAAGTCAAGTTTCAGAAAAATCAGAGATGACCAAGTAGTAAATAAATGTTTGAAAAAATAAAGAATGTAAAGAGGATGCATATGAAAAAAATGGATGGTTGGACAAAAAGGATGCATGGATATGGATATGCATGACGTAAGGCTAATTTAGATCAGTCTCTAAATATTCAATAGTTAAAATTGTCAGATCACCATTGCACGTGACTGAAAATAGGTGGGTTGATTGGATAATTTCTTCGGATGAGCCCACCTAAAAAAACACCCAAGGCTATGTTTGGTTGTAAGGGGAATTAAAGGGAAGAGAAGTGAAATTTTCATACTTAAAAATAAATATACATAATCATTATCCATGTGACTTTAACATTAACTTCAAATCATTCCACATTTGGCTATAAGATTTCACTTTACTTTGCATCCAAAACCCTTTGTTATAATATGTAAAATAAAAATTACATGTAAAATATATCATTACTAAATATGGCTAAAAAATTAAGTAACTTATACAATCATATACGGTAATGATTATAAACGTTTCTTTTAAAAGTATGAAAATTTTACTTTACTTTCCTTTCCTTTAAATTCCCATTGCAATCAAATGGAACCTAAACAAAATGGCTTCTCTTTTCTAAGAACAAATGTCTAAGATGGCTCAGTCCATGTAGAAGGCCTAACCTGAATAGGAATAACGGAAATTAGGTCAGCCAGCCAAAGTTCAGGCTGGGCCAGGTGGGACTAAGCCCAATTCATTAGCATCACCCATTGAGTCCATTACTTTTTTTTTATTACTAAACGAGTCCATTACCCACTTAAGACACAATAACATCAGGCTGAAGGAAAAATTTTGAGAGAGAGAGAGAGAGGTCACATGGATGATAGAAAGATAGAAACTTGCAAATGCCCAAGAAAATTGGGGAGACTTGCGCATTGGAATTTGCCCACCACAATATAACAGCAATATATGTAACTTCTCTAGTGCCACTAAATTTCAACCGAACAAGCTGTTAGCAACTATTTCATCAAAACAAGAAGTGTATTGACTAATATAATTGGAGTAAATTAAATAAAAGCAAAACTTTTCTTTCATTCTCACCGTGAAGGATTCACCCACAAATCTAAAGTCATCATATTTCTCTTCTTTTTTTTTTTTTTTTTTTTTTTTTTTTTTTTTT
>NC_056559.1:26228474-26313474 GCF_013358625.1 Macadamia integrifolia
GAAAAATAAAAACATGCCAACCACCGGCTCTCAACAGAAAAGTAAATGACTGAAATTAAAGGTGCTGACTCCAGCAATTTAAAAGCAGTACGATTGGCCCTCTTAAATATACCACCGGGGTTGCCGACTGTCTTAATGACCCGCCGGGCGTTATGTCTAACCGCCACAATGACCCGACAACCACAACCACTGCTTCCCCCCAAATGGTAACCCAACACCTTAACCCCTGTTGGGAAGGGTCGTAGCACGGGATGGTGAAAATCCTAAACCGCATGCTCTTATATGACAATAGTACGATTGCATAGTACCACCGCATCCCATATCACAGGCCACCAATGCACTCGTTTCCAAGTCGACTACGGTATCTAGTCTATTAATGCATTATGCACAATGATGTCAACATTCATCACATAAGCATCTCATCACTTGGCATTTAGAAAGTAAACATAGCACACATGCATAACAATGTGAGGATGACTAATCTACATAGCATTTTCATGATGGCATGACTAGACTAGATACAATTAAATGAATGCCAAACAATACTTTGAAACAAGGCCAAACGTCCTCTCCCCACTTACCTGTAGTGTACAAGGATTCTCGTTCGGTACGGGTGAGATCCAGTGTGAGAAGCGTAGGGTTTGGTGAACCTAACATGAGTGAGCGGGGTTAGTACTTCACCATTTTGAAATCAAAATTAACACGATCCAATGACACGATCATGTTTAGAATCCTAAAAGAAGGTCACACATCCGATTCAGGCCCAATCGGACGGAAAAATCACATTCGGAGCCTCTCAAGTGGGTCAGACAGCCCACCTGTCTGGCCCACCGGTCTGGACCAACGGGCAGGTTGGCCCGCCGGTTGGGCCAGGGGGCCTACTAAGATCGGCGGGTAGGGTGGCCCACCGGTTGTGCTCGAAGGCCCTGCCCTCTCAGGCGAGTGCCCACAGGCGGGCCAGATGGCCCACCGGTCTTGGCGGAAAAACTGTTGTTTCTTCCCAACTTCCTCCATTCTTTGGGAATTCAAATGGGGCTTTTCCAAACCCATTCTTCACACTTTCAAAGTCTTATAGGATGGTTCTAACCTAGATCTAGGTTAGATTCAAGTGATGGGAAGCCATCTTACCTTCTTGGCTCAAGAACACCTTCAAACCCCCAAAATCACTTCAAGCCCACAATACTTCTCCAACCTTGTTAATACTTCTTCAAATCCTTCAAGATCAACACATAAATCATCTATTAAACCTTAGATTCATCATTTCAAAGGGGATTTACAAGATCTCAAGAAACCCTACTCGAATCAAGGGTTTTACTTGGGTATGGTGAATGTTTAAGGAATCCAACTTTGCTTACCTCCAAATGTAGATCTAGTGTTGAAGATCACTCTTCCGGCACAGGAATGGGGAGATCAAGCCTCGGCGCCGCAGAAATCCATCACTTCTTCATCTTCCTTCTCTTCTCTTCTTCTTTCCTTTCCTTTCTCTCTCCTCTTTACTATCCTCACCAACGTACGAGTGTCATAAATGAAAAAGAAAGAAAATCATAAATGCTATATATACTTCTTAATTAACTACTAATTCACATGGATGGGTCACTAAGGTGGGTGGGTGCGCCCACCTGTCTGCCCACCTGAGGGCCAAAACTTGGGATTTTGACAGAGTTCAAGCCCCGGCGTGAACCTCACCCTTGGCATACGATGTAATATACGTATGCACCTTAATATACGGTTACATACCTGCTTTATCCGTACATGGCCTTATGATAGGTGCATATACACGGCTTGGGTATTCCCGTCTCTTCTGGCACTGGCTCGGACTTATCGGGCCAGCCGGTGTTTAAGGTCACCCTTGCCATCATAGTCCATAAGGAACCCGCTCTAACTCTCTCCGGTTCAGGTCCTACATAGTTAAACCGGGTCAACCGTGAAATCAGACCGGGTTTAAGAAGTAGGGTATTACATCCTCCTCCCCTCCCCTCAAAGTCTTGAGACAAACATTGTCCCCATACTAGGATAACCACTGACCAATGCTCCATTAGGTGTTTTTGCTACATCAGTAAGTATTTTTTTTTTAAAAGTAAAATTCTTCCATACCCCTCATAGTAATATTTCCACACACTCTACTTTCAAGAGTCCTAGTTTTTGTCACTTAAATTTCGAAGTGTTATTATGATGGCAAATGCAACAATCATGTTGATATGAAATTTAATATATGATTGAGTGATGATGTAGGCAACATGTCTACTATATTTATATGTAAACTTAATTACCTCTTAACAATTGTAAAGGGTGTGTAGGAATCACACCCTCCACTTTTTTCTCACAACTTCACATATCGTTGAAATGGGTGTTTGCTAACATCTTGAATCCACTGGTATGGTATTGGTGAACTGATATTTTTGTCTCAAGTTTTTTTCCAGAAGAAAGGGGGTGGGGGGCTCTGTAGAGGTATATGGATGTGGACTAAAATTCTACAGATATGAGGAGTGGTTTTATTAGTACTTTTTCTCCAACTCCTGAAGTCATATTTTTGCTACATGATTCACTCCATCAAAGCCAATGATTTATATGTGAAGCGACGATGTATAGACATAGCTACATGCAAATTTCTTCCTCTTAATAGTTGCATGGTTGATATTAGGGTTGCACAAGAAGGCCTTGCTATGTGAGACATTTTTCTTTTTTACTTGTCAAAAGAACAGTTCCATGTCATTTGGCACATCTGATCTACTATTCTCTCTTTGAAACTTAAGGACGCTGGTTTTAAAGGCTCTGAACTCCTTGGCAGAGGATACCGCTTTGGCATGATATAATTGAAGTCGATGCACTATACACTATTGGATTTTTCGAATACCTCCTTGCACTCAACTGGTTTGCATAGGGGGTTTTTGGGGGTAACCGCGCTCAAGTTATAAGGGGCAAGATCTTTCTTGGGTTATCAATCCTGAGGCCTTCACAATACACTTTTGAGGCTTGCCCCCTCTTGAATGCATTTCTGGTGCAACAATTAAAGAACTTTGATTTCCATTAAATCATCTTTCAAGAAGCCAAGTGTAAAATTGACAAATATTCCCCCTTCTCTCTCTATTGTTTACCGAAGTTAGTTAGATCTATAGTTTTTTTTTTTTAATTAAAGTTAGATTGCAGATTTCTTCTTTTGCTCAAAGTTAAATTGTATACTATATTACGGAGAGGTTTCCTTGAACGACAAAGTGGCTCCTACACTAGAGTGGGGGCCATGGGAGCATGTTTGGAAGCATCAACAGGTGTGCGACAGTCATTTCACCCTCTATGTCTAGGCGCAGGGGTCACACTATCTTTTAGGGTTCTTTTTCCTATTAATTTAATAAACATGGGCGGTATTTCTAGGTAGCATCGTGTAGAGAGAGTTAGGGGTGTCAACCGGATGGGCCGGTCCATTTTCGGTAGGGCTTAATCGGGCTTGAAGACTTTCAAAGGCTACACAATGTATGCCCATTTAACTAATCAGACTTAGCTATTGAGGGCATGGTACGCTTTATATTCGGTTGGTCGGCCTCGGGCTACCTTAATCGGGCTTTAGTCAGGCCTAAACTGGGCTATGGACATGTTTAATGTTAAACGGGCTTTAATCGGCTTTTAAACGGGCCCTCTTTAAAATGTGCTTTTATATTCCAGCCCACTCATGCAAGCCTAAAAAAATGATAATAAATCAATATATGATACCAAATATAACCATTATTTAAAATGTGAATATGTCTTTACTTTTTAGTTTTTGCTCTTTAATTTAGGGGGTAAAATAGGTATTCTACAATCATTAAAGGGTCGGGCCAGGCTGGTGCACAATAGGCCGGTCTCGATTGAGTGTTATTCGGTCGGTCTTGATCGGGCACCCGACAGTCCAAGTAACAAAGCCGAGACCGACCATTTGTAAACGGGCTGGGCTCATGCCTGACATGTTTAATAAATGGTTCGGGCCAGACCGATCTATAAACGGTCAGTCCCAATCGGTTTAGTTGGGTCGGGCCATGAATTGACACCCCTAGAGAGAGTTCTCAAATGTTTGCCACATGGTATGTCGGATAGGGCCGTTGCTCACATGTCAAATTTCAATCACATCAAAATTCGATCACTAAAAGATTGAAAAATTCAAGATTTCAAAGGAGGTCCACATGAAAACATAGATGGATAATGAACAAAGGGACCTATGGGCATACTTGGGAATTATTTGAATGAATTTAAATCTGAAACTTTTTCATGACTAATCTAGATTAGTCCCTAAATAATAGTTAAAACTGCAAAAATCATCTTTCAATGTCGCAAATTCGATGGACTATCTAGATAATCTCTCTATATAAACTTGCCTAGAAAAAACTTTGTGATATGGCCAAATTGATTGCCCAGTAGGGTAGTAACACATGGTATCTAAGGAGAGGACACGTGTCGCTCACCTGTTAGAGTCTGCAAGGAGTCTGACCGCGTCAACCACGTGGAGAGAATATTCCCCACGAAGGGGATAAGACGTATCCGAGTAGGGCTCGAAGAGGAAAGGAGGTGGACCTGAGGAGGACTCCTCCAAGGAAAAGAGAAACCCTAAACCCTAAGGACTATAAGAGAGGGCCCGAGCAGAGGAAGAAAGGTATGCAGAAAAATTCTCACCATTACCCTTGTGAAAAGCTGTGCGGTCGATCTCTAACTTGGGTGTCGGAGGACTAACCCCGGATAAACATCCGGGCCTCTGCCTTCTGTATTTGTGCAGGATTAGCTCATGCGGATTTTTGATAGCCACAGATTGGTGCCATCAGTGGGAACGACAGTAATGGTGGGGAGAACATACAATCGTAAGAAGACGAGAGCAGCATCGAACATGAACATGGGGGAGGAGGAACCTTCAGGAGGGCTCCCTCCCTCGACGAAAATTGGACGAGAAAGGGGAAACGATGATCAGGAAGGTTCCGCGAGGTACCAGCATTCGACCGAATATTCGGTGCGTGGAGATAGTAATCCTCCGCCCCCTCCTGGAGTGCAGGAATATATAATAAGGGAGCAGTTCGAAGCCCTCCAGGAGAAATATGACCGAATGGCCGAGGCAATAAAGGAGGTCTCCAAAGCTGTCTCTCAGAAGACCGACAGAGCACCGCAAGGCCCCCATATCCAGCCCGAGAGAGCTCGAGACGAGGACCAGAGCAGTACAGGATCGATAAGGTCCGGTCATAATTTTTGAAATCGAGCAATGAGGGAAACTCCCACACCCAGGGGAAGGACGCAGTTTGTCACCGGAGATCGACATAGGGAACCACGCCAAGGAGATGAACAGAGACACGAGGACTCGGGGTTGAAGTAGATGATCCTGGACCTGAAAGATGAGATCAAGAAGGTGGCAGAAAATTAAACGGGAGCTCACGAGCCAGACCTCACTAATGACACGGATCTAGCTGATGAGATCATGAGGGACCCGCTCCCAATCAGCTTTCGCCTGCCAAAGTATGACACCTACGATGGGTCTGGGGACCCCGTCGATCATTTGTAAGGCTTCAAGGTCGCTATGCAGTTCCATCGAGTCTCAGAAAACATCATATGTCATGCCCTGCCATTGACGTTCAGAGGAGCGGCAAGGCTATGGTACAACCGTCTACCGATGAAGTCAATCCACAGGTTCAACGATCTAAGTTACTTCTTCGTGAAGGGATTCTCCAGTAGCCAATCCCTTCAGAAGACCACGTTGAACTTAACCAACGTCAAGTAACATGAAGGAGAATCACTGCGGAACTATATGAAGCGCTTCCAACAAGAGAAGGTCACGATCAGAGGTCTGGACCCGAAATAAGAGTTCACAATCCTGCTGGGAGGCATCAAGGATAAGGAGCTGAAAAGGTCTTTAGCGAAGTATACACCGAGGAACCTAGCTGAGTTGAGAGCTCGGTGTGATAAGTACATCCAGATGGAAGAAACCCTTCAAGTCGATGAATAAGCTGAAAGGAAAACGGAAAGGAAAAGGATCTCAAGGGGCGACGACAAACCTCCGAAGAAGGCAAAAGATGAAAGTCTGAGCGCGGTCGGGCACCTAGTCCACCAAGGAAGTTCGAAAAATACGCCCCCCTGAACCGGAGATGAACGGATGTACTAATGCAAATAAAGGACTCCTCGGATGCCAGAGCCATTAAGTGGCCAGGGAAGATGGGACGGCACCCCTAGAGACGCAGTATGGACAGATATTGCCACTTCCACAGGGACCATGGCCACGACACCAAAGATTGTTGGCAACTCAAGGGGGAAGTAGAAGGAATGATCCGAAGAGGATATCTAGGCCGATTTGTGGACCACGAAAAGGAGGATGCCCAAGACAGTAATGACCGTAGGGACAACCGTCAGAGAGATGGCAGAGGTCGCTATGAAAGAAGGGGGCCAGCTCGCAGAGGCAATCAGGAACGGCAAAGGGACCGGACACCCGAGGAAGCTGACCATCGCCTTCGGGATGAGAATAAGAGCCCAACTAGGGTTATAGCGACAATCTGTGGAGGCCTAGCCACTAGAGAAAGTTCAGTCTCGACCAGGAAAGTAAAAGCCTATGCGAGAACCGTACATGTGGCTGAATGGTCGAACAAGAAGGCGAGGACAAGGACGGTTATTTCCTTCTCAGACGACGATCTGGAAGGGGTGCACACTCTGCACGACGATGCCCTGGTAGTCACCATAACCATAGCGGATTGCAGAGTGAAGAGGATCTTAGTGGATAACGACAGTTTAGCTGATATCCTGTTCCTTGAGGCTTTCCAAAAGATGGGCCTGAACGAGGGAAAGTTGAAGAAAGTTGAACACCAATTGCAGGGATTCTCTGGCGTCCCAGTAAAAGTGGAGGGATCGATTGAGTTGCCAGTAAGAGCCGGCATCGGAGATCGCTAAGTAACAGTTATGATCAACTTCGTGATAGTAGGCATTACCTTGGCATACAACGCCATACTAGGGAGGGTTGGTTTGAACCTACTAAAGGTTGTCGTCTCCACACCCCATCTCAAGATGAAATTCCCAACCAAGAACGGTGTCGGTGAATGTCGAGGCAATCATAAGGCATCCCGAAGGTACTACGCCACTACCTTGTGGGGAAGAGAAAAGGTGGGCGAGGTGCTCCCGATAGAAGATCTGCGCAATGACGCCAGTTATCAACTGGGGGAACCGATTGAGGATCTGGTACAAGTTGAGGCTGAAGAGGGGGATAACGCTCGGTAATTCCAGATTGGGGCTACAATGCCAAGGCAACAACGAGAAAAACTCGTCTCATTCCTCCGAAACAAATCTGACGTCTTCGCCTAGTCGGCTTCAGACATGCCTGGAATAGATCGAGAGGTAATAAAGCATCATCTGAATGTCAACTCAGCAAAGAATCCGGTGCAACAGAAGAAGAGGACTTTCACCCCCGAAAGGTAGCAGAAAATAGATGAAGAAGTAGAGAAGTTGCTGAAGGCACAGTTCATCCGTGAGATCCAATACCCGGAGTGGATATCCAACGTGGTGATGGTCCTGAAGGCAAATAGAAAGTGGAGGATTTGCATCGACTTCACCAATCTGAACAAGGCTTGCTCGAAGGACGGATACCCCTGTAGAAAATAGACCTCCTCATTGATGCCACGACAGGATACGAGGCGTTGAGCTTCATAGATGCGTACTCGGGTTACAATCAGATTAAGATGTCAGAGGTTGATGTCCCAAAGACATCCTTCGTGACCGAGGGAGGATTGTATTGCTGTGAAGTCATGCCCTTCAGGCTAAAAAACGCAGGGGCCACCTATCAAAGGTTGGTGAATAAAATCTTCAAGGGGATGATCGGTAAAACCATGGAGGTATACATGGACGATATGCTTGTAAAAATCCTGAAGGCGAAACAACACATTCAAGACTTAGAAAAGGCATTTCAAGTGCTAAGGCAGTACAACATGAAACTGAACCCAGCAAAGTGTGCATTCGGAGTAGCCTCGGGAAAGTTCCTCGGCTTCATTGTCTCGGAGAGGGGAATTGAAGCCAACCTGGTGAAAATACAAGCCATTCGAGATATGAGGTCACCCCAGAATGTGAAGCAAGTCCAGGACCTAACAGACAGAGTCACCGCCCTAGGGAGATTCCTATCTCGGTCGGCTGACAGATGCTTCCCCTTCTTCAGAGCCTTAAAGGGATCCAAGAAGTTTGAGTGGACGGAGGAATTTGAAAAGTCCTTTGAACAACTAAAGGAGTACCTGGCCGCACTCCCACTGCTGACAAAGCTAAACGTCGGGGATACCTTACAATTGTACCTTACTGTATCAGTAGTAGCTATAAGTGCAGTACTGACGAAGGAAGAAAGAAGGCAACAACGGCCGATATACTACGGCAGTCGAACCCTGCTAGATGCCGAAACAAGATATAGAAAGACGGAGAAAGTGACATACGCCCTGGTAACAGCGGCAAGAAAGCTGAGGCCCTATTTTCAATCGTATACTATATGCGTGCTCACAGACCAGCCCCTGAAGAAGATACTACAGCGATCAGATTTGTCCAATCGCCTGGTAAACTGGGCCATAAAGTTAGGAGAATTCGACATCCAGTACAAACCGAGAACTGCAATAAAAGCACAGACCCTCACAAACTTCATAGGCGAGACGACACTCCCTGACGATCGCCAAGAATCTTTCGAGGATTGAGAAGAAAAGGCTTGGGCATTGTACGTGGATGGTGCTTCCAACATCGTAGGAAGCGGCACAGGGATCATATTGGCTAGCCCCGAAGGTTTTAAGATCGCGTATGCCCTACGGTTTGACTTCGATGCCTCCAACAATGAAGTAGAGTACGAAGCGTTAATAACTAGAATCAATCTGGCACAGGCTTTGATGGTATAGGAGCTAGTGGTGCATAGTGATTTACAGCTCGTGGTACGACAGGTGAATGGAGACTACGAAGCCAAAGAACAAAGGATGGCTGGGTACTTGAAGACAGTGCGAGAAAGAATAACAACCTTCAAGGAATTCGAGGTAAGGCAGGTGCCACGAGAAGAGAATGCTAGTGCAGATGCACTGCCGCAGTTGCCCACCTTCGACTTCTCAGACCTTGGACGATCGGTGTATTTTGAGGTGCTACCACAACCGAGTACTAAAAGACCCCAAGAGGTTTTACCTGTAGGTGAACACTGCTATAGCTGGATGGATGCCATAACCGAATACCTCAAGGAAGGAAAGCTCCCAGAGAATAGGAACGAGGCAAGGAAAGTACGGATGAGGTCTGTACGTTTCCTTCTGAAGGACGAGACGCTATACAAAATAGGGTTCACCGTGCCGTACCTCAAGTGCCTAAACCCCGCCGATGGCGAGTATGCACTCTGAGAAGTGCATGAAGGGATATGCGACCAACACCTGGGAGCCCGGGCCCTGGCACATAAAGTGCTGAGGCAGGGCCTGTTCTGGCCGACAATGAGGAAGGACGTGGAATCGTTAGTCAAGGAAGTGCGTCAAGTGCCAGATGTTCGCCCCTGTCCCTAGGCAGCACTATACCGAGCTCTTGTCCCTATCAAGCCTGATACCATTCGTAATGTGGGGAATGGACATCCTGGGCCCATTCCCCCTGGCCACGAGACAAAGGAAGTTTGTAGTGGTGGTGGTAGACTACTTCACAAAATGGGCAGAGGCAAAACATTGGCGACGATATCCAAAAAGAATGTAAGGAACTTCTTCTAGAGAGCGGTAGTCTATCGATTTGGAATCCCTCGGTTGTTGGTAACAGACAATGGAACTCAATTCGCCAACTTGACTTTCAGCTCGTTTTGTGATGCCCACGGCGTTGACCACAGGAAAACATCTGTAGGCTATCCACTGACCAACGGGCTGACAGAAGTAACCAATCGTACCCTGCTCCAAGGAATAAAGAAGAGACTGGATGATGCCAAAGGGTTATGGGCAGATGAGTTGTACAATATCCTCTGGGCTTACCGCACAACTGAGAGGTCTGCCACCGGAGAAACACCCTTCATTTTAACTTACGGCACCTAAGCTGTATTTCCAGTGGAGGTAGGGGCCGTAACCCATCGAATTCAGTACTACAATGAAGAAGAAAACGATAAAGGACTCCGGGCGAATTTAGACCTCTTGAGCGAAGTCAGGAACACTTCACAAGAAAGGATCGTCGCCTACCAACAAAGGGTTACGAGGCACTGTGACTCCAAAGTCCGAAAGAACGAGTACAGAATGGGTGACCTCGTCCTCAGAAGGGTAGAAATATCAGACCCGAGGCATCAAGGAAAGCTAGCTCCGAATTGGGAAGGTCTTTACAGAGTCTCAAGGGTAATACGACTAGGTTCCTATCACCTGGAGACTATGGGGGGAGAGAGGGTACCCCGATCGTGGAACTCGAAGAACTTGAGAAAATTCTACCAATAGTGAAGTAGAGAGCAATCACATTTTGTAATTTTTTGCTCCTAAGCACTTTCTAGTTGAAACTGCTCATCCTAAGCTCTCCGGATGATTTTACTTATGAAAAATATGTAAGCTGGTTTACAGCAATTGATAGGGAATCTCCTGTTTGATGGATTTAGCTTTGCCGAAGGTCCTCACCTCGGTTGGGGGCTCAGGCCAAAGCTGAGCGGACCTGACCGAAGGTCCTCACCTCGATTGGGAACTCTGGCTAAGGCCGAGCGGACCTGACCGAAGGTTCTCACCTCGGTTGGGGCCTCAGGCCAAAGCCGAGTGAACCTGACCAAAGGTCACAACCTCGGTTGGGAGCTCAGGCCAAGGTCGAGCGAACTTGATCGAAGGTCTTCATCTCGGTTAGGAGCTTAGGCCAAGGCCGAGCGGACCTGACCGAAGGTCCCTACCTCGGTTGGGAGCTCAGATCAAGGCCGAGCAGACCTGATCGAAGGTCCTCACCTCGGTTGGGGGCTTAGGCCAAAGCCGAGCAGACTTGACCGAAGGTCCTCACCTCGGCTGGGGGCTCAGGCCAAGGCTGAGCAGACCTGACCAAAGGTCACAACCTTGGTTGGGAGCTCAGGCCAAGGCTGAGCGGACCTGACCGAAGGTCCCTACCTCGGTTGGGAGCTCAGGCCGAGGCCGAGCTGACCTGACCGAAGGTCTTAACCTCGATTGGGAGCTCAGGCTGAGGCTGAGCTGACCTGACCGAAGGTCCCTACCTCAGTTAGGAGCTCAGGCCAAGGCCGAGCGGACCTGACCGAAGGTCCTTACCTCGGTTGGGGGCTCAGGACAAAGCCGAGCGGACTTGACCAAAGGTCCTCACCTCGGTTGGGGCTCAGGCCAAAGCCCAGCGAACCTGACTGAAGGTCACAACCTCAGTTGGGAGCTCAGGCCAAGACCGAGCTGACTGGACCTAAGGTCCCTACCTCGGTTGGGAGCTCAGGCTGAGGCTGATCTGACCTGACCGAAGGTCTTAACCTCGGTTGAGAGCTTAGGCCGAGGCCAAAAAGCAGACCTGAGCGAAGGTCCCTACCTCTGTTGGGAACTCAGGCCGAGGCTGAGCTGACCTGACCGAAGGTCTTAACCTCAGTTGGGAGCTCAGGCCGAGGTCGAGGTGACCTAACCGAAGGTCCCTACCTCGATTGGGAGCTCAGGCCAAGGCCGAGCAGACCTGACCTAAGGTCCCTACCTCAGTTGGGAGCTCAGGCCAAGGCCGACCGGACCTGATCGAAGGTCCTCACCTTGGTTGGGACACAGGCTAAGGCCGAGCGGACCTGACCGAAGGTCCCTACCTCGGTTGGGAGATCAGGGCGAGGCCGAGATGACCTGACCGAGGGTCCCTACCTCGGTTGGGCGCTCAGGCCAAGGCCGAGCTGACTTGACCGAAGGTCTCGGTCTCAAGCAAAATTAAGGTCAAAACCGAAGGAATAAGGCCGAAGGGATGCATGAACGAGAAAAAAAAATGATGAAAAACTTGGTTACTCCCACAGGAAGAGCCTCCTGGTGAGAGTAAGGGGGCTACTGATACGGCCAAATTGATTGCCCAGTAGGGTAAGAACACATGGTATCTAAGGAGAGGACATGTGTCGCTCACCTGTTAGAGTCTACAAGGAATCTGACCACATCAACCACATGGAGAGAATATTCCCCACGAAGGGGATAAGATGTATCTGAGTAGGACTCGAAGAGGAAAGGAGGTGGACCCGAGGAGGACTCCTCCAAGGAAAAGAGAAACCCTAAACCCTAAGGTCTATAAGAGAGGGCCCGAGCAGAGGAAGAAAGGTATGTAGAAAAACCCTCACCATTACCCTTGTGAAAAGCTGTGCGGCCGATCTCTAACTTGGGCATCGGAGGACTAACCCCGGATAAACATTCGGGCCTCTGCCTTCTGTATTTGTGCAGGATCAACTCATACGGATTTTCGGAAGCAACACTTTGACTTTAACGCAATGATTTTTCTATTACAAGTACAATTATCTAAGATGGCTTAACTCTTATCAGAAGGCCTAGCATGAGCACGGATAACCTAAGATTTTATCCAACAATGGAAATAAGGTGGGCTAGCCAAAGTTCAGGCCCATCACCCATTGAGTCCATGATCCACCTAATGGAAATAACAAATTATAGATCTACGTGCATACATCTTTCTCATAGGAAAGTCTTCTTTTTCTACAATCACCCACACCAACAAAATATTATGGTCACATGGGCCCATCCATAATATCAACCAATGGTTACATTACAGCTGTAATTATATTAGAGAGGTGGTGGCCCCCACACAATGGACCCCATTCTCCAACCCTTTGACCCCACCATCATATGTTACATGTCGTCTGCATACATAACTTCATAAAATCCTATCAAAAAATGGAAGTTTCCCAAGTGGCAACAAACCCCTTCCCCCTCCTCTCTCTTTCTATCTCTCTCTATTTCAAAAAAGACCAATGGAAAAATGAATAGGGAGAAAAGCTCAAGAAATCAAGAAGGGTGTCCCGTAATAAAAAAAAGGGAAGAGAGAGAGAGAGAGAGAGAGAGAGAGAGATTTGAAAAAGGAAGTGCAGGTCAGAATTCCACCACCCACGACCTCTCTCTCGCTGTAAGCCTTCCCCCTCTCCAACGACGAGGAGGGCACTCTCCTCCTCCGATTCAGTTCCGATTATTGATACCAAATTTATTCAGCGCCGTCGATTCAGTCTCTGTTTCTTCGCTTCTCGGATTTTCACATTCTTATTATTAATTTGCTCTATGTATTGTTTGTAACTTTATTAGCTGAGATCGATTGGGGGTGACACGAATCTCTGAACCCTTAAAACTTTGATCCAAACCTCAAAAACCCTTAGCTTCGAATATCTCGATTACGCCCAGATCTGGGAAACTTAAATTGACGAAACATGGATGATGAGTTTCCTGGTCTGTTGGCGAGGGATTTTGGGTACAGGCCACAAGGAAAATCGGCTCCCATGTCGGCATCGAAGGGTACTGGTGGCCTTAACAGCGGTGGAAACCTAAATTTCGGGATCGGATCAGGGGGAGACTCTAGATCCTCCTCATTTCCGTCTAACCGTTCGAAATCGGGATGGATTTCGAATTCCACTGGTGGGTCTATCCTTGACGATCACGATGGGTTATTTGGTTCCACTGCGAATCAGAAAACCCAACATCATGGAGGTTTGGGGAGTTTCGATGATGTATTTGGTGGCCCTCCTAAGTATGATAGTCGAGCGGAAGCTCGTGGAGGAGCCTCTTCAGCTTCTTCATTCGATTATGATTCTATATTTCAAGGATCGAAGGATTCGGGCTCGAAGTTTTCATCTTTACCTGTTTTTGATAAGCCTAAGTATGATGATGATGACGATATATTTCATGGGTTACCGGGGTTGAAGAGCTCTTCTTCTGCTGCAAAGAAGGATGATGTGTTCGTGTCGATTTCCTCACCTTCGAAACAGAGTGCTCCATTCGATGATCTATTGGGGAATTTTGGTCGAAAGGAGCCGGTTTCTAAGAGTTCGAGTGGAAGGAGATCGGAAGTAGGGAAGGATTTTGATGATTTAATACCTGGTTTTGGTGGAAGCAGTCCTTCAAAATACAGGTACATTTTGGGGCTTGCACTCTAGGGTTTTATGTTGGGGATCCAATTCGCTTTTGTTTATGGAACTTTGATGCGCCTTTTTATTGAATTCAACAATTCTTTTATTTATCTCTTGTTCACTGGAATAATTGCCACGTTGTTAGATTGGTATTTAGGGTAGGTACCGATTCACACTGTATTAAACAACTCAATGACGAAAATCTATGGATTTGGGTTTACTCTACCTACAGATTTGGAAACTGAGAATTCCTTTACTCATGCTGGACTTTCCACTTACAAATAGAAAATTTCATCAATTCTAAATTCTTTCCCATAATCCAATGTCGCTATCGTATTTATATTCTCTTCTCAATCTCTTCTACATCAGAAGGGAATAAGGTGAAATAAATCTTAATTAGCATCACGATTCAGTTGTCATTGGTGTCTTGGCATCTTGGCTTTGCTGACTAGGTTGTTTGAAACAACTGACCAATGAGCTGGCTCTGCATTAATGCCCAATGTAATACTTGAAGAAGACCTCCTCTGAATTTAATATATTTATATTCTCAACTCAACTAAGCGTTTTCCAACTAAATGGGTTGGGTGCTTGGAACCTGTTCTTCCATTCCACCCTGTTGAAAGCCATGTTTGTGGTCAACCAAAAGATGTTCAAATTTTTTCTCACCATAGCTTCCCGAGTAAATTTTTTCTACCTCTTGGTCTTTTGCTTCTCTAATCTGCATCATATCACTCCTTCTTATTGGTGGACTTAAAGGTCTGTGCTGCAAATGGTGATACCACCACATCAAACATCTCTCCTTCAACTTATCTTTGATTGGAACCACACCTAAATTATCTTGAATTTCAAATAGGTTTATGACTGTCTCTTGGTTGCAAACTTTCAACAGTTTGCAAATGTCCATACTCACAGACATGACAACCTGCTGGCCTCAAATAGTCACACTTATGTCTGTAGTCATGTATGTCCTCATCTTAGTTAGCTGGCCTCAAAGAGACACTTATATCCGTAGCAGGGAAAATGATTATACAGATTACTTCAGAAACGTGATGGCATATGCTATATACAGACCCTATACGGTACATTCTTTTTAGATGTTGAATTTTGCATTTTTTACGAATGCATATTTTCATGTTGAAAAAGCAACAGGTTCACATACCTTTTGAAAATATGAAATAGACATTATGACATATTGCATATTCAATGATACTAATGTACTGAATTTTTTGCGAGGATCATAATAAATGTAAACCACAGACAATTATTGTCCATAATCCATATGCGTTAAAGTCAATATTGCTAATAAAGGGTATGTGTAGGAAAGAATCCCAGATGCTCTGAGATTTGGAAACCCAGTCCCACTAGCATTATTTTAGGAGAATCCTATTATAAATAGGTCTCTTAAGAGTTTAAATCCTTGTCAAACATGGGCTCATAGGCCAAGTAGGATTGGATATGGGAAATCCTTCTCCTAATAGGAAACTAAATTAAGATTCGGGCTCTAACATAACCCATTTTATAGGTCCATTAAAGTAGCCCATAACAAAGAAAACCCATTGGATTTTAATTTCACTAAATGTAAAACCCATTCCAACATTTATTTTGACTTAAATAAGCCCTATTGTTATGCATCAATTATTTATTTATGAAAATATGCATGCATATGGTGGCATTAGCTTTTGATGTCCGGACCTTAATCAGAAAGTTTGTGTGTTGGGAGATTGCATTTCTGCAATAATGTTCTATGCGTAACAATTAAAAAATATTTGAACCAGTGACTGATCTTTCTGAAAGAAAAAGTACGGTTCATATAAGTACCAGTGATTTTTGAAAATTTGTACTAATGTGGCTAATATTATAAAAATAATATTCAAATATTTGGGGTGATTCTATATAGTAAAAATCTCATAGATCCTTGGGTATTTTGTTTTCTATACATACAAGTATATAAAATATGTTTTTTTTTATTCTAATTAATACGTCTTTGATTCTAATTTTTAATTGGAAAACTCATACTAAACATGAAGTATCCATTGCTCCCCCCTTGGCGCACTGGACTGTTTCTTTTATTCTTTGGTAAAACACTGGACTGGTTCTAAATATTACATTAAATGCCAACTTTTCATCTTGTGACCATTTGTATGATGTAGGTTGGACAGAACCAAGGAGAAAGATTTTGTTTTTATGCTGTTGTGAAGTTTCCATTACTTGTGGTGCTTTCTATTTCCTTCCTCATCGTTAATTATTTTTTGGTTTCTGATTATTCACACCTGGATATGCTACATATATTCCATCTTATGATTGACCCAAATTTTCTTCTCTAGTATATATGCATCTGTAGTAATTAAAATTCTGTTATAATTTTTCATGGTGTAAATAGTTAAATTGTTATGAACCTTTTCTAATTGGTTTCTGAAGATTATAATGTATTTTCTTCAGTGTTTCTTCGTTTAAATGGTTGTCTGTTTGATATATCAGATATTGAATGATAATTGGTCATGACAACACTATATTCTTTGCACAGAGCAACTTCGGAGGCCAAACAGCCTCGGCAGTCTACTGCTACTTCAACTAAATCAACTTCCAGAATGATGGATGATCTCTTTGAAGTCTTGGAACCAACTTCTTCATCACCCTATCCACCCTCAGGATTGTTTGCTGATCCTTTAGAGCAAATGAGTATGCCCAGCAATTCTGGAAGTGCAAGATTTAATGGTTCAGCAGGTAGTGGGACAATATTAGATGATATGGATCCCCTTGATAGCCTTGGGAAATCTGTCCCCCTGTTTTCAACTGAGGTGAATAAAAAAGGGAGGGAGAAAAGCTCTTTAAGGGCAGGTAGCATGGATGCTTCTGCTGGCAAAGAGTCAAACGAGAAACCTTTTGCAAGGGCATCTGAGAATGCCTCACAAAAGAAGGTGCCTGTTGACAATTATCGGGAATCTCATCAAACCCTCTTTGACATTCCCAGTGTTTCATCAGATTTCAATAAACCTGCTGGTCATGTTAGTTCTCGCCCTTCTTTTGTAAATGCCAATTCTGATGCAACAAATTCTCAGGCAGACACGTCTCTGACATCTGAAGAGAATCTGGAAGCAGCGGATGATGTATGGTTGACTGTGTCTGAAATCCCTCTTTTTACACAACCTACAAGTGCTCCACCACCTTCAAGACCACCTCCTTCTAGACCAGCACAGTTTTCGAAAAGAGATAAAGGTTATTTTGGATCTGTAAATACAAAAAAGAAGGTTAGTGAGCTCCCCACTTTTCCGCGTTCTAGTCAGAGCTTCCAGGGTCCTAAGACAGTCCCTGATTCAGCAAAGAGCTCTGGTGTCTCTTCAATAGATGAATTTGAAGACTTTGCCATGGATAAGTCCCGAAGTAATGTTGATGAACGTGCAGACATTCTATCGGGGGAAGAAGACATTGAGACAAACTCAGCTGCTGCTGCTATGAAGGAGGCCATGGATAGAGCTGAGGCAAAGTTCAAGCATGCTAGGGAAGTAAGAGAGAGAGAAAATGTGAGATCTGCAAGAACTAGGGAACCTGTCCAGCAAGATGCTCAAGAGCGAGAACTCAGAGAGAAACAAGAGAGATTAGATCGTGAAAGAGAACAGGAGAGAGAGGAGAAAGAAAGAGAACAAAGGAGACTTGAGAGGGAGAGAGAAAGAGCTAGGGAAATTGAAAGAGAGAAGGCCAGACAAGCTGTGGAGAGGGCTACCAAAGAAGCACGGGAGAGAGCAGCTGCTGAAGCTCGCTTAAAAGCTGAAAGGGCTGCTGTTGAAAAGGCACAAAGTGAAGCACGTGAACGTGCGGAAAGAGCTGCTGTTCAGAGGGCACAAGCTGAAGCTCGTGAAAGGGCAGCAATTGATGCCAGGGAGCGAGCAGAAAGAGCAGCTGCAGAAGCCAGGGAGAGGGCAGCCGCAGAAGCAAGGGAGAAGGAGGCACGAGAGAGAGCTGCTGTTGCAAGGGCTGAAGAAGCGGTAAGGCTTAGAGCAGAACGAGCAGCCGTTGAAAGGGCTGCTGCAGAGGCTCGAGAAAGGGCTGCTGCAGAGGCTAGAGAAAGGGCAGCGGCTGCAGCTGCTGCAAGAGAAAATCAGCAAAAGAATGATAATGATCTGGACTCTTTCTTCAGTAATATGGGTGCTCGACCAAGCAGTGCACCAAGACCAAGGCCTAACACGTCGGTGAGTGCCTAGGGTGGTTACACTGATGTTGCACTTTGATTTGTTATTGCAAACCTAGCTAATCATATCATTTACTTCCTAATTTTTTTTTTTTCCAGAATCCTTTCGAAACCCAATTTCAAAATAAGGGAGGGTCTGAAGGGGTGCGTAGGACATCTTCTGGAACTTCTTCCAGTATGAAGAAGGCATCTTCCACAACAAATATTGTTGATGACCTTAGTTCAATTTTTGGAGGTAATCTCACTGTTAACATGCAATTTTTTATGCTGAGAGATTCTGACCTATGATTATTTGTTCAACATTTTTCTATGTTATAGGGACATCCTCCCCATCTGGGGAATTTCAGGAAATTGACGGGGAGAGTGAGGAAAGACGGAGAGCCAGATGGGAGCGTCAACAGAGGACTCATGAGCGTGCGGTATGCAATTATTTTTTAAAAAATAAACAAAATATTGTGTCGTGTTTAATTGCATTGGGCTGCATGATTGAAATTCTTGATCAATTTGAATTAACTTTACGGTAGTTTCTCCTTAAGTTTTTGTTATTGAGTTCTCTTTTGTAGGCAAAAGCACTGGCTGAGAAGAATCAGCGTGACCTTCAAACTCAGCAGGAACAAGCAGAAAGACATGTAAGTCCTTTATATCATACCGTATTATATTGAAATGGAACCCTTATGAGCATTAGAATATGAAATGGTTCTCTCTTTTACATGAATTATATGTTTCTGATTCAGTTGTTGACTTCTTATGCCTATGTCAACATTTTCTTTTACTTGAATTACCATATTTGTAATCTTGCCCTTGCCCTGCATTAATTTTAGAGGATTTCTGAAACGCTGGACATTGAGATTAAGCGTTGGGCTGCGGGGAAGGAAGGCAATCTTCGTGCTCTGCTATCAACATTACAATATGTGGGTACTTGTTCATTGAATTTCTGTATTTATGTTTCTTGCTTCTTTTCTTGTAGCAGTTTTGGCGCTAACAGAATTTATTCAGTTGTGTATTTGTACAATGTCGTTTTCTCCTTCTTAATGATACTGATCCTTGGTGGTCTGACATCTAGGAGCACTTCTGTACTATATTTTCCCTCCTGCTTCTTTTAATGCATTTATTATTCACCAAAAAAAAAAAAAAAGGGTGGATTCCTTCCTGTTCTATCTCTACTATTCTTCTACTTCATTCTTCTCATAAACAGGTATGTCTATTCCAAATTTTAAGCACCTGTAGCACCCTTATTCTCTCACGTTTTCTCCTGATAGCTTGCTGTGATCATAATTCATAGATATTACTCAGATGGACTTAAAATCTGGTTCGTGGCTAATGGCTGATTTCTGATTTATCTTCTGAGTTTGATTAGCTAGAATACTAGTTCTAGTTCTGCTACTCTATTCTCCTAGTAGCTAGGAGCTGTCTGTGCAGGCCAGTCTAGTTCTCTGTTTTCAGATATATTCTGCTGATTGAGAGGAGCACTCAGCCAGAAGATCAGACCAATCTAATTTCTCTGCTTCAAGTTATTTTCTGCTAAATTGATCTATTTGTTCATTTTGGAGATCCTGGTTCTGCTAGTCAGTTCAGTTCGGTTTCTTTTATTTTGGTGCTGGTTTGCATTACTACAATACTACCTGCCTACTGGTTACTTCAAAATAGCTATGTTGAATAGACTAAAATCAGATCAGAAAACCTCACTGAATTAGATGCTTAATTGAAAATGAACCTGTAATAAGAAAATAAGAAATTCTAGTTCACCATGAATCATGGTTCATCAACTGGTCACATGAGAGAACCCGTTTATTTATGGAAGAAACCAAAACCATTACCACTCACTCTTGTCCCCATCGATTGTAGATTTACAATATTTATGGGCCAAGTTCTAATGGAAATAAAAATCATTCCTAGCTCAGCTAGTATCCATTCCCGAGCAACTACAAACTTGGAAGTTCCTCGAGCAGCTAAAGACTCCAAAAATACTAAACTCACTTGAGCCCAGGCCCCCTCCCACTGGTGGGAAGAGAAAAATAAAATGAACCATGACTCCAAACTCTAACTGCATCAAATATGTTTCAGGAGAAATCCTTTAGTTTTTTCATGGATGAGGTATTGCAGTTTTAAGTTTAAAGGAAAAATTCTTTGGACACAGTCTTCAAAGAAAGTTAACCGAGGTAATGTGGTGGTTCAAGGAAAAAGTCCATGGAGACAGTCTTATATGCAGAAACCTTGATGAACCAAGGAACAAGGTGAGATCTGCAGAAATGGTTAATGTCAACTTGGAAACCCTTGCACAGTTAGAGTTGGAGCTATGTTCAGGCTTGAAGGAAGTTGGAAGGTCCATGTATTAAATCTCATACAATTTTCTAGTTTAATAAAAATTATTTCTAGGATGTACATCTACCCTTGAAAAAAGAAAAATAATAAAAAGTAAAAAAATCTTTGATGAACCAGTTACCTAGTTCTTCATAAACCAATGTATTTCTAATATACCATTTTCTGGGTTAACCATTTACAAGGTAAAAAAATTTAATGAAGTCTTACTCCTTTTGTAAAGTGACTCTGCTTCCACAGAAAGCATACTCCTTTAGTTGTCACTAGAGGTGCAGTATGACATGGGATCCTTTTTTTGACATGTCTGATTTGTTGTTTGGTATTGTTAGTCAATAATCCTTTATAGTGTATTATTTTACATGCCAAGTTATTTCTAAAATCCATTTAATCATGAGCAGGTGCTTTGGCCTGAATGCGGTTGGCAGCCTGTTTCTTTGACCGATTTGATCACTGCTGCCTCAGTTAAAAAGGTTTACAGAAAAGCAACCTTGTGCATCCATCCCGATAAGGTGCAACAGAAAGGTGCTAATCTTCAACAGAAATACATTGCAGAGAAGGTGTTCGACCTTCTTAAGGTACTTCATTATTTGATGCCAATATAATAAAATCAGTACTCCAATCAATAGAAGATGTGATTTTTTATTTGTTGCTTCATCAAATTGGCCAATCATAATTTGATGTAACCTAGTTGGAAGCAAAAGCTTATCACGTGACATGGTAATTGTAACGCCTCAAACCCAAGTAACAGTTTACGGTGCTGCCCTCACGGGCAGTGATCGAAAATGATCACAAAAATCTTTCACCAATAACTCACAGGCTTGTTACACTGCTACAACAGAAGTTGTTATTGAATTTATATCTATTATTTATGATTTAAAACTCAGTATTTCAATTAAATGAATCCTCTAATTGAAAATTCTAGTAAAATAAACATCTGCAACATAGTCTCAATAAGTAAGCAACACTTGCACAACTGGCTCTCCCTCTGAGAACATGTCACACCTCTAGTAATCTATGGGAAATAACTAATGGAATGAGCTATACAGCCCAGTAAGACAAAACATGGCACAACCACATAATACAAAATACAACTATCTATAAGTTTCAAATACATGCATAACCTTTCCTTGATATAAAACATGATAAGTCCAGATATTCTTAAAACCCTGTGAACATAAATAGGATATCACCTCACTGGATAGTTTCTTGACTTTACTCTCACCTTCTCATTCCTTGGCATAACCTTTATTTTCTTAAACATTGCCATACACATTCTTAATTATAATCATAAACCGTCACTTTAAACTTTAAAATTATGGATTCTTCCTTTAAGTCATTGGGACATATTGCCAACTGTAATCATAAATGTGAGACATCTCGTGTATCAAACAGTCACAATCTTGCCTCATAACCACGGGCTAGGTGGTACACATACATGAAACCACAGGCTAGGTGGCACGCATGACAAAACCACTGGCTAGGTGGCACATCATATCTCATCCCAGCCTAGATGGGTCATTCTGTTGGCTAGACGGAGCATCCCGCGGCTAAGCGAGGAACATAAACATATACACATGCCTCATCCAACACCTCACCCCCTGTTGGACAGGGTTGCAGTCATGTCACACAATCATCCATCATTTCATTGGTTTTCATTCTATTCCCTTGAACATTTCCATGCACCACTCTCAATTACAAACATAAACCATCTTTTCTTAACTTTTCATTTATATAATCCATACATAAAATCACATAAATAAACATGTACATCAATACATAGGTGAATCATGTCAAGTTCCACTTACTTTTCAATCAATTAACTTAGAAATTGCAGCTGATGCTGCACTCACCCAATGGTATTGCTACCTCTACAAGCAAACAATACTTTTCTTAGGTTCCAATTCATTTAGAGGGTCCAACTAAATTTATCCTTTTATTTTATTTTATTTTTCTCAATGACAATTTCTTATCTCGCCTGGTCTTTCATCTCTCTCTCCTTTTTAGGACAATACACACACACATCTCTCCCCCTCTCTACTTGTCTCTCACGGCTTCCCTTTCCCATCTCCTTCTCCCTATTTTATCTCCATAAAACAACTTAATTTCCTATTTTATCTCCAACTTTCACTCCCTTTTAAAATTTTCTCCTTCTCACAATTTAGTCATTCAAGGGAGCCCTCCTATCCGGTTGGTCTCTCCTCCCCTAAATAGTTTTTTCTTCTTTCTTTAAATCGTGCAACTCTCCTTTTCCTTCTTTTTTCACTTTATTTTCTTTCCTTTTATTTTTCATATTTATTCTCCACTACCTGTCCTATATTCTCTAATATTCCCCCTCTTCTTGACTCACTTAAACACTTAAACGTGACAGGATTTAGGCAGTTCCCTATTCTCTCTCTCTCTCTCTCTCTCTCTCTCTATTCCATTTCTACACAAAGAAGAAAATGAAACTAAATATAGAAAATTAGAAACTTACCTGCCGAACCCTCTCTCCTCTTCCTTCCTTCGCTCCTTTTTCCTCTCATTCTTTCTTCTCCTTTCTCTCTCCTCCTCATGCGAAAACATCACCGCTTTTGTTTTTCTAATAAACTCCAGCCACCTCCTCCATGACGTGGCTCTTTACCGATGTCCCTTTAAAGTAACCGCCTCCCTTTTAATTGCTGATAACTATCAATATATCAATTAATGTATAATAATATCTTTAATATTATTATTTGTGCATATCTATAACACGTACTGGGATGGGGTATTACAGTAACCATGCCACAACTTGGTAACATCTGACAGCCACATAGACGAGGCTTTTCAATGCAATTTCTTTTATATGTGATGTCCCTTTCCAGTACTGGAAGAATGTTTGGCCTAATGTAGCACTAATGATTTACTGTTTACATCTGTTAGCCAGACTTGGTTTGATTAATCTGGTGTGGGACCTTTAGTTATTTGGTCGTGGAAGATCGAAGTGGAATAGGATTTTCCCAAGCAATAAAAAAATGTGAAAATAAGAGAAGGAACAGAAGAGAGGATGAAATCAGATTACATATGAGAGCTTGTCTGGAATAACTCGGGTGTCAGACCTAGCATAATGATCTTCAAAAAAAAAAAAAAAAAAAACCTGGCATTATAATGTAGTACTCCATCATCATTCATTAATTTATGTGGAAGATAAAGTACAATAGAGTTTATATATATATATATATATTAATTATAGATTGTTAAGGACTTAAGATTACTGCTGCTATGGTGATTTTGGAAATAGCTTCCCATTATAAGGTTAGATTCACGAAGCCCTGTTTGTGGTGATTGTATAGCCTCTTTGGTGACATTAAAACATGGTTGTCAAGGTGCTAGGCGATCCAAGGCATTGGAGGGACCTTCCTCAGTGCTTAGGTGATTTTGGAAATAACTTTCCATTATAAGGTTAGATTCATGTAGCCCTGTTTTTGGTGATTCTAGTTATTTATTTATTTATTTATTTTTAAATAATGTAACTATGTTATTTACTTCTAGTCTACTACTAGTATAACAAATAGCCAAAGGCCAATAACTTATTAAATTTTTTATCATTCTACTTATATGCTACAAAAAGATTAAAGAATCATATCAATGCAATATGGTATAATCATGCTATCAATTAGAAATGGCATAATCTAAGAAAATCAACACACGATGAACAAAGTATAGGACATAAAGAAGCAATGAGACATATTGCAATTAAAAAAAAAAAAAGAGTAAGTTCAGCATATACTATATATAATTATGAAACATAATTATAAATATAATGAAAAAAGGGCTGTTAAAATATGTAAGTATTTATTATTCTAACCTCTATGATGCCAAATGAGGGCCTCTAGGTCATCCACTACATTTCTACTCTTGTAGTCAATACATAATAACATAAATAAAGTGTAAGAAGTTGGAACAAAGAATTAAAAAGTATCTAAAGTAAGAACCAATATGCCAAATTTAATGAATTAAAGTAACCTGGGGAGATCTGAATCATTCCAAAAGTCTTCAATGAAAGAAAACATAAAATAAACAAAAATGCCAAATTCAAGTAATCTTGAAAGCTTATACTGTCAAATACTTAAGTGAGGAAAAGTATATAAAAAAAACCATCCAAATACAAAGTGTTCGATGACTTCAATCCAAATCAGCAAGTAAATTTAAATTAACATATTCTTGTTGCTCATGTTGTTGGCCTGCAGAGAATCAGTTCCAACTATACGAAAATCGTCGTCAAGGTTTTCATCATCACATACATCCTCTTCCTCCTCCACTTCTTCATTTGGCGATTTCTCAGCTCTCCCCTACCATTACTTGTATAGCATATTTTGGCTCCACTTGTTGATGCTTCATCCCTCCTTGGTCTGTTGTGTCTCTCAAATGATGATGATGCCCTAGCTATAGTATCAATACTTCTCCAAGTGAGATCATCCTTACGATGGGCTAATTCATCATTTGATATGCCAATCATCCACTCGCTACTCGAATCCAACTCATAAAGCACCAATGGATTAAAATTTATGCATTTGGTCCTTTCTTTCTTGGAACCTTACTTGAAGATGACAATTATACTGAATCTAAACGAGAATCATTTAAATGTTGATGCTCCAATCTATTCATCTTCTTGATGTGAATCTAAAGAACAATTAACAAATAAATATAAAATTAACATCTAAAAAATTGATGTGCTTAGTACTGAAGTACTCACAAACTTAAATGTGCTCCAATTGTGCTCACAGACAATAGAGGAGCAACAAAGACCAAGTAAGCTTATTGCAATTTTTATAAAATTCCGGTCAGAACTTTTATGTCTTTGCCACCAAATGACTATAGGTATTTATAATACAAAAATGTAGATTAAACATACAAACAACTAAACAATATATACATATATATATAAGATACTTCCTAGGATTCAACTTTTCCCTTTGTCTAATCACCATTTCCTTGCAAAACTTCCTTGAGCTTCAATATAAACACCAGACTGTGCAATGCTCTCGTCTTGCAAGGTTGCATCAGGCACCAACCTTGCAATAACATCATTAAAGGCATCACATACATTATGCCATGGGTTATTTGGATCCATCTCAACAGCCTTAAAGTACTTGCTTGGATGGAGGAAAAATGTAGCAGCATATACCGGTCACTTCATTTGACTCTTTCAATGCCTATCAACAATCTTTATGACTTTCTTCTGTAGTCTTTCTTTGTCCCCAATTTTTTCTTATGTTCGTGATTGTCTCTTCCATTGCAAGATATACTTCAGGCATAGCAGGCCTCTCATCATCATCTACTATCGTCAAGAGTTGAAGCAATGACAATGATGCTCTTAGGAAATCTTGCAAACCATTCCAGAAGGTTACTACAAGCACTGTTTCAGCCACTTTCTTCCCTGCCTTTGTTGATGAAAGCTTAGAGCACTGCCGGTCATTAGACGCAAACAATTGCCCAAGGCATTCCTATGCTTTAATAAGCTCTGAAGTGTTAAGAATGAAGAGGCAAATCTAGTTATCCCGACCCTCACTAACTGTTCCATTTGTTTTGACCCTCATAGTTTCAAGAAGGCAAATGTGCCTATAGAAAAGCTAGTTAATTTTCTTCCCTTCAACATAACAAACATATATGACCTTAAAGTGCCTATGTCCTCCGGCATAAGGTCTAGGTAATGGACTGCACAAGGAGTCCAAACCAATTCCATTTTTTTTTACATCAGTTTTTTAGCAGCTGCAACATAGTTGGATGTGTTATCAGTAACTATTTGAATCACATACTCCTCTCCAATCTCTTCAACCTTACTATCAAGTAGCTGAAACAACATATTAGCATCTTGTACTTGACTAGATGCATCCAAAGACCCCATGAAGAAAGTCCTCTTTGGACAATTGACAAGAAAATTAATCAGGTTCCTTCCTCATTTGTCTGTCCACCCATTAGACATGAGAGCGCACCCATATTTTTTCCAATAAACTTGATATTTGATTTTTATTTCATCAATTTTCTCCTTCTCAGACTTTAATGGAGGAACCCTCAAGTCATGATAATGAAGGGGGTTTGAAACTGGGCTCATACTGTCCAATGTCTTGAACCATTCCTCAAAGCTCCTTAACTTCACTGCATTGAATGGAACACCGCTTTCATAAACCCACCTTGCAATGTAAGAACGAACTCACAAAGTTTATCTCTTTCTTCCTCTGATCTTACATGGTTTTCCATTGTTGTCTAATAAAAAGCGTTACTCCTCTTCTCAACCATGCCTTTTGGAGTCTGCCTCACATGAGCATCCATGGGACCCCTTGTGTCTGAATGACAACTTTCTGTTTGGGAATCTGTCCCAGAGCTTGGGACAAGACTTGTCCTCCCCAAATCAGAAATCGTATGCCCTTCTACAAGTGGATCTCCTTCCTCTCCACCAACATCTAAATCTTCAAAAATTTCCATTCTCCTTGTCTTGTTTTTCTATATTGCTTCATTCATCTCTTTAGCAATGGCTTTAGTTGTCGTTGTGCACTTGGCAACATCTCCATGGTCACCAACCAAGTATTGCTTCATTCTTTTTGTTCCTCCCTTGAGACCTTCCCACACAGGGTACACTTAACCAAATTCTTGTCTGTTAAATCAGGCCATTACCTATGTTTCTATCCATGATCTTTTGATTTAGCCTTCCTTTTTGCATCCTTGCTTGTATCATACCCTGACCCCCCAGTACTTAAATTTTCAGCCCCACTACTCCCACCAACATTGGCCATTATCTCTTTGTCTACAATACAAACATAAAAAGAAAAAGTATATTGATGATGATTACAAAAAAAAAAAAAAATATAAACCACACAAAGTTACAAACATTGTAACACACATACTCGGTAACGTTACAACAGTAACATAAGGAAAAAGGAAGAATAAAAGCCATAACATAAGGAAAAAAGGAAAGCACATCACAGCAGAAAAAGGAACCACCAAAAGAGAAGAAGAGAGAGAGAGAGAGGGAAAAAAAATTGAGAAGAGGAAGTGAAGAACTGAAGGAAAGAGACTGTAAACAAAAAAAAAAAAAAAAACTTACCGGAATGGCGGAATGAAGGTGCTGTCGAAAGATTGTAGTTTGGTACAGTTGGATGTGTCATCGGAAGACTGGTAGCCTAGTACAGTCGGATGGGCTGCCAGAAGATGTGCCCCTGTAAAGAGTTGGAACTTGGACGTTAGGTTTAGAGAAGAAGAAATAAAATCAGAAAAAAAAAAGTAGAATAGAGAAAAAAACCTTGCCAGAATAAGAGGGTTGCCGCTGGAGGATGTCACCAGACTGCCAGATGATGTTGCCTGAAAAGGAGGTGTGCTGCTGCAAAGCGTTGGGCGTTAGGTTTGCAGAACAGAGAAGAAGATAGAAAATCAGGAGGAAAAAAAAGGAGGAAGAATGGAGAAAAAGCTTACCAGTTTGAGAGAGGAGCCACCGGAGGATGTCGCAGGAATAAGAGAGCTGCCACTGGACTGCTAGAGGATGTTGCCTGAAGAGGAGGCGTGCTGCTGCAAAAGGATGGCCTAGGTTTATAGAAGAGAAAATCAGAAAAAAGCTAAAAAAGAGAAAAAGCTTACTGGATTGAGAGAGGAGCCACCGGAGGATGTAGCCAGAATAAGAGAGGTGCCTCCGTACTGCAAGAGGATGTCATCTGAAGAGGTGGGCCGCTGCCTTTGGTTCTTCCTGCTTCTCCTTCGTTTTTTTTCTTCTTCATTGTTTGAAATGCGAAGGAAGGTTGATTAGGTATTATGTTATTTTTTTTAAACATAATGATTCCATGTTTCTCACAGCATGATATCACATATAGACAACCAATACAATTTAAACAATTAGAACCATATGATTCAAACAATATATGTATGTGTATATATATATATATATATATAGATATATTCAGTAAACAAACTGTGCATAAAAAAGGCGACTGCCCATGTTGCTAGGCACCTGCCTTACTATGTTACAGATAAGTGGAGTACCTCCTAACACCAAGATTTCCGCCTGGACGCCTTGACAACTATGCACTAAAACGAATAGAAATGGGAACTTCTGCACCTCTCCCCAAAATAACAAGCTTAAGAAACGTGATTGGAATATGAACTTGATTTAATCAATATTTAAGATTTTGAGGGAAATTTATCGAAATCAGAGAAATATTTCTCTTCACTTGGGGGTCAAATCTGGCAAAGCTGGAGGATCTGCTGAAATTTTGAGTGAAACCCATTGAAAATGGAAAAATATGTGTCTCCACATGGTTCGAAAACACCCCAAGTCGAAATTTCAAACATTGAATCTAAATTAGACTTCAAGCAATAGGATAAGGATGAATCAAAACTGGAATAGAAATGAAAATGAGAACTTTCCCAGAGTAACTTCAAGCTTGACTATTCTAAAATTTAACGATAAACCAAAATAGTTTCAAATTCTAAAAATACTAATTAACAACCAAATCATAGAAATTAAATAAACAAGAAATGCATTGGCTAGTCTTGTGTCATAAAATAATTGAACATGCTCTTCAACGTGGTCTCATCCATTGGACCCAAATGTCATCCCAAATCAGTCCATGGTATTCCCCTGTGGTTTCTTTCTTCATGTTGGAGTTTCCCCCAATTTTTCTGTTCTACATAAAATTCAGCATCTCATTCCCACCATAATTTTTTTGGGGGAGCAGACAAGTAACAATTTATTGATAGAGAAAAAAAGTCTTAATGCTGAAAATTTCCGATGGATGTATCAAATCTGAGTTTTTGTGACTCTACATCATCCCAAATTGCATCTTTTTCCCTGAGTCCCATTCTCCTTTTATTTGCATTTTGTAATACAAGCCTGCGCTTTTTTTATTTCCGTGCTGATTTTTAAATGAGTACAATTACCTCACTATTTAGTGGTAAATCAAAACAAAGAGATGTCAATTAGAACCTTTTGAATTAATTATGTGACGTGAAAGAACAAAATAGCCTAATGGAGGGTGATGTTTGATCAGGTGTAATGGTGTGTGCATGGTAACAAGACACAAAGAAAACATAAGTTCACCATTTTTAATTCAGTGAGAATATTATATCAAATGTAAGGAACAGGTGGCATCTTCCCTCATTCACCAGCTTTGGGTTCAGCATGATAGGAAATCCACACCACCCTTTGCATGGAATTAAATTGAACTTTGATGGTAATTCTATGGATTCCAGTCCTGTTGGGAATTTGTGTGGAGTTTTTAGAGGTCATAACGACAACATTGCTTTTGTATATCCAGGTCCAATATCTGATTGGTCTGGTTGAAAATGTTGCTGTAACTGAACTGAAGTCTGTCATAAAAGGTCTTGAGGTTTACTAGGGCCACAGATAACCTGATTATCAAGGGTTACTGCAATGTGCCTTCGCTATTGTGCAATATTTTATATAGATTTATTATATTTGGATTTAATGTTGTGCTTTCATGTCAAGTACCACTGTTATTGGTTTACTATTTTCATCCTATTGGGTATGCCTGACATCTGAGATGTTGAAACAGGAAGCCTGGAACAAATTCAATTCAGAGGAGCTATTCTAAATTCTTTGCCATTATTTTATTCTGAGATGCTTCATCTGGAAATTACTCAAGCTGTTGGTGCCAACAATGCATGAGTGATTGTAGGAGGTATTATTTCTCACTACAATCATGCATTTGGCTTGGTATCACATAATGCCATTTGCTAAACAGGTTTCCTTCTGAACTACCAAGGTGCCAAAGGTACAAGCTTCTTTTTGTTTCTGTTGCTGTAAATTGATGTTGTTCGGGGAAATGTACGGCTCAAATCTAGGTGTATGTGGAAATTGAATGGCTGGTCATTGTAGAGTATTCATATACTTGGCAAACATCATAAGCCATCTTTTTGAGTTAATTAGTTCCTTCATTATTATATTTTTTTTTGAGTGCTCGATTGATTGAACGAATACCAATGTCTTTGTTGGTTTCTTTGTAATATCAAAATAGACTCGGAAATTTTTGTTTCTTGAGTTGAGAAATTGAATGTGCAATTTAGCCCCTTTGTGTATGTGGTTTTAGTTGATATTCCATTATGTTTTAGGATCATGGTCTGTTCTGTTAAAACAAAATTGTAGCATTACTCTTGAACTCCCTAGGTTTAATTTTAACTGTTATCTGAACATGGTTTCCCCGAATCGGGTCCAAGTCAGTTGGACAAAAATTATTCGCCGAAATTGCGACTACATGAGCTTTACTGTGTGGGCTGATCTAGAGCTGTCACAAGTAGATTCATCTATGTTGCAATTCTGGATTAGTTCTTTTTGCACCTAATTTGCAACTAATGTGACTTCTGAACTTGTGGCATGATGAAGTATAAAGCTAATCCTGCTTATCCACATCAAGTTGGGTGCTCTCATTGTTTGGGTTGTGATGACATAGCTGCATCTTGTGACTTTTTCGGCCTAGGTTATTTCTGCTTTTATGAGTTGGCAACTCACCTTCTCGTTATAGGTCAATCTGTTGTTTTTAATATAGAGACGTTAGGATTTTGAAGCTGGGAGCTTTATCAGTTCATACTGCCCTCATCCTTTGCTAGATAGTTTGAATATTTGAATCCTTCGTGCCGATAACTTGCATTTACTAGTATCTTAATTATTTCAACTAGGGCAAATGAAGGTAGTGATGGTAACAGGAAGATGCAAGTTTGATGCTATGCCCTTTTTGTTGTTTTGAGTCTTTTAAACAACTCAAACTTTGGTTCAAAAGAAAGAGCATCACGATTATATTAACTTGAAACCAACCGATTTGATTCCAATAGGCCTGGTGTTCTATATATACTTGGTTCTATGTAGCTATATATGCATATTGAATCGAAAATGTCTCCTCCAAATCAAGTTTGTGGGGAAATGGCCCGGACTGGATATAACTAAGCACAGTGCAGGTAAAAATGATGTACCTATCTTTATGCTCACTATTGATTATTGAAGGAGCTGAGAAGAGTTGAGAGGTCAAACATCACACAAACCCTTTGTTTTGAAGATTTATTGTCAAGGTATTGTTGGTGGTGGTTTTGATAACAAGTTGAATATTCAACCCATAAACTGAAGCTGATTTATAAAACAAACTTTCAAGTAGAGAGAAATATGTATTTGATCGTATAATGCAGTTTTATATTAATGCTTGCATAATTTTCCTACAGCTGATGTGCAGTTAGATTATATAAAGGAACAGAGAAGAATGATCATATGGTAAGCTGCATTGAATTGTAAAAATGAAGTCAAAAGGAACAACAGTGCTCCTGATACACCACTATTAAGTCCTCTATCAAGGAACCCACTGAAGTACTCAAGAAAATCATGCATGGCAGGTTTTAGGTCTCAATCTATAGTTCACAAAGAAAGCCTATTTGATGGTTAGTTATTGGGAGGGATTTGAAATGGATTTTGAGCCAACAAGTTTGTGGAGCAAAAGAACCTAATGAGTTGGCCTCCTTTAAGCAGTTACAGTCAAAATTTGGACGAAAGTGATTTTGCATTTTGTGAGTGGAGAAGGGAATAAAATGGTGGGGCGCATGCGTGCCACACTCACAAGAGTTGCATGAAGTGGATTATTGAGAACAGTCAGCATGCTCTGCCCTAACGATGCTGTGACTATGCAATTTCAGTACTTGTGCTGTCTGAAGCATTATAATCTGACAAATGCATTAAAACCATTTGTATATTTACGACCCCACCACAACCACCCACCCCGGCCCCAAAAAAAAAAAAAAAAAAAAAAAAATATATATATATATATATATATATCCAAAGTGGTGACTGCAGATGAGTCTATGCTGGGACTCTGTTTTGGGTTGTGACTCCATCTGCGACACATGCTTCAACATCCACTTCAGAAGCTGTTTCTGTCGCGTAACTTTATTATATTTTCAACACTTGGTCACAAGAACTTGGTAATTTTTTGCTCTCCATCAGGTTGCACATTCCCCTTTCCGGGCGAGGTTGGGACCCAGGATCCATTTGTTTGATGCCACAAACTTTGGAAGAATTTAATCCCACAAATCAACTTTCAAGGTGAGTGGATCCAAAACCATATCAACCCATATCAAGTCTCTTTCGAGGATCAATCCCCCATATGATTGAAAGAGAATTAGAAAAGGAAATGATGCAGTCAACTTACAAGGGCCACCCTCCCCTTGTTAGGGATTTTTATTTTCCCCAAGGTTTCCAGTTGCTATTGAAAGGACTAAAGACATAGTGGTTCATATATCGTTTTCAAGGTCTTGGATTGTACGTATATACAGTCTCACATTGCTAGTGGGTGGGCGTGGGGGTGGTGATGCGCATTGACAACAATGGAGGACTCAATGTGAGAAGCACCAATGACGGTTCAGTAAGTAAGAAACTACCTAAAAGAATTCAGGAAAAGAAGGGAGGAAAAATCAGTGAAATTGAAATTTAACTTAATAACTTTAAGAACTTAAACATTGACGATTGAGAATAAATTTGAAGAGTCAAAGGTTTCTCAATCCCTTGACAATTCCAGCTCAAGAATCTCATTGTTACCCGTGGGCTGAGAAAAATCAGCAACAATGGGTATAAAACAAAGTCTTTTCTGATAACAACTTTGGGTCGTATCAGACATTCTTTAGATTCCAAACAGCTATGCTCCGATCGTCAACAAAAGTAACAAAATAAATGAAATCATCGATAAAGAAAAAAAAAAAAAAAAAAAAAATCTTCTTTCGAGGATAAAGATGCCTGAGACTGCTTCCCATCCATTAAAAGTCACACCGTGAATGTGATGCTGCCACTTAGGAGTTGGGTTTAGATTTTTCTACCATCGCTACTTTCCTGCCCTTCATTTCTTTCCAACTTGGTGTGCTCAATTGAGATGTGACCACAATTTCAATTTATGCCAAAACAAAGTACTTTCACGGTTTCATTCGAAATGAGGCTCATCTCTCTAGATTCCCTAATATCTATTATTATTATTATTATTATTATTATTATTATTATTATTATTTATTTATTTATTTATTTATTTTATTTACTATCCTAATGGCCAGACTCCTAGGAGCTAGTAGAACCAATGGTTTCCTATTCCTACACACATTCATCCATCACACATGCATACGATAGGGTGATAAGGTTTGATCACACAACATCCTCCACTGAACGTTAACTTTTCAAGTCAAAACTACCACCACTAAGCTAAGCTAGTGATCCTTCCCCAATATCCACATCATCATCTTCTACTGATCCAAACTCTCAAGGCTACCATCACTAACCTCTAAGCATCTATTCAGAATTTCAGATGGGGTCTAGCAACATCAATCACCATCTTTTGGATTTGGATGCTGTCCACAGTTATATGAATGGCAAGGTCTGCCATGCTGAGTGCTGATTGGATGGATGGGTAGGGGATCACTATGTTGGCTGCTATGTCTTTACCTTTTAAGCTATGTTTACAAGCTAAGAAAAGAAAAAATCCAAGAAAAAAAAAAAAGACACATAATTAAATATTGGGTAAATGATTGTTGTGGTCGTGTGGCCCTGTATTGGCACGAGGATCAATGAGAACATGCAAAGACATCAATATGAATGAAGTTTTTTAGTTCACAAGGTGGGGAGTTAATTTCACACACCCCTATGTTTTGGTGCAAAGGCCATGTGACCCCAAAACTTTCTTTTTCCTTCAATGATTATCTCATTATGATTTTTGTATATATGTATATACTTATTTTTTTTTTCCTTTTTTTGATTTCCAAACATTTCCTTCGATTTATTTGTAAAAATACTCTATCAATCTTTTTCCAGTTAAGTAATAATGAGTCATAGGTTGACTATGCCTAGTGAGGTATAGTGTTTCACTATTTGCTACATACTAATACATTTTTCAGCCATGTGATAGAGGACACCACATACATCTCAATGGCCAAATTTTAGTCCAAAGTAAGCAAAGAAAGTTGTTTGAACTTTGATACAAAGTTTTGATAGAATTATCAAAATTCCATCAAATGGAGGTGAATATGAAATATAAAATAGCATCCCTTATCATTTTAGCTACTTCCACTACTCATTTTGAGTTGAAATTGTACCAATCAGTTATTTACCTAGTCCTCTATCACATGGACTGACCATGTAATACCATATAGAAAATAGTGAAGCATTATATTTCGCAAGGCATAGTGACGAGAAAGAAAAAAAATATAAATATATATATATATATTTATATTTATGAAAATATCACATCACAAAGTGAGAAGCATATAACATTTTGAAAATGCTGATTCCTACTTATTGTAAGATTTTCTCTCCATATTTACCTCTAGATATATAAGGGATGAAGAGAAAGGAGAAAGAAGAAAGGTCAGATGGAGTAATGCATTGATTTGGGAAAATGTAAATTAAATAAGCAAGAGTTAAAAATGTTTCTGGTGTCTAGAAAACTGATATCACCAAACTGGCCGGGTTTTACCATGGCCCATTGGACAACAAGCAAGCTAACCTCATTCTGTTGAATGATTGAACCTAAAAATTATATTTGAACTCAGCCCATAAAGCCCTAGTTTAAACTTTAAACATGGAAGTTTGGGCTGTCCACTGGACTGGTCTATAATAAGTAATCTTGTACCCTTAGAACTGAAGAATTTCATGCATTGCAGGTTTCAGGAGCTGAGTTCTTAATCTAGTTCACAAAGAAAGCAAGAAAGCCAAGTTGGTTTGTTAATTTCTGGGAAGGAATTGAAATGATTTTTGAGCCAACAAGTTTGGGAACAAAACCTAATGGGTTGACCACTTTTAAGTAGTCCTAATATTCAAAATTGGGAAGAAAGTGTCTTTGCATTTTGTGAGTGGAGGGAGCAATAAGAAACATGGAGTACATATCACAGTCTGTAAGTCACATGGATTCGAATATTGAGCACATGGAAAAATCAGATAGATCAAAGGAAGGTTATGAAGGGAATTGAAGAGAGAGAGAGAGGCTTAAAACATGAAAGGTTGTTAAACTTTATAGATATCGTGAAATTTGTCCTAGGGAAATGATGTACATACTGTGGTCGTATCCATAGTTAGCAAATTCGGATTCGGGAATTATTCGGACGGAGAATTATTCGGAATAATTCGGACGATTAATTTAAGGATTCGGTCAAAAAAGCGGTCAAAAAATCTTATTGGGGTTTTAAAAAAAAAAATTTTGTTTTTTTATTTTTTATTTTTTATTTTTGATTTTTTTTTAAATAATGTTTAAATGGACCGAATAATTCGTTTTAATTCGGATTCGGTCCGAATTATTCGCGATTTATATTCATTTTGGAAAAAGTCGCGAATTTTAAAGAATTTTATTTTTAATTCGGATTCGGTCCGAATTTTTGATAAAATTCGGAAAAATTCAGTTCGGCCGAATAATTCGAGAATTATTCGGCCGAATTGATAACTAGATCAGTCCCACATAGCCTGTGCATGAGCTATGAAATGCATATATAAGTGGTGACCTTCTTAACACTTCAAGATGGATTTTAAAGTCATGCGGTGGCCAATCTGTTTGTTAAAGTGGATAATATCTAAGTGTGTAGGGTGCGCTGTACATAGGTAACGTTGGCATCAAAGTTATGGATGAGAATGACAATGAAGTATGGAACCATAGATTAATCGCTTGTGTGTGAGCCATAAATTGCACATATAAGTGGCGACCTCCTTAACACTTCACGATACTCTTAAAGCAGTGTAGTGGCCTTTCTACCTAACAAAATAGACAATATTTTAACATGTGAAGCCCACTGTGCTTATGTGGCGCTTCACCCTTTGGCCTGGTATGAGATATACCAATACACATGGTATGATAGAAATTGTTTAGCGAAAAAAAAAAAAAAGTGTGATAGCAAGTAATTCATAGAAACAAAATTAGTACTGTTGCATTCCCATTCAGATGAACTGGATGTCATATGTTTTTTTGTTTATTCATCCATTTATTAGTATCTATGGACTATGTTGTTTTAGGGAATCCACAAGATTTAGAGACAAGAGGAGTTTTGCAAGGAATTCAATGGATTAAGGAGCAGGGATGATAGAAACTAGAATGAAATAATTCATAAATACAAAACAGACTTTTATAGGGAAGTAAAGAGGAATGGCCATGGAAATTGGTTTCCTTGTTATATGATACTACTAATCTTTTTTGTTAACCAAGGTGTCCGAGCTAGTTTACGTACACCTCGACTAATCCTTGGGGAGACTAGCGCAGCAATCCACCGCCACGGTCTAAGGTATGTTTATGTTATTAAGAAAGATAAACTATCTTTGTTTATAATTCATAGATTAGCTAAGATCGCTCGAATATACAAATAGTCTTTAACAACGTTACTACTAATGTACATATGTCTTTATTATTATTATTATTTTTTTTAAATCTAATTTTCATTTCTATAAAAAAATAAAATCATTTTCTATCCCCACCTCCAAAAAAAAAGGAAGATTGTTTCCTATATCAGAGCACTACTTATATCAACGCTCTTTGTGTCTATTTCTCTCCTCTCTAAAGCCAAATGATGAAATGTCTTTTTATATGAGAGGAGAAAGGTAAACACATAAGAACACTGCCGTAGACCACATTCTTGAACATAATTATTTTTTCTAATGAAAAATTATAGCATGGGATTCCATTACCTGAAATGACATTTTTGTTATCTAATGAATCTTCAATTTCACTCTTTCATCATTTATTTTTGTTTCACATGGATTCACCAAAAAGTTTATCTCCTAAGATACCCTAATCAATTATCCAAATTGTTGTTTATCCAAGTCAGAATCATAATAATGAATGTCTCTTCCTGAGGATAGCTAAAGAATTGGGTAGAGAGAGGACTCAAAGGTGAGGACACCTTAATAATCTTACAAGTGGCACCTTCAGTATGGTGGTGGCCCCCAAAGGTGTTCAATTGCTGCCATCTCTCTTTAGGTGCCAAGTTTATCCTCAACAGCCAGTATATTGACAAGGTCAAGGAAAAACTTTCTTTTTTTCCATCAGTTTTGGACTCACCCTACAAGTGTTACACTAAATTCCCATTGGAAATTTGAGAATATTTGTCTTCTCTGTGAGCAAAACAAGAAATGATCCGGAAAGTCACCTTCCATGGGACTAAGGACAGCCAGCTGATGCATTACAACTCCTCCTAAAACGAGAAATCTTACACATGGCACTAAGGCAGCTTCAATGTTAGCCCCCCAAAATGAATTAAAGCATTGAAGACTTCACCCTCCCACTAGTGTCCTAAGCTTCTTACGCCATTAACATATAGCCATCAACTGCAAGGCAACCAAAGATCAATGAATAAGGCCTCTTAACCCTGGAGTCCTAGAGTACCGGTCTAGCACTAAGGGGAAAAGAAAAGGTTTCTTTTTATGCTCACATATGAGGGTTTTTTTTTCTTATTTATTTCTTTATTTTTTCTTGGGGAGAGGGATAAGTATGTCGCCGATATCAAGTATGCTAGCAGATAGCATCAATAGGAACACATGATGGAGTATCATTCAGGAAGGATATGAGGGTCATTTCAGAAAAAGGGAAGAGAGAGATAAACACAATGTGTACTAGCATACTTTATATCGGCGGCATACCCAACCTTTTTCCTTTTTCTTGGCATCCAAACATAGCCCTTTATGGTTCTTGGTTTACATTGCAAGACAATCAATTTATGGATTAGATTGGAATCTTTTAGATGATGAAACCTAGGAAAGTAACTCATTTTACACAACATTTTGTGGGTTTACAGATCAAGGTACAAGTCAGGCCAAGAGTACAAGTGGGCCTAGAAATTTTAGTTATGGCCGGGGTAGTGTAGACCACATGGGTCTAAGACAGAAGTGACCACCTGGCGTAATAGAAGCTTCACTCACAGGGCCCATCAAGGTGGCCATTCCATATACAGGCTTGGTGGCCTTCCCTTGGCTAACTTCACAAACTGATACAAGGCTTTAGCGTCTACCTCCGAACCTCACAATTCTCAAAAATATAAGACCTTACGGTCCAGAGTCTAGACAATGCAGCAGTCAGGCAATGGCAGGGCCAACTTAGCCGTTTCACTTTCACATGGTCCTTACAGAATTGAGAGAAGTTCAACATTCTTTTGCGGGGGATGGGTATCCCAAGGTAGTGTTTGGCTTGTGATAACTTGTGTTGTTCTCGGGTGTAGTACTAAAAACGGGCACACAATTCTATCATTTTCTGCAATTGTTTGGTGGTGATCTGATGTGTGTGGTCAATCTCTCATGAAATATTGATAAGGTGATTTAAAATAAAGAAAAAAATAAGAGATTAGATGGAGAGAGCTAAATAAGGAATATAAAATAAGAAAAAGGATAGATAGGTTTCTTGACAAAGCTATTGTGTCTTAGTTAATTGGGAGGAAATCAACTTCTAGACAAAAAAAAAAAAAAAAAAGCGCCTCTTGGTCTTATTGAGGAAGCCATGACATCTATCTCATTTAGAGAAAATATAGGAATCAATTGGCATTCAAGTCTTCTTTACCTTTTATTCCTTATCCATATAAATAGTAATTACAATAAGTTATAATTTTTTAAAACTACTTGACCCATTATTAGAAATCACTTTCACTACTTGTTAACTGCTAGATAATTATACAATTTACTCCCTGCATGTTAATAACCATCCCACACATATAATTACAATTAATTAATGCTACTAATAAGGAACTAGCCTATAAAATAACTCATGCAAATCATCTCCATTACATGCACCCTATGTAATACAATCCACACACATAACATGATCCCAAAGATAATCTCCTACTACATATAGGAAAGTGCAATAAACCTCATTATGATCTATATCTCACAAGCAAACAACATGCATATGTATTTCGTAACTTTTTGAGGATCAAAGTTGGGTTTCAAATTCGCAACAAACTTCTCCTGGCTAGCTAATGGTTTCTTAGAAAAATTTTACGTCTATAAATGGAGAAAGTTTTCCTTCATCCATAGAGAGGATGGTTCACCCAGCATCTTAGGGTTCACAAATCTCTCAACAACAACAACACCAACACAGTTCAACCTTATCCCAACAAAATGGGATTGGCTGCATGGATCCAAGTTAAAAAAAATAATAAAAAAAAAAAATAACTATTGATACCCCGGCCTCTCACACCCAACTGTATCACCACATATAATAAATTGATTCCCATTCATTATGACTTTAGAAAAACTTGATCCTTTATAATTAAAATTATCTATTTTCAGGAAAAAACTTATATACATGTAATAAAAAAAAAAAATTGCTTACTTTAACCAAAAGCATAAGGTATAATACACTGGGGAAGGAAAGTCTTTAACATTTCGTTCCCCTCTAAAAACACAAATTGATTTAGGATTCTCTCTCTCTCTCTCTCTCTCTCTGTCTCTCTCATACACATTATTGTTCCTTCACCCTCAATCCCTTTCTTATGTTCCCTAATGGCATCGCCAAATTTTTGACCATTACAATTACTTGTAAACTCATACCCCATAAACAATATATATATATATATATATATATATATTACTTGTAAACTTAAACTATGAGGATCTTACCCTAACACAATTGATAATTAATTCATAAACCAGAGGGCACCACATAAGCTTGAATCTGACCATCCTCCAGTGGGCATTCTCCTCACGGATTCTATACTTAATATATCTTCATTACATCATTTTTTTTTTGTTAAGATATGTGTGAACTGATTATAATTATTGTTCTAATTATAAGATTAAAGTAAAAAAGGGCAGCCAAACATAAAATGGGTCACCAGATTACAAATGGACAGTCTCAACAATCAGCATCTGTCAATGTTTGATAGGGTAGCAGAAGAAGATACCATTACGTGCCTTTAATTTAGACACTTAAGAGGGATGATATTTATATAATACTTATATTAATTTAAACAAATACGTCAAACTTACCATGCATGCATATATGTAGTCTTTATTTTAAGAGTTTACGTTGGTCCAATGGATATCTAATATCTGACACTCATGACCAAGTTATTTTCTATGTGTATTAATTAATAACATGAAATTAGAGTATCCGCATAACTTACCAACTTTATATATATATATATATATATATATTTATAAAGAGAGAAAACTTTACTAGCTTGGGTATCTACACTTAGACATAGGCAAGTGCAAAAAGACGGTGCTATCCCACACCCAAATGCTTCCACGTGTTTTTCCATTGACTTACACAAGCCACTCTACTGAATAGAGTTCTCTTGCCCATGTGAAGACTTAGGTCATTTTCTAGTGCCTACACCCTTTGTCCCTCACTCGACATACCTAAGTAGCCAACGCTCGTTTAATATATTAGGGGGAGTGTCAAATTTCTTAAATTAACTTTGATTATTATTATTATTTTTTTTACTACAAATCAATAAAATATATAATAAGCTTAACATGAAGTACATGATTTGCATTGGGGTATTCTCATATGATAAAAAAACAAAAAAATATTAGTTGCTACTACTTAATATCAAAGAGGTTCCTAAAGCACCTTTTGCATGTTTAGTGCATGGATTTTCAATGCTTTGTAGAGAGAAAAATTAATAATTTTCATATATATATTTGACCAATATATATTTGGGATTGTTTATGTCATCACATATGTTTGTTTTGCCTCCTGTTTCTTCTGTCATAGATATTGTTTGGAAAGATTATTTACTTGGTGTGCTTAGCAAGCTCTTACCATTTGCTTAGCAGAACTGCGGAAGAAAGCCTGGTTTCGACATAACAAGCCTGAGGTTTTATTAAAAAAAAAAAAAAAAAAAGCTTCAAATATTGGCTTATTTTCAGCTTGAGATCTTGGCTTGTATAAGCCATAAAAGAAACTCTTACATGCATGACTTTGCATGCATAAGGTTATTTAAGTATATGTGGGGCATTCTATGGTATAGTTACCTAGTAGTCAGCGTAGTTAAATGGAGGTTTGTATAGATATATGGTTATCTTATTACTGATGTATGCGATTAACCATGCTAGTTATATGTAACAAATCCCCATGTGGGGACGGGTGGGTGCATATACCCACCCTCCATTCTAGTGTTGACACACAAGTCAAAAATGCGTAAGTGCTGGATGGCGGGTAATGACACATCCCCACCTGTCCCTATGTGGGGATGTGAGTCAAACTCATACGTAAACTAAATGTAATCACTCTACTTATTAGAATGAATGAAACTTGGTTAGACGTAAAATGACAAAAAGATTCTTATAAATTTCTCTTCGAAGAAGGAGGTCATGACTTTTCTTTATTAAGTCAAGGCGTCAAGCTTCATTCATAAAACTATTTTATCCATTTCTGATCCCATACCTTATTTTCTCTCTTTCTCATCTTATCTCCATCCTCTCCGTGCACGCATCAGTAGTTCTAATAGAAAATGATGCAGCAGTTAACGTACATGGACCACCCTCACCTTGTTAAGGATTTTTTTTTTTCCCTAAGGGTTGCCAAAGCTTACCAAAGGACTTGTGACATGGTGGTCCACATATCGTTTTCATGGCCTTGAAGTGTACGTATATACAGAGTCATATGGTGGTGGGGGATGTTTCTATGGTAATGCCCAAACACAGCCCTCTTAATTGTGTTTTCTGATTGATTTGTTGCCTTTGGTTGCTTGGGCGGCACAGGCCAAGAATTGTGGGGTAGGCTTAACAGTGACCCTCCAATAATTGGACCCATTGGTTAAGTTGCACCAAAAAGATCCAAAGACCTGCTTGACCTAAGGAGCTTACTATGGTACTATATGTGGGTATAGTAGCAGTTAGTGGGGCTTGATAAAGATGGGGAACTCAGTATATATGAGGAGGAGAAGCATTGATAATGAGGGTTCAATGAAAGGAACATGTGATAAGTTAGTTTGAGTGGTTAGGGTTGGCAAACTAGGGCTTAATGAAGTAACGATGAAGCTTGAATGTGTCCCTTGTTAGTACATACGCTGGTTTGAGTGTGTTAGGTTGGGTTGGGGAAAAAAGGGTAGGGAAAATTGATATAATGAGTCTACACAATTTCTAAAAATGACTAAGGCTCCGTTTGGTTGCAATGAGAATTTAAAAGGAAGGAAAGGGAAATTTTCATACTCTAAAAAGAAATGTTTATAGTCATTGCCCCATATGATTGTATAAACTGCTTAAAATTTTTAACCATATTTAGTAATAATGTATTTTACATATTATAGCAAATGGTTTTTGATGCAAAGTAAAGTGAAATTTTATAATCAAATATGGAATGATTTGAAGTTAATGTTAAAGTCACATGGGTAATGATTACATATATTTCTTTTTTAAGTATACAAATTTCATTTCCCTTCACTTCCCTTTTATTCCCCTTAAATCCAAACATAGCCTAATGAAATAACACTTCTTGGAATTAAAAAACTAAATAAATAAATACCAGAATTTAGTGGAAATAACTTAAATAATCGTTCTAAAATTTTTATGGGACAAAAGAAGCTGAAAGGCAGCATGGTTCCTGCCCTAGACATAAAAGAGGGTGAAATGACTGTTCTACCCCTTGTGAAAAATGAAAATCCCTCCATTTGTTGATGCTTCCACATGCTCTCCAATTGGCCCCCATGCTAGTGCAAAAGCCATGTTGTCTTTTAGGGGACCATCTCCCATACTTTTATAAATAGGAATTATAACAACCACAAAACTAACTCTAAATGTGCCACCGCAGAGTAATTGAAGTTGAAACTTTAAAAATTGTTCTCTATGATGGTGGAATTACCTCTACTATAGACTTCAGATGACTTTTTTTTTTTTTCTTTTTTGTGGATTTGACCATTGTATTTGAAATAAGAATTTTTTTTTTTCTTAATAGGAAAGAAGAAGAAATTAAATATTAAATAAAATTGTTCATACATCTATGTTGTTATTCGAGAGTATATTTTGTTTCCTGTTCACAGATACATAATCCAAATGAGCTACAAAAAAGACCACTTCGGTGGTAGGATTGAGCAGAAATCTAGTTAGTGGTATGAGGTCATAAACATCCGAAAAAAATAGAAACGACGCTCCAAGGCTATGAAGTATTACCTTTGTCCCAAAGAAGATGACTTAACTCCTCTGAACTGTTCCAAACTTTTGCAATGCTCCATTCTTTCGCCTTCGCAAGCCATAATCCATATAGAAAACTCCTATCACTTGTTTCAATAGAATTTCCTATTATCAAATAATTTGCAAACAATGAGACACATTTCCCTTAGAAATAATACAATTAATCCATCCGAAACCATTTTGATTAGTATTTGATATGCTAGCCTATTGTATTTGAAATACGATGGTTTACTGATCTGACCATGTAGGTACTTTTTCACAGCAGTTTTTCAAACCATATAGTCATTGGCTCTTCTTGTTCCTTCTTGCAACCCAACCTCTCAACCCCAACCCATTTAACCTTTTCTTGTTTTTGTTTTTTGTTTTTTTATTTTTTTATTTTTTATTTTTAAGAAATCCCTAACTCAATTTAACCCAAAAGATATTTGATTATTTGTATACTTAGGAACAAATTTGGACTTGATGTCAACTTTTTATAAATTAGCAGTATGGACTAATCATAGAGTTAGACATACATCAATAAGAGAATCTTTTCCAAAGAAAAAAGAGAGAGAATGACATAGACCCATTTAATGAACAAAATGATTTCAATCGATTAGGAACCATACAAATTAATCAGAATTGTCTGGATTGGCACCCTTACCTTTATATGTCAAGTTTGTGTTATATCTGATTCCACCATTAATCCAAAGGTCATTATAATGAGTGCCTACTTGTACATGCACATGTAAATCCATTATGTTAGTGGTAGGGACCAAGATTTGGAGGAGCGGTCTAAAATTTATTTGGGAAGGAGATAGGTGGGTCTTGTCACAAAATTAGGTATCGCATAAATCAGTCACATAGTATCATGGAACAAAATACCAATGCTATAAAAAACTTTAGGCTATCCCATTGACCTTCCATTATCAATAATCAAAATTGTATTGTATCTGACGTATTCCTTCTGTAAATTCATGGTTTTAGGATTCAATATCAAATTGATTCTAATATTTGACTAATATGAATCGCTCAATATGATACAAATATAATGTTTATGGAGAAAGAATCTTGGTTACCAGTGCGCAGGGTCAATGGGAGGATATAACGTTTATGGAGAAAGAATCTTGGTTACTAGTGCATAGGGTCAATGGGAGGGTGTACGAGAGCATTTTCAACACACAGGGGGTAATGTGGTATTTTTACACTCTCGTGTCTAGCATAGACACAACCAGACTGATGAGGTTCTTTCTCCCTACTTTTTTTTTCAGAAATTTTTCTTTCATTTGTTGAGGATGGTTCACCCATTATACTAGGATTCGCAAATCCCTATAGGGTTTTAATATGTTCCCAAAATATCCTTCCCAATAGACAATGACTTCTCTTGCCGATTCCACATTCCCGGTAGGGTCTAGGAAAACTTAATCCTTTTACTTTTAAGAAAAAAAAAATTCATTTTTAGTAGAATGGCTTTTGCAAAAAGCATGGGCCCAATGTGAGCGCATGTAGAAGCATCAATAAGATAAACATTTCTGCCTTTCACGAAGGATTTTAGAATTGGCCTTGTCCAATCCTAATTCTTGACCATGATTCTTGATCAATACTGTATCGCTAGATGGGTACTGATGAAGAATAAGATAAAAAAAAATCGATTTTTAATGACATACAAGGGTATATTTATCAAATCGAAACCGATCTAAATTGGAACAGATCAATGACAATCCTGTCAGATTCCAAGATGATTGAGTTCCAATATCTTAAATCATTCTCCCAAATAGAATTCATTTTCTAAAAATTTTTAAATTTTTTTTTATTATTTTTTTATGAAAGAGAAAACTATATTAATAAAAACTGTCAGATATTACATCATAACTATCCTGAAGATTCGACTGCCTAATTCTATCATACATAGCTATATCCCGTAGACACATCATCACTTGAGATTCCGATTTACATTTGTATAAAAAAAAAAGGAATATATCCAAATCTAGAATGTAATTTCCAAAAGACTGCGAAAGAAAGAAATGACCAACTTTTGCTAGAAGATTTTGGAATAAAATGAAGTAAATTCTTTGTTGAGAATCATACTTCACCGAAAGTCCAACCCTTGGTAGCAGCTAGATTTAGACCTTGTAGAATTTCAAAAGCTTCTATTTCCTCAATAAATGTAGTTGATACAGTTCCCATCCTGATGACCTTGAACTTCCCTTGTAACAGAATGCCAATTAACCAACCTGTTTTTGACCCCAAAAAGTTCGTAATACCAAGATATAATATTATATGATTCGGAAAAAAATGAAGAGAAAAGTATCTCCCTATGATGTCTTCTAGATCATCTGTATTGAAGAAGATAGAATTAGAGAAGAGTCGGTAAATTACAATAGATTTAAATCAATAACCCAGTTAGTAACATCATGAACAATAGCCTTTGGATTGAGTGATTTTTTTATTTGTTACTATATTATTACGGTGCCACCAAATAAAGAAAATTGTTATAACAAAAATACTAAAACATTGTGATTTTTCAGATTTCGACAAATTAGCATGTAAAAACAAAAACTGAACTAAGTCCTGAATTGATGCCAACTGAAGAGAATTTGATCTAAGACCAAGAGGGCATACAGCTTAAATACGATCTGAAAATTCACAATGAACAATTAAGTGACAAATGGATTCCATTTCCTTGTCACAAAAGACATAACCATTATCAATATCTAACCATTTAGACACAGTTCTTTTAATCGAAATATCATTAAATAACGTATGTAACAAAAGCATTTTAAACTTAGAAGAGATACGTAACTTCCATAGAAAATTCTACTAACCAATTGAAAAATCTGAGAATGTGGGCGGACAGCCCCCCACCCTGATGGAAGACCATATTTGAAATGGAACCAATACAATTCCGATATGATCGATCCGTATTGGTCAAATAAATCCGTTATTCGTATTCTCCGTTCTAGAAAAACAGAAGGAGACAAGGCAGAGACGGAAAACTTAAAACGGAAAAGGAGAATATTTGTGTTTGACGACGAAGGAAGCCTAGGAGGAGGAGGACGTCCTTCCATGACTTCCGTCCATCCAACCATCCATCAAAGGTCGCATCATCCAGATGTTGGTCCCTTGGAGATTACAATTTACTAAATTCCTAATTTTCCTACACCATTCATTGATTCATTCCAACTTCCAACTTGGTTGGCTCTTCTTAGGATCCCATCCCATCCCAATTCATCCATCTGACCCTAATCTAATAGGGCCAGTAGATACCAAAACTGCACGTTTCATGGTTTGGTCACTGGGTCCCACCTCCCTTAGATTCCCTGCCCTTTCAGTATCATCATCAGATTGCGACCTTCCAATCGTCAAGCTGGCTGGCATGCTTGCTTCAGAAAATCTAAGCATCTGATCAGAATCAGATGGGTCCCGCAAGATCGATCACTTGATACCGCCCACAGTTATACGACTCGTATGTAAGATCTTGCGTTGATTGGGTTGGAGTTGGGAGTGATCACTCTCTGTCTCTGTTGGCTATTCTGTTCTTTTCTTTGGGTTTCGTCTGTAGGTTCAGATAACGCGATTCGAAGACGCGGAAACCGAACATTTTATGTGGTTCGTTCATCTCTCGGCCCCCACCCGTTTTGGCATTTTGAAACGAAGAGGCAGAGAAAGGGGAGCAGACTGATTGAGATTGAGAGTGAGAGTGAAGGAATCAGATCTTCTCTAGTGCATCAGTACGTCAAATATGTAATTGATGGTTGAGGGAACATTTTATGTAGTTCGATCCTCTCTCGGCCCTCATCCCTTGCGTGTTACTTTTGTTACTAGGGGTTCAACAAAATGGCAGTGGTTCGGAGGTGGCAAACCTCAATGAATTTTTTTTAGGATTATATAGGTATTTTGGTAAAGTGCATATGAATAATATTGATAGTAATTGTAAATTGTACATCTTATATATCTTACGAGGGGTGTGACGATAATTGACTGTAACCCTATTCTCCTTTGATAGTGAAGTAGATCTTATCTCAGTATGAATGTAGACAATCGTGCTGAATCACATAAGTCTTTGTTTTCGTTGGTTGATTGTTTGTGGTTTCTATTGGTTTTTTTTTTTTTTCTTTCTTAACTATTTTAGGTTGTTGTTTTCTTCAATGATGATGAATAATCAGTCCTTGCATACTCTTTATTGCCACTATAACTTCCACCGGTATAAAGTTTAAACGAAAGGGTATATGGATGGATTAGTACTCAGCATACCATTTTAGGTCGAATGGTAATAATATGTTACTGATGAAGATAACCCATTCTTGAGGTAATGGGGTATCTGAACCACGAGGAACTTATTGGAAAGAAGGGGAATAAAAACAATGGGAAGGGGAAAATTTGGAGGTTCAAGGGCCGAGTTACATGGCACCAACAGGGTTCACAGTAGAGGGGAGGGTGGAAGAGGGGGGGGGCAGTGTGCACAATAGTTTGCCAACGAGGGGGTAGACAAAGCAAGAGAGGGTGCACGGAGTTCATGGTGAGAGAGAGAGAAAGGGTATAATGGCGGTGGAGAAAATGGAGTTGCAACAATATATTGATTAAACCTTTAAAAAGCAGAGAGGGAGATCCAACGATCAATGAGATGCTAGTATGTAAGATTCCATTACACCCTATTGGTGTCAACACCATTTTCACTATTAGTATTGATCACTATAGAAAATGTGTCAAACTTGGCTTTAGGTGGACCCATATGGCAAACGACTGCATCAAGCTAATAGGGTGAAGTAGGTGATACCATACAGATGAGGGTTTTAAACAAAGAACTATGATTGGCCGGAATCGAGTCCAGTTGATTCCAATTCGATTCTGTTTTGGATCAGTACTCAATCAATTGGCAATCAGCCAGAATTGGTTGGAATCGACCAGATTTAGCCTAAACCCAAAAACCTCCCCCCATTAATCACCCACCCTGGAATTCCAGCCTACCCCCCCACCCCCTCCCCTTGATCGTCAACTTTGGTCGATAGGCCATGACTCATTGGATCGACTCGACTTGAAGGAGTATATATTTGTGCTATAGTCTTGTTGAGAAAACAAGTGAGATTTTGGGATTTTCGAATTAAGGTTTCTGGGTGAGTTTCTTGCTGTGAGTTTGAGTGTTCTTGAGAAATCTCCAATGTAACATTTCTTCTATCATATAGGCCCCGTTTGATTGATGGTGTTTTGATGGGGTGGGAGTTTGGTTGGGATTCTTGTACGAACTTTTCCACCCCAATGGGTTATTGGCTCGTTTGGATAACCGGGGTAGGAATTTGGATAGACAAGGTAACTTACCTTGAACCTGAAAGCAATGCAAACCTTAAACCATCCAAGGGTTTGACGTGGGGAGTAATCTGTTGATGGTTCGACCTACTGTAGTGCAGGAATCAATTTTTCACATGCCAAGCCGATCATGACCTCCACACTCTCTCTACCTTGCTGAAGAACACTTGAAGCTATCGATTCCATAGCAGCACCTTCATTATTTCTCTCTTCACTCTCCTCTCACTTGACTTCTCTCATCGTCTCTCTAAGATTCCGAAGGTTGGGTGGGCTGTTATAGTACATCTACCTTCATTTTACCAATCCTGTCTCATGCCATTGCACTGTGGGGCTCATATGTCAAATTATCCCACCCCCAACTTCCTTCTAAACAAATGGGGCTATAGTGAACCATCTTCGTTGCTCGTAGATTGTAACACATCATTTTGGTGTATGGATCTCGTTATATCTTTGTGTCATCTTTTTTAAATTTGTTTGTTTTCTTCGTATTTGTTGATGTTCATTAGAAAAATTATAAATAAAACTTTTGCCTTTCCCCTTGCACAAACAATGAATGGATCTATCACCATATTCTTACTATGGTGGCGTCGGAATCTTTTTCCCAAGCCATTTTTCAATAGATTCAGGTACAATTCAAGCATCTTTAGCATCTATGAATTTGATTTCAAAAACTCAAACTATAAAATTGGGACAACTGAGTAGGAAACAACCCAACCGGCAAAAACCAATCCCCCACTTTTGGAAAGCATAAGAGGTTAAACACATGAACCAGTTTCAGAACCTGCCTTGTGGCCTAAGGTTTAAACCGAAAAAGAGAAATTGATTTTCTTGCAGTTTATAATCCTAAAGAGAGATTTTCATTCTTTGAATTCCACGCAACCAAACAAGGTTCCGGGCTCTTCTCATTTGTTGAATCGTACACGGTAATACAACAGAAAAAAAAAAAAAAAAAAGTAAAAATTCCAAGGAAAATCACCACCACTTTTAGGATGTTTATGGACAGTAGCAGCAGTGATGGATTCGAACAAGTTTAGAATTTCTCTAATTCTTGCCTTTGAAGTTGAGATTAATAAGTGGTCTTGAATGGCTTGTACACCTTGAGATCCGTCACAACCCCTGCAATTGAACCAGCAGCAGCAGCAATGGAGACGACGAGACAAGCAAAGCTAAGGATTTGCAGACAAATCCATTGAGAACTCCATTTGGGTATCTTCTTGTGAGACACATACATCTCAATTGGGAAGTATACTGTGAGTGGCCAAAACCCAAAAGCTCCAAGGATCCCAACTACGTCATTGAAGAAGGGAAGAAGCATAGAAATGATTGTGGTTAAGATGACGAACAGAGTCCTCCATATCAGTCTGAAGAGGTTTAGATTGTAAGGTCTGTAGCCTGGAATTGGTACTTTGATATCTTTTGTGATGAATTTGCTCTCGGGCCACCTGTTTGCTACCCATTTCTCGATGAATGCGAACAGGGGTTGGCAATAAACTTGGTAAGCTCCAACCAAGTGGATTACAATGGCGGCATTAGCGATGTCCAGAAGCCAAAATGGGTTGTAGAATCCGAAACCTGTGAGGAGGTTTCCAGGTGCGAAGTCACCGAATGCTGCGTAACCCATGCAGCCACAGAGCATGTAGAACAAAGTCGTCACTGCAACGCTCAAAAGGGTTGCTTTCTTCATTGTCTTTGCTTCCGATGGTGGAGATTTGACTGTGTCTTGGATTTCAATGAGGATGATAGAGTAAGAGTAAGCGAAGGCGATGTCTCCCAGAGCTTGGAAACTTCTCCATATCTTCTGAGTCTCAGTGACTGCGCCGATGCTTATTCCGGTGAGACTTCCCTTGAATTTCTTATGCACTGGTTGCAGAAAAAGAAACAGAGTTTCAGTTGGGTTTCACTGAAATTAAGTAAATGAATCTGTAGAAGCAGAAAAGGGAATTTTTTTTAAAGAATTAAAGTTCAAACCTGCAACTTGAGCAATTCCAAGTCCAAGACCAATTGTAGAGTAAGTGAAGGACATAACAGCTGCAACAATGGAGAGCCACCATATCTGATCAAAGTCTGGGATCTGGGAGAAGAGAATCTCAGTAACTCCAAATATGATCATGTATGGGTTGCTTGATATGTGACATGAGCTATTATCTCCTTCCTCATGGAAGCAATTAGACCTCTTAATAGCCCTGCAATTTGCAAACCCACCAAAGAAGAAAACCATTACACCATAGATTTTTTAATAAAATCATAAGAAATGAGAGAAAATATATCATTTTGATTCAAATTCAAATTCAAATTCAACTCACGTCATGCTTATAGATGCTGCTATAGTGTATCCGATAGCGACACCAAAAAGGTTCAGGTACTGAATTAAACCACAAATCTTGACCTTAACTCCACCTGAGAAAAAGAAACAGAGCTTTTCAGAAGATCAGAAAAGAACCCGATTAGATTGGGAAGGTGAAAGAATCAATAATTACTTACCGAGGTTGGATCGAACAGCATCCATATAAGTGTAGTTTCGTTTGCCCGAATCTTGATCACCCGACCTGTAACAATCGGCGAGGAGGGACGAAGTATAGTAAATCACAAAGGAGAAGAGGAACATCACAGCAGGACCAGCAATCCACCCCAACTGAGCTATAGCCCATGCCAAAGATAGAACACCAGAGCCTATCACAGCTGTTATGATATGGGCACTTGCAGTCCATACAGTTCCTGTTCGCTTGAGACGACCATCGTCATCAAAACATTTCGAACCACCTTGAGGAATCATGTCTATGGAGAGACCAGAAGCTTGGTGGTGTAGCTGGTGATGGTTCTTGGTGGCAACGTTCTCCCCCATCTTTGAAAGAAACCAACACACGGAGAATAGATTTTTGTGAGGGAAATGATAAATAAAAAGCTGGGCTTTTGATCTTTTAGTTTATTAAATGGATTTGCAGACTTTGTTTAGAAAGTAATATTGCTAAGCAAGTGGTTACAGAAGGGAAAATGAAAGCTGAAACGGGAAAAAAGGTTAGTTTTCTAGTACAGTTCAGTAATTCTTGTATCTCTTATCTCAGTGACGTGCACACTACCCAAATCACAAAAACCCAAAACAATTCTGAAGTTTAGGCAAGGTGGGTATGCCTCAATTATGTTTCACTACCTACCCAAGCACCCAGAAAACAAAAAACAGAGCTTAACAATTGCAGAGCCTAAGTTAGTTGCAGAGAAAGAAACAAGTAGGAGAAGAAATGGAAGGGGAAAGGAGCTATTGGGGAAAGGGAGAGAGAGTTTTCTGACTTGTCTCTGCGCTGAAACTTCCCAGCTATATAGCCCACAGAGAGAAGCAAGCAACTGAATTTGATAATCTCAAGGAGAGATAGAGGGGGCTATATATAGCAACTCTGGTGGTAGAAAAAGCTAGAGAGAAGGGCACGTGGCCCAAAGACTCCAAGACGGAGTTGTCAACGACCGACCACTATAAACTTTTTCAAATAACCATCAACAACCTCTGAGTCAATAATCTCTCTCTCTCTCTCTCTCTCTCTCTCTCTCTCACACACACACACAGTTGTGTCATAAGAACCCCACATCTTCCCCCACCCTAAAGGCCTTGATGACCCTCAACCCCAACTTGCGTCTTCAACTCTTCATAAGAAACCCACAATCTTCCCCACCCTTAAGGTCCCTGACCTTACACCCACCTCACGTTTTTCAAAACCAAACAAGAATTTGTAAGTTTATAATTATAAAGACAAAAAAACTGAAACACATAATTAAAAGTTCTCCTTATTGCTTCATAAACAAGAGCCAAACAAACCCCATCTCTTACAAAATTGAATGACAAAGATTTTCAATGCCCTTTAGCCATACCGTCATTATTCCAGCTCTCCCTCCTTCGATGAAAATGGAGCTTTTATCTTCCACAACAGAGGAATAGATGAAGAGGGTAGGAGAGTTAATATCAAAGAGGGGTATGAGAAAGCTGCAAGTCCCTCTGATTCAGTTAAGCTTATATAGAGGACTGAGGAGCATAAGGAACAGCACTAAGAGAATTAAAATATTACATTTTTTTTCACATTGCCATTCTTTTTCCCCTCATCTCACGTGTGTGGCTTTCCCTCCATCCTTCTTGAAAGTATAAGAATATGGTTCCCTTTGTACCTCTAAATGTGTATCCACTATAGTGATATTTAAAAGAAAAAAAAATAAAATCCAAGCATGGTATGAGTACCCTACCATTTTATGATTAAACTTTTAAGTCATTAAAATCTATAGTTGGATACAGTATCTAATTCTCTCTTTAGCTCCCAAGGACTGAGGAATGAATGAAGTAGTGAACAAAGGGCACTACGATGCACTCTTAGGATCTTTGAATTTTGAATGCCTTTTTTGTGTTTATAATTAAATTTCAATATAAATTTAATTTTGTTAAATGAAGGACCAATCAATTTTTTCGAATCGACTAGAATTTACACGTGGTTGAACCAGCAACACACAACATTAGCTTAGTGTTAGAACACTTTATTAGCAAGTGTAGATTATTTTATATGAAACAGTGACTGATTAAAAATAAAAGCACCAATAGGTGAATCTGGTTTGTGCTATATAATCTTTGATTACTGAAGGAGAGTTCTCAGCCGTCCTTGTTTGTTTGAGGAATTAACCGAATAAACTACCTGTCTTTAAGCTATAATCATCTCATTAAGTGGAGGGTGTATTAGAAAAGTGAATAAAGAGGGGGAAGGAGGAGGGTGGAACACAGTTGGAAGACCATGTTAAGTTTGTCTCGAATTCTTGACCCGTTTTGAAGATTGACCCGATTCGACATATTTTGGTGGTGACTTGAATGGGAATTTTTCTGAGATCTGTGATGGAAGCAGAGGGGTTGGGACGATAGGCCCAAATTCGGAGTATGGGGGTGCGGGGGCTGTATGGTTCGACCGGATTGATCGTGACCCGATGGGTCGACCCACGATTTTGGAGTATATATAATGTACTGTTGTTTGTTGAGAAAGTCATTGTATTCTAGGGTTTTCAAGCAGCTAGGGTTTCAGGGTGAGTTTTTCCTCGCTGCTGTTAGGGTGTAATCTCTCTTCTGCATAGTGAATCATCTTCTTCTTCGCCCGAGGACGTAGCACACCACCCTGATGTGTGAACCTCGTTAAATCGCTATGTCGTACGGATCTATTGTCTCTTTATTATTCGTGTTTCTTGGTGTTTGATCTCACAAACCACTTAATGATGAGTACTCCATGTAGGATCACCAACAGGAACTTGCAGAAGAACCTCATGGCATAGTTGCTTACTGCCAATTACAGTTAAGTATTAGAACTTCAGCTAGTTGAAGATGACATAGCTTCCATAACTTTGTTTCAGTACTTGTACTAATGAAACTCAGTATTGTTACCTTGACTCAAAACTATTGTGATTTCCTCTGTTTCGATTCAGATTCTCATATTTGAGTTAATTTGGAAGACAGTCAGTTTCTATAAACTAGTGTTTGAACAAATACTTTTACTTACCAAGTGGACCATCCTTCGCAAGTTGGTGTGTGTAATCACTTATTAACTCAGATCTAACTGAAAACACCCCCCCTCCCTTTTTCCAACCCTCTGCAGGGTAACAAAATCCAAATGATTTTGGTATTGACAGAAGACCCAGACTGCTCTCTCTTACCGGTTTAGATTTGAGTGGATGTATAATAACGTTTAGGTAATGGAAGCATTGTTTCATCAAGGACTAAAAATTGTATGATTAGAATTAAAAATCAGTTTAATGGAAGAAGAAGAGGGAGTGAGTAAGTGTGTATTTGCAAGTTGATATCAGTAGTAATTAATACATGAAGGATATGTTTGGTTAGTTTTAGAGGTTTGCTTGGTTAGAAGAAAATCAATTTGATCAACCTTCTGCAAAGTAAACCAATGCAATGCATTCTGTAATTGAGAGAAGACCAATCCAGCTCTCTCTCTCTCTCTCTCTCACTAGTTTAGAGGTGAGTGTATGAAGAATAATGTTTAGGCAATGGAAGCATTGCTTCATCAAGGACAAAGAATTGTACAATTAGTACTGAAATACATTTGTGGGTCCGGCAGCATAACAGGTAAGATCCAAAATCCATTATTAAGATCTAATGATTAACCCATAACAAATAAATCTATATAAATTAAGAAGAAGATAAAGGAAGTGAGTGTGTAGTTGCAAGTTGAAACAAGTAGTGAATACATCAAATATATTTTTGATTACTTTGAGGTTTTGCTTATAAACGAAAATCAATTTGATCAGACAACAGTCAAAAGAGATATTCTTAAGATAAAGTATGGAGCTGAAATGTTTGAATATATGAACTTGGGAATGTAAAGAGATCACTCTTATCTTCCCTTTTATTCCCTTACAAGTCTTTAGGATAGAAGAAAAAGCCATTAGATAGTGCTTTCATAAGAACATGTGGGATGACTATTTATGCCTTCTACAATGGCTTTTAGGTGGCCTTCCCTCTTCACCGCACACTTGATTCGACCCGCCATTTTTCAAAAAGAGTGAGGAAAAAAATATCGCAAAGGGGCTTTTTAAATCCAATCCTCATCCAAAAGGTTTCATGGTTTCATTAAATTATTTTTCCCACTTGTAACATTATATTGCTCTTTTGGGTTGCAGAGCATGTTCTTTTATTGCCTTCTTCTGCTTATTCTTACTATTATCTGTGTTCATGATTCAGTGCCTTTAATCTCAATCAATGACTATGACCATGGACCATCTGATAATGGACCAGCCTACCTCAAACCTTCCCACATGATTCAGAGTACCAAACCTTGAATGTCAGCCCATGTTTATGATGGGTAATGTGCCTCAATGGACCACCAAAGAGTTTTAGTAAGTAGTCATCAGAAAGGAAATCAGATTATTAAGCTTACTTATATGCCCCAAAATAGAATTCTTATGACACATCAATTAATGTGAAGAACAGTTTTTTCCCTGGTTACTGTGGTGGGTATCTGTCAATTCTTTGTTTGAGACTGTTGGACAAGTACAGCTACATATATAAACTTTGGTTGTGTGGTTTACAAGAACTTTGGGTATACTTTGATTGTTATTGATGGGGTTGTTTGTTCTTTTTGACTTTTAAGAACCTAATGTGGTGTCAAATACTCAAATATAGAAATAATTATCATTTTCTTGGATAAGTGATTCAAATTAATTAGGAATTTGATGCAACATACACGAAAGGCATAAACAAATGTATGATTTCTAGAGTTTTGTTGAAGCATCAAAGGTTTTGGAATTGTTGAATGAGACAAGAGTGTTAACTTAAGGACTTCTATAATGCCGACGTTGCAATCAACTGCTTATATCATTTGACAATGGACACAATAAGGTTGTGTTTGGTATACGATCTAGGTCAATAATGTATTCCAAAATATCATACCAAATACAGACTTAATTTCAAAAGTCCATTATATGATTGTTGACGATGTCAAAGTATAGTTTTATAATTCATCCTCCTTAAGCGAGACTTAAAGTTTAGATCTTCAAAATATGGGATATCCGAGACCCACAAAATGTTGAGGTTGAAAATATGAGATGATAGATCTATGATAAATAACTACTGCGTGTTCCAGATATTTAAGATCTATGTTTGGTATGATTTCTTGAAATGCTTTTATTGACTTAGAGCGAATACCAAACACAGCCTAAAAGTTTAATCATTCTTTGCTTTGTTCAATCTTTATTTTGCACTCTTTTAATTTAGACTATGGTACACTTTGTAGTAATAATCAATATAGATTAGCTCAACTCGTCTCTATCCTTACAAACTATGGAGATTTAATTCATCGTTTTCAAGGCGCCTCAAATTGTGGACCTTGGATCACATCTCTAGAACGACGTTGACTATTTGAACCTAAAAGTTTAATGCTTAGATCATGTGTGATCAATTTTATATTTTATTTTTGTTTTTTTTTTTCATAGAAATCTAACCACAAAGACTTAGGACATACCTTTAATGTTTATTGAATTCAAAACTTTAGGAAAAAAAAGTTTGGTTTCAATAAAGCATGGCAAAACAAATTATCATAGAGTTTTGTCTACTTGAAATTGTGGTTTATTTGAGACTTTGGGGTTGGAAAATGTTTTTTTTTTTTCCAAACCTCCTTAATTGAGGATACTTTTTCTTACCTTTTCCTTCTTCTTTTTTCCTATAACTTTTAATTGTTATTCCACGGCCATCTTGTTAGCTTATTAGCCAATGGATGTATATACAGCCCTTGTTCTTTTCTTGTTTTACATATCTATATTTATATTTTATTAATTCATATGATATTTAAGAGGTCAAGCGCAAGAGAAGTTCTTTCATCGTTTTCGGTTTGATGTTTGTAATGAGGCAAGGGTTTGCCGATTTCTTTTCTAACCAATCACCATTGGAAAGCACCCCCGGAGAGAAAACAAATTGAAGAAGGAAAGACATCAATCAATCATAGTGGGAAGCGCTCCAAGCTGCTTACAAAGAGGGTTCTTTACATTATTATATTATCTAACATTTTATTAGTAAAATAATTCTTTTAAGGCACATTTGAAGTATTGATTTTATTAAATAAAATAATAAATATAAAAAGTTAAATTATCATGCTTGTCATGACCACATCATCTAATGCAATTGGGACGTGGCTCATGCAGAGTTAGTGTTGAGAAGGAGATGATTCACCCAAAAAATAAAAATACATGTGAACTAAAAAGAAAATAAAACAGTCGAAATTTTTATTATTTTTTTAAAATCCTTCTATGAAGGCAACAAAACTGAAACATTATTGGGATATAATTTAGTTGTACAAGCTTATATAACTCCTCCCCCTTAAACTAAAAACAAATTAAATAATAAAAATAAAAATAAAATTATTAGATTGTAGTTTTGATTATTTGGCATTAACAATAGATAGTGATTAAAACAAGTAATTATATTATAAACAAATATGATAGAAAATTCAAATCAAGGACTTTGAAGGTCTTTGAGCTTCCAATATAGACCCAAATTAATGTTTACAAAGATATGATGATGTAACAAGTTCAGAGTTTTGTTGGGGAAGAAGCTAACAGGAGATGTGAAGGGAAGAACAAGTTGGCATTTGGCACTAGACACCAATACTTGTAGACCCCTCTCCATGGAAGGTTGGTCTTTTTTTATTATATTATATTGGATGGTACATGGTAGTAGCAGGCTTTTAATTATGAATTATAAGAGAAGAGTTGGGTAGAAGATACGATTAACTTGAAAAAGAGAACCATGATTTTGGGGGAGGGGTGGGTAGGGTGATTGGGAAACCAAAGGTGGAGAATGAAGTAAAAGTTGGGAATTGGGAAACCAACGGTTGAGAATGAAGGAAAAGCCAGTGCTTTCAATAGCAACCGCCTGATCTTATCTTCCTCATTGGTCGGCAGACAGTCAAAATTGATGTCAGTATGTGGAGCCACTAGCAGACGTATCGAGTGCGAAGACGACGTTTCAGTCTTAAAAGATTCGCTAGTCAACTCTTCCTATCACAATTTTGATTCCATTTCTCAGCGTGTGGACCCCACTCTCCACACGCTTTTGCTTACCTGAGCAGTTGAAAAAGGAAAAAGGGTCTTGGTTTCGTTGACTGTTTACAGGACAAACCATTCTCTCTGTCTGAGGAAGACTCGGGTTCTTTGACTCGGTCGAAACGCGGCGAAACGGCGGTAGTGCCTACCAGGTGTTTGTAAAAATTTCGCAACTAGTGAAAGGTACCTCAGGTATCGCTCTCACTGTCTGTATACGGCGGTGTTTCTAATAAAACTATCTTTTTTTAAGTTTTCGTCGGCAATGAGAATTTGAACCGGTGAGTTATTAATGTCAAAAAGAATCTTTGACCAGGACACGTGTTGGCTATCTAAGTGAATTGAAGCAGTAGCAACCAATGATGTACAACCAAATGTCATATCCTTTGCAAGTTTGGATGCAACTTATTCATAAAGAACTGAAAACAAAAAAAATGATAGTGGTGGTGGTGGTGATCTATTTCTCATCTGGCATAATAAGACAGGATCAGAGGACAGGCTAAAAGGGCCCTAAAACAAGAAAGTTACCCAAGTGCTTAAAATGCATCTAAGCTCTTGTCAAATTATTACCAAAACCCATGTAAGTTTGGGGAAAGTAAGTCCTGACTAGAACTTATTCTACCCAAGAGTGGGCAGAAAAGCTATTTTATTGTTCGTTTTGGGTTTCGAGGTCTGAGGCTGATTGTCTTACATGTAAGGAGTTGGACCGTGCTTATAAATCACTAGTTTCTTCTTTCACTCATTGATATAGTTAGTAAATTTGAGAACAACAATGATACAGGAATGGTTTATGTACGATAATTGAAGAAACTGATAACAATAATACGTTTAAAAATTCTAACGTAATAAAATGTGTGATATATCATATACATTTGTTGACTAGTCAATGGTCATGTAGTCGCACCCCCAGTCTCGATAACACGAACTTAAGTTGAGCTCCTCACCCCACCGTAGCAACCTCCCGAACAACACCCAAGGGAGGCCCCTGACCTCCCGACCTACTCCCAAGAGAGGTCCCCACTCTTGCAACCTTACTCAAGAAAGTTAACGAGGATTAGACGGTTACCTAACCTCGGATCACTAACTATGGTTAGGTAGGATTGCTTAACCCCCAAGCTACCTGACCCCAAGTTCACCTCGATTGAGTTAGCTGTTAGAAGATCTAACCTTGGTCAAGTTAACCATTGAGGGAAACTAACCCCAGTTGAATTAACCGTTATGATTCTAGCCAGGTCAGCAGCCATGAGGAATAGTCCCACCAATAGAGGGAAGGCCTGTGGATGCACGGTTGAACTGCTCGACCAATAAGGAAGATTCGTATCCTCTATATAAGGGGCACCTAGCCCCAACCGTACAGGTAAGACTCTCAATCGACTGAATACCCAAATGTGAGAATGAATACTAACTTAAGCATTGGAGCCTAATCCCAGAGTCTCCTCCGGGCCAACCTCTTATTAGTGTTGTGTAGGTTCGTGCGATTTGGAGCCGTGCAACAACAATGCGTATAGTAACGATATGATATATATTTAATACGATCATTCATGAAACATATATATACTTAGGATTTTAAAACCCAAAAAAGAACTTAAAATATCCTTTTTATGATTAGATGAAATAAATATTAGGGTAAAACAACATATAAGGAGTATTCCTACAACCCTTTTTAGGTTTGGATTTTTTTATCGAAAAATATTATTGAGTTTTATTTAAAAAATAAAAAATGTTGTTAATAGCAATAATATGGAAAAAATAAGAGAAAAATATGAAAATAATTCGACATCCCTTAATAAATTCTTATTTTTCATATCTAAAATTTATACATAAAAGTATGAATTCAATAATTAAATATTTAAAGACAAATATACAATCCAACTGATCCAATCAATCCGATACCAATACTTAAACCCTGCTTTGAGTTTAAAAGTCTTGAAGACCATCAAGAATTGCCTGGAAATGGGAAGCACCAAACCACCGATAGAAACAAATGATGAGCCCATTTTAGTGCAATGAGTGAGGTCCAATTATGAGGATATGGGCTCGTGTTTGAGTGTGAAAAGAATTAGTAAATTATGTAAAACGTGTACCCACTAAATAGAGAAATAGAAAAATCAACCCATAGGCAAATATGCTAATAATGGAAGCATTGTATGGTAGCTGTCAAAATGAGCACTAATAAATCCATCATGGGATCAGTCTCCATTCATTTTTATTCAAAATTTCTCCAAAAATCTATTATGAATCGGTTTAACTCAGTTGACTATGAGAATTGACCCTAGTGAATTCAGTCAATTCTTTCAATTCTGATCTAACTTTTGAAGCAGTGTTGCGAATAGAAGTTGGGCCAATGATGAGAAAAAAAGAAGTTAGTTGAGGTGGTGAAAATGGCTATGTATGTTATGGCAAGTGTGTGCCTTGGTTGGTGAAATATCTATTGTTACCATGGAATCCTGGATGTTTGCATAAGAAGCTAAACCTAGTGGTTGAACTGTTAGTTGTCTATTCATGTAGTCTACTAGCTTATTGTCACTCTCTTTCTTTAGGAATATTGTCACATGAGTAGATTTTGGTAAGTAACTTGTGGTGATTTTATATATTTTTGAAAATGTTATTGTTCATGGATTTCAGATAGAACCTTTTACCTTTTGGAGGGCAAAGATCTATGTAGTTGACTCTATTTAGTTGAGATTTTTCTAAGTTGTTGGTGTTGCATTTGAAAGAAATAATAGAAATCGAGTGGATCCATATTGTAAAGAATCATCTATTCATCTCACTAGTAAAATTTCATCCAATGTGAATATATAATGCGACTCAAAACACGGTTCTAAAGTCTGAAAAAATTACAATATACAAGAATACCATACACCTGTAGTAGGTTATAATGATAGTTATGGGCATGTATGTACTTTTCTACTACTTTAAATAGACTTTTGATCCATATCTAGTGCCCATTTTTTTTTTTAAATTTGGCCAAAGAGATGGGTGAAGAGTTCTTTATAATATGGACCCACCTGTTACTTGTCAAGTGGTAATTTGTGAACTTATCACTATTCACTTCTTAGTGAATATATCAAGACCCTTTAATTTTCTATCAAAAGTTTTAAAAATTATATGGAGGCAAGTATGCTAGCAACTTTGTCTATTTCTCTCTTTCTAATATGAAATGACCTCATTGCCCTCCTATGTATGATTCTATTTTGTCGCATCTCATTACTGCACTCCCCGATGCCACTATTGCTCAGATAACCCTCTCTCTTGTTTTAATTTTTGCACAAGGGCAAGAGAATAGAATACAAGTGGGAATATTTTGAATCTATGATGTACAATCATAAGATGAATAATGTACTTAAGAGATTGAACTCATTGTCCAACTTCTTATCGTACACTAGCTCCTCTATGTGTCTATCTCTCTCCTCCCACAATTGGGTAGGGGTAGATATATCATTTCATAGGAGGGGGGAAAGGAGATAGACATAGAGAAGCACTATCGAACGCTACACAGCCTAGCAGTGGTAATACAATTTGAAAATTAAAATGACTAATGAGGCAATCCTTCAGTGTGATGTATTGAATTTTGTACCTAAGCTAATAATCATAATTTGAGTACTTGTTAAGAAACCTATGGTTACCAATATATATATATATATATTAATAATTTTTATTGGTGCTGAGGCATGGGGGAGGGAGGAGGAACAGAGTAAAAAGGGAAGAATATCAGGGGAGGCTAAGCTTTGGGATCAATAATATACAACCCAAAATATTCCTCTACTACATGATCAGCATGGACAGTATTTGAGGACTTAAAAGATGTATGGTTAGGTTGTAGGTTTAGATATAGACTCAGTATGGGCCAGGGCAAAGACAGTATAAGAGTTCAGAAGACCCATACATCCCTAGTCCCCAAACCTTATCCAATTAAAAAAACCCATTATTAATTTGTGGAAGAACTCCACAACCACCCAACATATTCCTCTTGGTGGAGGCCAATCTCATGCATATATCTCTGTAATGGACAATGGTCAAATTGTCCATTAAAGCAAGATAACCATCTCATATCCTCTAATCTCAACCTTTGCAATCACCTTTGTGATGGATATGTCAATATCTCCTAATCTCAACCTTGACATGATTAGGATGCAGAGATATTCCTTATCACAAATGGCTTTCTCTTGGTTGTGAGGATCTAAACAGAATATGTTCTTGAGCCTTCATTTCTCTCAACTCCTTTTGTACATTCTCTGTTACTACTGAAGGCTCCCAGAGAATAAGAACTGCATCTGTTTCTAACCAAATGGTCTCTGTCCTTATGCACAATGTTACAAGCTTAAAAATAGAATATGTGCTACCCTCAGAAGAAAAGGTGACATAGACCTCCAAAGTGAACACATGCCCTTAAGCAAAGGTAGCAGAAGTCTTTTAAGGAACATGTTTGGAACGGGACATGTTCTTATAAAAGTAGCAGCTTTTATTTGAATCTGCCATCCTGGATATGGATATATGAAATTACAGTCCCACCCGTTATCAAATAAAAAAGCCCATTCATATTGATACCTCTACATGCACTCTTGTTGCTCCATCAATAGTGCAGGTACCGACTAGATAAACCTCTCTAGGTGGGCCAGTAAAGACACTCTAATCCATATTTATTGACGAGTAAAAGTAGCAGAATATCCATTTTGCTAGTCTTGGCAAAATAGCTTTGCCCTTATATTTGCCACACGGCAGTCAATCCCATTTCCCCCACTTATCTACAAGTTTCAACCCAATCCCGAATATACAACATGGGGTGAAAACGGATAAAATTTAGCTCTGCCGGGATTGCAACAACTTAGCTACAACCCTTACATGGCCTTAACTTGGTGCAGTTACATGTATATCTTTTATAATAATTAATGCTAAGCCCAATATAATAGAAAAACGGATAAACTACTCTCACCGTCAATCAATTTTTTATTTGATGTCTCTATGTTGGAGGTACGATGTCTTGTATTATGTCAGATGAGTGGCTCAAACCATATTCTCTATTGATAATGAAGCAAAACTCGTCTGATTGTGGAAATAGCAATCTTACCAAACCATGTTAATCATGACATTGTGTGATCTTTTGTTTTGTAATTTTCATTTGTTTTCTGCAAAGTCAAAGATTTTCGTTTCTACATGCTACCCAATTCAACCTGTTCAGCATTTGCATTTATTGTGCATAACAAACATAGAATATTTATGGCAGCAAGCACCAAATATGCTGCCTTTTGAACTGTTTGGGATATTAGGGCCATTGGGAATAATCCAATATTCGTAAGCTTAGGGATTATGGATGATTAGTTGGACTTCACCTAATAGCTTAAGCTTTTAGAATAGAACACTTTAACATTGAAACAGGTGAAGATGGATTGTTTAGAGTTGGTCCATCATCTTTAGCAAGACAATCTGAATAACTGGCCTTAACTCCTCTACCCTCTTGCTAGATATGAAGCACCTATTATTCCACTTCACCTCTTCTCAAATAGTACATGTGCCCATCCACTGTCAAGCTCAAATATGGGCATTAGAAGTGGATTATGGGAGAATGAGTGTCCTCCATTGCTCTCTAAAGACTATGTTACCCTACAATTGAGTTTTCTGTCACTATATAAAGACTATAGTCAGCCTACAGGTGAGTTTTCTGTCACATTGTTTCTATGCACGTCAGTTTATAGTTTATTCTATGATACACCATGTAATGTACTAATCCAATCCAATCCAATCCAATCACAGGTCACCGTAATGTCCTGATTGCCATCCTTCCATACCAGCTAGAATACTTTAAATAAATGAAAATACTTCTTACGGAGTTCAAGGAAAAAATAGAAAAAAGATCTCGCTAGTTAGCGCTTACCATCTTCCGACCCACATTTGGATGTATAGAACAATAACCAGTGTGTCCTTCGCAGTTCACACAACATGAAGTTATTGTCAAAGACAAAAGGATCTTAACAACAAAGAAACACAACTTCATAGTCACAACTAACAGTTACAGAATACCAGCAAAGCAATATTTGCTAGTTCAACCAACATGCATGTAAGACTGCCTAACAAGGACCCAATGCATTTTAACAGTACACCTTACAAACCAGGTTCAGCCAAACTCATGGATAACAAAGATAAAACAGGCTTCTTTCATTATAGAATGCTTCCTATCTCCAAGTATCACTGATTTAGAGGTCTGCAACACATCACATGTCTCCCAACAATATTTCCAATAGGTAGAGGTCCCCTGCGATCAATTCAAATCAGAAATTAGATCAAATGAAGGTCTGGTCCCTCTCATCTGCTTGAGGAGAAAATTGACAGATAAATGGAGCTGCCTTGGGAATCAATTATTGATATACTAACCAAACATGGGAGTCGCAGCTGTTGTTACGGTTGTCACCCAACACATAAACATGATGCCGAGGTACATACTGCAAATATAGGAAACAGAGAAATTTGATATACACATCATCCAAGTTTGGGGGCCAAGAGAACTATGGAATAACCAAGGGATAGACCAAGCAGACAGTGCACCGTCTGAGGCTCAGGCAAATGATAATACAATCACGGAGCTCTCAGATGTCAACAACATGGAGTCCACCGGGCCACTTCTTCCATCTTGCACACAACCCCCTTTCTTTTCTTCACCCGAAGATATAGTGCACACTTAGCGTTCAGAATTAATTGACCAGTTGTAATCTTTTGCCCAGGCGGTTCCTACCCCGTAATGTTGTTCAAGAACACTCTGCCGATACATGAAATCTCAAAATGGAAAAAGGTAAAAAAAGAATATTGAGAAAAATAAGGGATGACAGGTAGGAGGCGCACAGTAGCACTCAATTTGTACGTTGGCCGTTCTGCTATGAAATCTTCATAATGGGCAATCCCATTGATATAGAGTAATCCATGTTGAACCTGAATGGACAGCATTAACAAGACTTAATTTTGGGGAATTAACCATTAAAAGGACAGCTACCAACAACATGGGTTGTAGTGCTACACATTAACGAGGAGAAAAGAAAGGAAAGCATATTCTGGATCTAAGATCTAATCAATGGTACCACTATTCAGATTTGTTCAATAGCCACCAAGACTTGAATGATGGAACACTCATTGAAAGGATACTTAATGGTACATACGAAGATTAACTAGGAAGAACTGCAACTTTAGAGTATCATCCACATCCATTAAGACAAAAACATCACATGCTTGGAATATAGCACCATAATTTATAGAAGTTGATGAAATTGTCAAGAAACATCAAATTTCAATGGGACAGCAAGGCTGAAGGAGGGCGAAAGGAACCACCAATCCCCCCCTCTCTTCCCCAAACCTTTGGAAAAAAAAAATGAATGAAACATAAAGACCTAAAATTAGAACACCAAAATAACATATTTGCAATGAGCATGCAATAATACACATTCTATCAACAATGTGAGAACTGAGAATCTACAACCATCATTTATGAAAGCAATACCTCAACTAAATCACCAGCTTTCGCTACAATTCTTTTAATGAAAACATCCTCCTTCCTGAATCCAATATCCTATGGAAAGACAGGAAAGGGTAGCAGAAGGTTTACAATGTTAGTGACATACAAAGAGACATGAACATGGATATTTTTTTTCCATAATACCAACCAGACCTGTAAATTTTTAGGTGCCTTGAAAAGTACAATATCATCTACAGAAACGCTTTTGAAGTAATACGACACCTGAAGGAGAAATATAGAGAACATTAATATCATTAGCTGTGCAAACTGCATAGCATACAAAAATAATAATTATCAGAGCCAAGGTAAAGGAAGGGACCATCTCATCTCCTCCTTTCAGTATTGACTCTTGCCACATGTAGCAAAAAAACAAAGCGTTCATGTCAACTAGCAAGCAAAGCTTCCATAAAATTGAGTGGGAGGCACTAAAAAAACAGAACTCTCAAGGAAGTGAAACTCAATAACTGTTGCAGGACTATTCTGAGTAAGCTCCTCCAGACCAAGGGAAGATGTAGGATAGGATGACAAAACAGAACTTTATATTGGATGACAGGAACTAAATTCCCAAATGTATTTACCTAGCTGGAAAGTTAACATGCTTCTCAAAAGCTATGGGGGCATTGAGATATAGACACCAAATGAAGAGAAGTGTAGGGAAAGAGTTAACCAGAATCAGTTAAAGAGATGATAATACCAGATATTAAAATCTAACAAATGATTGTTTCTAAACCAGTCCAATCTAAACTGCTTAACAACCACTCAATCATTTTCCAAATCAAGCTGTCCCTTGACAACAGAAAATGCACAGGTTGAGTGACCACAGGAGGGGACTACATATGAGTTGAAGAAACAAAAACCCAATAAACATGTTTCATAGGTAATCCCAAGATGTTATTCAGAAAAAGTGGAGACAGAATTCACCAGAGAGGTCCATAATAGTCAAGGCAGCACCAAAGTGACATCATCCTGTGATGCCCAAGACAAAAAGTCCTTCAGTGTATCTAGGAACCTAGACAAGATCCAGTCAACAAGGTGGGGAAGAAGACCATCATGTTGTCTGTCTACGTGAAAAGAGCAGATCTGTGAACTGGCAATATCCTTCTTCCGCTGGGGCACCTTGGACTCGCCTAGGCAACAAGATGCCAAGCCACTGCCAAGATCCATCCTTGGCAACATGGAAACTATGGAGGCAGCCACCCAAAGCAAGCTTAAAATGTGAACCGAAAATAATGTACCTTTCAGAAGGAAGTGAAAGGCAGCAGAGGAGGTTGATATTGCAGTTAGGCTAGTCTAGAATGCTTTGCTTTTTTATAGTCACAACTTATGGAAACAAAATGCACCAACTATAGGCAAGTGTTTTCTATTTGGGAGTGGGCCCCTGCAACCAGACAAAGGAGGTGTGCAAAATGACCACAGCACCCCTTTTGGTCTATGCACACCCATGCACTCTCATCGGTTGGGGAGATGGTGCAGGGGCCACGATCCCAACCAGAAAACTTTCTCCCTATATATATGGTTTTATGTCTGGGAACGCGGCCTATGCCAGTGCTCCCTGTGTCTATCTCCTCCTCACATGAGAGTTAGACACATTAGGGAAAATGTTGTTCACACACACACACAAAAACACACACACACACACACACACACACACACACACACACCCCCAGTTCCAGCCCTGCAACTAATTCTCCATGAGTAGGCAGCCACTTCAATGGCTTTATTCATATCAGTTCCCGGGTCCCCCCCTCTCCTCAGCTCCTCAACGCCTGGTCAGCCACATTTTTGGATGCCCACTTCCTCTATGACAAAAACAGGAAGGATCACATTCCGAAGAGGAGACTTTCTCCTTGAGAGTTTGAGATGTGGATTGTAGAGCTTGAGAACTGCGAATGATTTAAAATATATTAACATTAATCAAAAAAGGGAACAGAACAGTTGGGAATCGAACATGATTCTGTACTGTATTTCAGTTGCTGCAACTGCATCGTCCCCAGAGGGGGAAATGGGACGGAGCATAAGAAGTGGCCAACAAGATAACATTTCTCCTTCCATGCATGGCTCCCATGATCCTCACTGCATTCTCTAATGTCATAGAAGCATTTCAACAGATCGATTCCTCCCTAAAAAAATAGGAAGCTGATATGAGTTAGGTATAGTAGTTGCTGCTCTGTTAGCACACCTAGTAGTTTATTGTTGAGCTCAAATGCAAATCTTCACCTCTCTCTCTCTCTCTCTCTCTCTCTCTCTCATGTGCCTCAAACCCTGGGCCTGACGCCATCTCACACCCTTCAAGGACTACAAAGTTGGACATACTTTTGCTTGATAATCTCTTTATCTTAAGAGCAGGAACCTAATCTATAACCATTTCAGTGAGAAGGACGCCACAACAATCCACTGCATCAACATGCCAACCAGAATACTTGCAGAGATTACGATATTCAGCGCCTGTTTGAGAGAGGATAGGTTTTAAGACCTCACTCTACAAGTTGCTATCATCAATACTAATGCTTCGCAAAATAATATGGTATTGAATCAACTGCATCAAACTCAAAGTCTGAACATGAATGGGGTGCAATGATTTGAGCAAAATAGATAAGGCTGCTCTTATGCAGCACATCAGGGCTGGGAGCCTTTTTAGAAGGTAGCAATCACTGCTCCACATTCAAAGTCCCTAATTCCCATTAATAAGACTCTGGGACTTTGCTTCTTTCTGAATGAATATCTCTGGGATTTTTCTTCAGTTGCATATCATATGGAATTCCAATTCCTAAAAACGGCTTCAAAATCACTACCAGGAATTTCAGCATAAAATCTCAACCTTTATGAGATTTAACTCGAAATGAACAGTCAATGATACAATGATCACAAGGGATAGCCGCAATTTTGAATGAGATCATGAGAAATTACAAGATAAAATAAAAAACTTAAGGATAAAATGATCAACAGACAATATAGCTACCTTCTCGGCGATGATTCGATCCCCAACCCGGAGGGTAGGATACATAGATGATGAAGGTATGAAGCGAACCTCCACAAACATCGACCATAGGAGAACCAACACCAGAAAGCTCATAAACCCATCAAGAGTGGGCCATCGTAAAAACGCTAATGTCTGACACGGCATCCATCGCAGCGAAGGGAAAGTGAGAAGAAACCGGTACAATGCCGACGGTCTCAAGTAGCTCATTTTGCAACTTTCAGCGCAGAGAACAAGCACAGAAGCGATTTAAACTACAAAAGAAGAAGAAGCAGCAGCAGAGATCACAGCGTCATCAACAACGAAATGGACGAAAGGCTTCAAGCTTCAAAGGGTTTAAATCGAACATTGACAACTCGCATTCGACGGTGCCACTTGTCTAAGAAGAAATGACTTATGTTGTAGAGACTGTAATAGACAATAAGCTTGAGATTACTGCTTAAGCTCCGTAGCTTCGGCTCGAGAAACAGAAGCTCAAGCATCCGATCCTCAAGGATCGACGCAGACGAACAAGAAGAAGCCGTGGGTTAAATCGTTAGAGATAAGAGCGAAATTAACTACTGAGCTGAAGAACAGAAAAGGAAGGAAAGGAAAAGAACCCTGAAGTCACTGTGATGATTTCTGCTCCTTCCTTCCACCTTCCAACCTTCTTCCTATTAGCCCTCTTTAGTCTTGAACGCTGCAAGTTAGCAAGCAAGCGAAAGAGATCAAGAGAGAGAGAATTGGCATCGAGAGGGGATTTGGGTTTCTTGGTGCCCAAGTTTCTCTGTTTCTCTCACTGACGTCATTCTTCGCACCATGGCCATGAGAGAGAAACCTCTCTCTCTCTCTCTCTCTCTCTCTCTCTCTCGGCAGACACTGGTTTTTGCAGACTGGGCCTAAGGCCCTAAGATTAGACAATTAATATGTTGTCTAAATTCTGTGCCCATTCCCGCCAAGACCTTATGTTTGGGCAAGGCCAGAACATCTCCCTATACCAGGCCATGCTATATCTTTTTAATTTGGAAATTGGGTCCAAACAAGTTGGAACCTGCCCTAATTCCCATAATGCCCTTAATAATTTCCATATTGTGGTTCTGCGAAACCTAAATTTAATAGAAATATTATCCACCATCTGTATATGATCGTAATTTTGAAGTAATGTTTCATTCCCTTGTGTAAATAAGGTTGAAATTAGCCACCAAATTAAACACATAACCAAAATGCCTTAAATTTATCTAATAGTCACCTTGTAAATTTTTGAAAAAGGCTTCCATCATTTTATACCCACAAGCATTTCTGATGGTATTATATCCATATGCCGCTCGTCAAATTAGAGAATTATCTCAATAATATGTTGCTCTTATTGAACTCCCTTTCTATTTACTAACACTCACTCAAACTGTTTTAAAACCTTTATGATGGCACATGGGATACTAGAATCGTAAAATTTTTTGACAATGATTGAATGGTGACATGAACAATAAATTTGAATTTTAATTGAGTTGTCACAATACATATGTTCAAATTAATAATGGAAGTGACTATGAGAGTCTGATTGACAATCGAAAAAAAATATCATTGATGGGAGAAATGATGCACCCTTAAATTTAATTAAAATTGGAAAGCTTAATAGCAGCATCTAGCTTCTGCCCCAAGCATAATTTGGGCTGGCAATTTTGTCTTTATCCTAATGATGATGAAAAAGATAAGAATATATGATGAGAGAAAATCCTTACCCATTACATAAAGTGCAAAATTAGTGTTCTACTAAAATTCCTATCAGGATTTCATGGCTCCATAGGATACTTATGTTACTTATTCTAAAGCATGAAATAAAAATAAATAATGAAAATTGAAGAAAGAAAAGAGTACTAAACACCCCGTATGAGTGGTTTAAGGGTATACCTAATGGGAATCGAACTTAGGACGTCCAAGTTTACGGCTCATATCAAATTCATTGCTCAACTGTGTTACCCCCTTAAATGTCAAATCAATATTCATTTGTAGCATAACTGTGAGATTTTTTTTTTTTCTTTTGAACAGACGTGAGATTCACTTCACTACAAATTGAATGGCACGAAACTGGAACTTTCTAATTTTTTTGTTTCACCCAGTTTTTCTTATTGATTTTGTTGGCAAATCCTGATCTTTCGAAATAGAATCTTTTCTTGTAAAAGTCTGATTGTCACTTATTCATCCAGTTTTTTCAAAGAAAATGTCGGCCAACCTCGGCCCCTAAAATGGAATATATTCCTATTGGGAGTCTGATTGATGCCCAATTTATGTCATTAGAATCCATTTATTGTAAATAGGTGGTTTTGTCCCCAAATTCCAAATATTATTTTGTCGGCCAACTTTGGCCCTAAAAGATAATCTTTTCTCCCTTGAGCTTGATTGACAGCCAATCAATGTCATCAGTTTCTATTTGTCCAGGATAGATCTTCCAGACTCTTTAAGATATTTAAAATCCTATTTAATTCATAGTAGTTTCTCCTCAGCTAGGTTGAAATGAAATTTTTGATATAGACCTTTGATGGAGGTGGTTTTAGCATCTTTGACCCTCTTACACGACTTTGTATAAATTTTGTTCATTTTTCTAAATATATGTCTCTTTTAATTAAATGAAAAGGTTGGGTATGCCATCAATATCAAGTATGCTAAGATTAGGTATGCCGTTGACATCAAGTATGTTAGCATCTATTGTGTTTATCTCTCTCTTCCCTTTTTTGAAAGGATACTCATATCCTTCCTGAATGATACTCTATGTGATCCTATTAATGCTATCCATTAGTATATTTGATATCAGTGGCATACCTATCACTCTCCCATTAATTATTAACACTTTTTAGGAACATGTGTATTAGGAAAACAAGTTTCGATCGGGTAGGCTGGATACTAATCCCTCTAAATCCATAATTTGACACTTATCCAGCCTCTAGGTAGACTAAAATCTTACATAGGAATTCATTCTCTCTCCCAAAAGAATGAGACATTTATGAGTCATACACCCTTATCTATGAGGCGATTCTTGAAAGACCCCTCCACTCTCATCTGCTAGAAGAGTGTGACCTCATAGGTATTTATACCGATAAGTCACACAACAATGATGACCGAATGCCCATGAATAGTGTGTCGAGTCCCTGTTAATGTTTTGAACCATCCCAAAATAGTTAAGGTTGGTTGTCTTCAAAATATCCATATAGACATTGGTTGGGTCAAAGGTTGGTTAAACAGCCTTCAAATCAGTGAAGACTTCGTGAGTATCTATATTCCATCATTAGAAGCATTTTGTTAAAAAATGCTTTGAAAGCGAGTTTATTATATATTTAATTAAAAAAATAAATTTTGGGTCTTATAGGTCCTATTTTAGAATGATTTTTTCCAACCTATTTGTGTTAAATTGTTTCTGGTTTTCATAACATTGGATAGTACTTGAAAATAGTTTTCCAACGATATCTAGTTCATGACTCTGAATATCAAAGTGAAAAAAAAAAAAGTGAAAATCTGAATAAAAACTAGGAAAAATGGACCTGAAATGACCCAGACTAAATTTAGGTCAACCCATACTTACCTGGATTCGAGGCTCAATGAGATTTAGATTTTCTAAGACAAAATCACCTTCAAATTAGGTTTTTGAATTAATTTTCAATATAAAACTCATTGGTTTCTAGTATTCTAAAAAAAAAAAAAAAAAACAAAACAAACAAAAAACAAAAAAAACAAAAAAAAAAACAACAAAAACAAAAAAACAAAAAAAAAAAAAAAAAAAACAAAAAACAAAAAAACAAAAAAAAAACAAAAAACAAAAAACAAAAAAAAAAAAAAAAAAAACAAAAAAACAAAAAAACAAAAAAAACAAAAAACAAAAAAACAAAAACAAAAACAAAAACAAAAACAAAAACAAAAACAAAAACAAAAACAAAAACGAAAACGAAAACAAAATTGATCCTTATTAAGAAACGAAGGAGAGCTCATCAAGATGGTCTTTATCACATCAAACAAGGATGAAGCTTGAAGCTACTCCAATCTCATACTCAACAATCTACCTATATTCGACTAAAATATAGATAGGAGATGAACAAATGCCAATCAATAATTTTTCAGATATGCAAAACAAAGAACAACCATTAATGTTTAAGAAAAAATCCAATTTAACATTGGTTGTTTAAAAGTTTTCACAATAATGATTGGTGACGAAGATCTTGTTTAGACTTGGTTAGTGCCTCCTATAGGGCGCTAAGAATTTAGTTGTCACTTCAGTTGTAAAAATAACACTGTTAGATCAATCACCAAGAAACACGAATAAAGAGAGACAATAGATCCGTACGACACAGAGATTTAACGAGGTTCACACACCAGGGTGGTGTGCTACGTCCTCGGGCGAAGAAGAAGATGATTCACTATGCAGAAGAAAGATTACACCCTAGCAGCGGCGAGGAAGAACTCGCCTTGAAACCCTAGCTTCGTGAAAACCCTAGAATACAATGACTCTCAACAAGCAACAGTACATTATATATATACTCTAAATAGCGGTTCGACCCATCGGGTCACAGTCGATCCGATCGAACCATACCGCGGGGGCGTAGCCCCCGCACCCCCATACGAGATCAGTGATGGGCTCCGGGCTTGGGCCGATTCCATCACAAATCTCAGAAAAATTCCCATTCGGGTCGCTACCAAAATATGTCAAATCGGGTCAATCTTCAAAATGGGTCAAGAATTCGAGACAAACTTAACAAACACTCTTGGAAAGAGGGCAGAACAAGAAATCCTCATGAATTGTTGAGGGTTAAGAGATCTTACACGGATGTAATAGAAGTGGAAAAAATAGAAGAAATTAAAGATAAATTCCAATTCCTCTCATTCAACAACTCAAAAACCTTTGAAAAAAAGATTATTAGATCTCCTAATACATTGGGAATCCATGACTCATTCCACATATCAATTGACTCTTCATTACCAATCTTCTAACAAATAAGATTCTTCTTTTGGGAAAAAAAAAAAAGGAAAAGATTCCTCAACTTAAGAATGAAACGACAATGATACTCCAAATCCAAGAACCCCTCTTTAAAATGAAATTATGAGCCAAAATGTTTGATTGTAGTCTCCAACCTAAACGAAGCAACATAGCTTCATTATGATCATCATCAATAGGTCTCCATCAAGGCGATTATAAAATTTTTGAAGAGAGATATGAACAGAAAAACTAATAGATTATTCTATTCTGAAAATATTTGGTTGTTCAGTCTATGCTTATGTGGAAAGTAAACAGCGTTTCACGTTACACTCAAAGTCTAAACAACATATTTTTCTTGGTTTTGAGAAAAGCGTAAAAGGATTCAAGTTATGAGATCGAAGTTTAGAGAAAGTTGTGATTAACAAAGATGTTTGTGTTTGATGAGTCTCACATGGTAAGTCAAACTGTAGTTTACAAGCAGCTGATGAAAATAAAGAAAGTTCTATTATGCAAATGGAGTTAGGTTAATAAAAAAACAACAAGAGAAAATGAGTCATCCAATGACTTTCTAGAAGAACAAGAAACAATAGAATTTACATATACCGTGGCAAAGAGTAAAGAGAAACATACTCATAAAGCACATGTGAGATACAGGTTTGAAGACATGGTTGCCTATGTCTTCACCGTAGTTACAAGTGATTCATCTTCCTACCAAGATGCTTTGAGTGATGCACAATGTAATAAATGAATGACAGCTATGATTGAGGAAATTGAGTCTCTACAGAAGAATAAGACTTGAGAGCTTGTGGAAAATCTAAGAAAGAAAAATCATTGGGTGTAAATGAGTTTTTCGTAAGAAAGAGATAGTATCTGAGAAAGAGCGTGAAAAGGATAAGGCCAGATCTCCATCATATTTTAATTTACAGATATTAGACCAAGAAACTAGTGATACTTTCTTATGACCTTCAACCTCTCCTCTTTAGAACTTGGAATTATAACACTTAAATGCGTCAAGGTTTACTTTGGAAACCAAAAATAGACATTAGATAAGTTGTATCCGAGCAAAGCACAGATTTAATAACGATAGACTTCCCCGCATGAGATTTGTACGACAAAAAAACATATTATTTGCAAACAATAAAAAAGTGATCTCTAAAGCAGATCTAACAATTTTAATTCCTTTAAACATATTAAGCTCCTGGTAAATTGAAAGAAGTCATAAAAACTAGAATAAAACGATAGACTCAAGGAACATCCCTATTGGATGCCCCTGGAAGGTTAAAAAAACAAAAAATCTAACGATTCACCCTTTAACTTTATGGAATAAAAAACAAAAAATAATAAATAGCTAATAAGGTCAAATCTATGTTTTGAATTCTAAAAATTCAAAGATAGCATGAACATAACCCGACTCGAGGTCATTATAGGCTTAGACATATCCAGTTTATTTGCAAACCACCCTTGTCTAATCTTACAATGCCTCATATAATGAATGCTTTCATAGGCAATAATAATGTATGAAATTTGCCCTCCTTTAATGAACACAAACTGAAAAAGGAGAAATAAAATAACTCATCAATCCCTTAAGTCTTTTGTGAGGAATATAAAGATTATTTTATATACTAATGTACAAAGACTGATGGGTCTAAACTCTTCATGTAACAAATCTTTCTTTTCTCTAGAATCAATGAAAGAGTACCAAATAAATTGTAAATAAAACGAACAAAATCTCCCTGCACAAAATCTCAACTTTTCTAAAAGAAAAATGGGCAAGAACTCAATCATGTCCAGTTGCTTTGTAAGCACCAGTGTTAAACAAAATATCCTTTATCTCCCCTCCCAAATGAAAGAGAAACTAACGCATCATTCTCAGATTGGGCTACAATATAACAAAACAAAATTCCCACAAGATGTGGATCCCAAGTATTAGATGTCTAGAAATTTTGATTTAAAATGGCTAGCTAAGACCCTAGCAATTGCACCATTTTATTATTAAAAGATATAGGAAAAAAAAATGCCTATATCTACTATAAGAAAATGAATTAAGATCGATCTTCACAAAACTTTTGACTCTATCCGTTGGGACTACATCTCTAATGTTCTCCAAGCAATGTCCTTCCCTCTTGTTTTATTCACTGGGTCACTCTTGCATCGGCTATTTTTCTTCCTTTGTCGGTATCCGCCAAGGTTGTCCTCTCTCTCTTCTATTCTTCTCCCTCACCCTGGAAGTCCTTTCCATATCCATCTAGTCGCCCACTGACCTCACCTCACCTCCCCCCCAGTCCCTAAGTGTTAATCTATTAGCCTCACGCACTTGGCTTTTGCTGATGACCTCATGATCTTCTCTGGGCTGACTCCCTCACCATTTCTTCCATCATGTCCTCTCTCAGCCTCTTTGAGCACCTGTCTGGTCTTCATGTCAACCTTTTCAAATCTCATTTCTTTCTTTTCTAGAGTCTTTGATGTTTCTAAAGCCCATTTCCTTACCCTCACTGGGTTCTCTCCTAAAACTCTTACTGTCCATTATCTCGGCCTCCCTCTTATCTCTGCTAGGTTATCTACCTACCACTGCGCGGCTATGCTTGATCTTATCGGGAAGAAGCTTTAGTTATGGAAGTGCAAATTCCTCTCCTATGTTGACTGTCTTGAGCTCATTAGATCTATCCTGCAATCTTGTTACATCTACTGGTCTGTTGTTTATGAGCTCCCCCTCTCTTCTATCAAGAAAGTTGAATCCCTTTTATGTTATTTCCTTTGGAAAGGAAATGATTCTTCTAAATTTTTTCACCCCCTCTCCTAAGCATCTGTTTGTCTCTCTAAATTGGAAGGTGGTCTTAGTATTAGAAGGATCCAAGATGTTAACTCTGCTGGTACCCTCAAACTTCTTTGGAAGATTGTCTCCAAGTGTAATAACATTTGGGTCCCTTGGGTTAATTCCTACCTTTTCAAAAGGGCCTCCCTTTGGACTACTCGCATCTAGGGGTGAAAGTTTGGCCCTGAAAACCCAAACCCACCCTGAGCCCGAACATGGCTTGGGCCAAGTTTTTTTTACCCCGAAGGTGGGTTAGGGTTGAAAAAACCCAACCTTGACCTAGGGTTGGGTCGGGCTCGGGTTGAGGCCTTAGCCCGGCCCAACTTGACCCAATCGGGCCCAAAATTTAACCCTAAATTTTTATATTAGAATTTAGGGCTCCTACTGGTATTTAATTTTTCTATAATTTTTTATTATATAAGATATGAATGGAAAAAATAAGTCAATCAATGTTAATCCAAACATTGTAGAAGCCAAGGTGAACCCAATGCAGCCCAACCAGACCCAACGAACCTGATAGGGTTGGGCTTGAACATGAACCTGGCAGGGTTGCGTCTGGGTTGAATTTTGAGGACCTAGGGTTGGGTTAGGATTTTCAAAATCCCAGCCCAACCTAGCCCTGTTTCACCCTTACCCGCATTCCCCCAATGCTTTATGGGTTTGGCGTAAAATCCTCTCCCTTAGGCCCTAGGGCTCAAAGCCATCTCCTCCCTCATTGATGATGGCTCCTCCACCCATCTCTGGATCGACAATTGGCACCCTGCTGGGGTCATTCTCTTTGTTGTTGGAGCTAGATTTGTCTACTCTTTTGATCTCCCCAAAGATGCCATAGTTTCATCCATCCTCTCTAATGGCTTCTGGGCTCCCCCTCTCCCCTCTATTGCCCCTATCCTTTGGGCTTCCCTCCCCCCATTCCCCTAGGTCATCGTGGAAGGGGGCCTAGGCTTATTTGGTCCAAATCTTTCTCCTCCTCCTTGGCCTGGGCCCTCATCAGACCTCATAATTCTATCACTTTGTGGTAAAAATTTGTGTGGTTCAAGGGTCATACTCAGCGCTATAGCTTTATTTCCTGTAGAGATCTCTCCAACTACTTCCCCACCCAATCCTTCCTTATCTATAGGCATATCCACGTCCCTTCACCTTGCTGCCTCTATTGTAATGGGATCGAGGACTCTAACCACCTCTTCTTCAACTAGCCATTCTCTTGTTCCATTTGGAAAAGAGTGCTAGCTTCTTGTTGGCCTGGCTCCCATGCCCCCTCCCCTTGTTGAGCGAATGGATTTGGGTTGATATGACCCTTACGGGTGATTCCATCTATGACATTGCTGAAAATGTTGCCTTCTGTGCTACGATATTCCACTTTAGGATGGAGCTTAATCTTCAAAGATAGACTGTCAAATTTAGATCTTATGATAAGATTTGGAATGCCATCTCCTTTGATGTCAACTCCAAACTTACTTCTCTCGCCCATAGGCATGTAAGGGACTCCCCAAGGAATAGGCTCACTGTTGTTGCCTAGGGATTGTCCATCTCCATCTTACATCCCCCTCCCCCTCCCTAGGTTGCTCTCAGTTGTGCAATTGTTTCCTTTTCTTCTTTTTCCCTCAGGCCTATATCTTTTCTTCTTCCTGTTTTAATGATATTTTATTCAAAAAAAAATTAAGAAACAAATAGGTTTGAATTCGTTTTACATTTACTTTTCTTGTAAACCCACTAGTTTTGTAATTCTTTCTCTCTAGTAGATCAAGGAAATTGTCCCAAAAATAGAAGGAAAAAAAAAAAAAAAAAGAAATCCACCAAATGATATACAATGAAATTTAACGGTAAACAATTTAATGTTTGTGTTGATGACTTTGCGCTTCAAAACACACATTCCTTTTTCAAAATTTTAAATTTTTTTGTGGTTTTTATGTCTTGTGTCTCTTGTCTTTTGTATAATATGGTGTTTGGATAATTCATCCTAATTAAAAATTCCAACTTTGAGCATGAACAGAAGGAAGCAGAGGCACATCTCCCAAACCTTACAATAAAAGAAGGAATCCAAATTATAGTGAAAGATGTCTCATCCACCACAGTCTGGTGCATGAGATACATGTTGGTTTCTTCTTCACTTTCTTCTTAAATTAAAACATGGTTTTGCCCATTCTAAAGCAAGTTCATCTCTGAGTAAACAATTCAAGTTTTGGCCAAATAACATTAGCAAAATGTATGTGCTAGAGAACACTGGTAAGAAAATCTGAATAGATGAATCTATTCTTCTCGTGTTTAATATTCTATTTAGGGTATATAAATCTAGTGTTTGATGCTGAAAATATAAAATTTCTTTTCAATACTTGAGCAGGGGATTTTGTGAAGCAGAATAGCCTAAGAGCTGGAGACATGATTATGAAGTATGAGAAGGATGAAAAAAAGGAACTAGTGAGTTTTTTCCTCCAATTCCTACTTGTAATCCTGGTTTTAATTTGATATTTTAAGTTGCACTATTACAATATGTTGGTCACAAGTTCAAAACTTGGAAGCAGCTTCTTCTGCGAAGCAAGGGATAAGGTTATATACTTGCTCCTCCCAAACCCAGTAGTAGCGGGAGCTTTGTGCTTATCTTTTCATTGTAATACCCCTTATTAATTAATTTCTAAAGATTATAGCTTGTTGGGCCGTTGGGGAAAAGATAAGATTTTAGTCTAGCTATAGAGGACAAAAATGAATGGACCAAACGAACATGTGTACTGTGATGCATGCATGGGCTGGCCCTGGGCGTTACATTGTAATTTAGACAAAGTGGGTGGGATGCACGTGGGGCTGAAACTGTTGCTGAGAGGCTATCCGTTGTGGACTTGGTAGCTCCAACTAAGAAACCTAGACCGTCCTTATCTATATTGAAATCTGACATTTAGGCTGGGATGAGGGGTTCCCTGGGGTGGGGTGCATGTTTGGGTCCTTCCAATCGTCCGATGTGTATTAAGCCTATTAAATAAGAGCAGGTTCATAAAATGATCGATTTGTGTCGAGGTTTTTCGCGTAAGTAATAATGAAGGATCATTTTTTGTAAAACCAAGGAACATTCTTTCGCCCTTTTAGGTTTTTTTTGAAGGGATTCTAAAAAACAAGAAATTTGAAATAGAAATACTATAAGTCTAGAACTCTAAATGGGTAAAATTATGAAACCACGCCATGTATAAGTGAGAGACTTAGTAAAATTCGTAGCCTTAATAAATGTATGTAATATGACCTTATAAAAAGGGTATTCTTGTGCAATATTGCATAGTTTTCCAAGTATAAATACAAATGATAACTGTAGGTTGAATGAGGCATTTTCACTGAAATTCACATGGTATCAGAGGCTTAGATCTTCTTCATTTTCGTTTTTGCAATGGCATCCTCTGATGATTTTGCATCAACTTAATCATCTTCAATTCTTACGACAACTCCTATTGTTGCTCTTCATTAATCCATCATCTTCATCCTCTTCTCTTACTCACATAGCTTTCTCTCTTTTTAACATTAAGAATTATATTAGAATAAGTCATTGATTTTACAAACTATCTCATGTGGTACACATTGATTATACATATTTTCCATGGTTATGAAGTTCATGATCATGATGGCTCTACTAGTCCTTTCCACCATTTTAAACTCTGATAGCACAAGTTCTCCTAATCTTGCCTACTTCCTTTGGAAACAACTTAATAATTTTGTTGTTTTTTTATTAAAGCAACCCTTTCTATCAATATTCTCAAATATATAGTTAAGCATGGAGACCCAATGATTGCAAGACATATTTGGTTTGCCATAGAGCAACTTTTCCTTGATCATGTCCAGGCTCACCATCTGCAAATGAAATTCCAATTTCAGTCTATGAAATTGGGTTCTCTCTCCATGAGTTCTTATCTTCAAGAAATTAAAGCTCTTGCAGATTCTCTTTCTGCCATCGGTGAGCCCATTAAAGATTCTAAATTTATTATTCAAATCTTGGTTGGATTACCAATCGAATATGAAAGTTTCGTAACAGCCGTTACTTCTCATCCTATGCTGCCATCTTTTGTTGATCTTCATGCTCGGCTTCTTGGTCATGAATTGTCTCCAACAGTTACATCCTTCGTCTGAAAAGGAGAACAATTCTGCATTCTTCTCCAACAAAGGTCATCCACCATTTCCTAATAATTCCAACAAAGGGAAAATCAAGGGTAGAAGCAACTTCAATAAGCCCTTCACTCAAAAACCCTATCCTTCCTATGGTCATGGTCAATCAAATAACCCCACTCCACGTTATTATATTCTTTTCATGGATGATTTTTCTAAATCTTTTGTGCTTCCTTCTTTTCGGCTCTTATTTCTTCTTTTATTAGGAAAGAGCCCACCTGTTTCTCTATTGCATCTAAGAATCCTAAATGGCGAGAGGCAATGGCTGCCGAATACAATGCTTTGCTCTCCAGTCACACTTGGTCTCTCATTCCATCTCCTCCGCATGTCAATCTAGTTGGCTTCAAATGGGTTTACAAAATCAAACTCAAAGTCTAATGGCACGGTCGAGCATTACAAGGACAAGACCCGCTTAGTTGGTCAAGGATATAATAAAAAACCTGGCAACTAGTTACTGTATGTTTGGGATCAAATCTCATTTCTTGGTCGGCTAAGAAACAAAGTACAGTTTCAAGTAGTGCGGAATCTGAATATCAGGCTATTGCAAGTGCTGTGGCAGAAATTTGTTGGTTGCAATCTCCATTTCAAGATTTATATGTTTCTGAATCCTATTCATGTTGCTTTATGTAATATTACTTTTAAAAAAAAGATATTCTTTTACAATATTATATATTTTTCAAGTATAAATACAAATGATAACAGTAGGCTGAGTAAACCATTTTCACTGAAATTAAGACTGGACGTTACCAAAAGAAAATGAATTCTAGAAATGGTTTTCATTCCAAGTAGATGCCAAAACTCAGCTTAGATTATTGCCATGACTGCCTCTTCGATAACACAAAAAAATTGGATCTTGTTCACTCTCCTAACTGTGCGGAAACATAATAAATTGATCTCTAGCTTGAGTGAATCCTCTTCCGTTATTCCCCTCCATTGGTATACGATCAATCCGTACGATAATCCATAGAAGCAACCAAAATTCTCTCTTTTGGCCGCTACGTCATGAATGATCTAAGTTATTATCCTTGGATTTGGAATTTTGGATTACATCCCCAATAAATATTTAGAAGATATTTGAAGAAACAGAGCATTTATGAACCACAGACCAAAAAGATAAGATCCTTTATAATTCTCAATTCCTCATAATCTATAACCAAACGGAATTGGTGTACACGAAGATGGGTCCTCCTCTCTGGCTTCTCCTTCATCTCTTTCTCATCGTATTCTCTGCAACTGGAGAGGATATCGGTGACAGTACAAGCATAGTCTTTACCACTCTAGGGAGAGCGACCTACGCCTTTGACATCTTCAGCCTCCCAACATCTTACCCACCAGAGCATAACGATGAAATTAGGCTCACTGATGGTCAATCCGTGAATTTCAATGGGTATTTTCCCTTTCCCTCTTCTTCAATCCTATCTCTGCTCCTCCCTGATCAAACTCTCACTCTAGATCCAACTCTTTCGCCTCCTGTGCAACTTCTCGTCTATGTCACAGAGAGATTTGGCATCTCCAACATCTATCTTGATGCCCATTTCAACGACGATTCCATCGACTTCAACCCATCAACAAGAAGATCAGCTCTTGAAAGCCCATCTCGTATTAGGGTTCCTCTGTTAAACCCAAAACAAAGTGATGACAAGATCTCCATGAAAGACCGACCTTCTGTTGCAGGAGAGCATCTTATCTATGTATCTACCCATGAAAATCCTGGGGTACCCCGAACAAGCTGGGATGCTGTGTACTCGACCAATATAATAACAGGTGAGACTCGCAGGTTAACCCCTTACAGAATCGCCGATTTCAGCCCTTCTGTGTCTCCATCTAGGGTTTGGACCGCTGTAGCTTCATCTGGTGAGAAGGGTTGGAACGGTGAGATTGAAGAACTCAACACGGATATTTATATCTTCAGAACCCAAGATGGGTCTGAGAGGATTAAATTGGTCGATCATGGAGGTTGGCCTTGTTGGGTCGATGATTTCACTCTGTATTTCCATCGCAGAAGCGAAGATGGATGGTGGAGCGTTTACAGAGCGAGTCTTCCTCGTTCTCAAAGGATACGAGCCGAATCAGTTGCAATTGAACGACTCACTCCGCCGGGTCTCCACGCGTTCACTCCAGCTGCTTCACCGAGTAACAAGAGCTTCATCGCTGTTGCAACCAGGAGACCCACTTCAGATTTCCGCCATATCGAGCTCTTCGACCTTGGACGCAACGAGTTCAGGGAGTTATCTCGGCGAGTCTCACCCAAAACCCACCATTACAACCCGTTCTTCTCCCCTGATTCGACTCGTGTTGGGTATCACAGATGCAGAGGAAGCATCAATGGAGGAGCAAGTGGAAGTGGTCCTCTTATGCTTGAGAATCTCGAGAGTCCATTAAAAGATCTCTCTCTGTTCAGGATCGATGGGTCTTTCCCTTCTTTCTCCCCCGACGGAGAACGAATTGCTTACGTGGGTTTCCCGGGCGTTTACGTTGTGAATCGTGACGGTACCGGAAAGAGGCAAGTCTTCCCCGGCACTGCCTTCTCTACTGCCTGGGACTGGAAGAGAAGTGGGGTTATCTACACCAGCGTTGGGCCTACTTTTGCTGAAGAAAGCACAGGCGTTGATATAGTATCTATCTCCATTGATGAGGATGAAGATGATCAAACCGGTTATGTCCCTTACAAGAAGATGACGATTGGTGGCAAAAACAATGCTTTCCCTTCAGCATCACCGGATGGGAAGTGGGTCGCATTCCGGTCCGGCCGGTCGGGCCATAAGAACCTATATGTGATGGATGCTTTAGAGGGAGAGAAAGGTGGGCTCCGCAGGCTTACAGAGGGGCCATGGACGGATACGATGTGCAATTGGTCTCCAGATGGCGAGTGGATCGCTTTTGCCTCAGACCGGCATAACCCGGGTGGAGGAAGTTTCGCTATTTACTTCATTCACCCGAACGGAACAGGGCTTAAGAAGGTGGTTCATAGTAGTGACGCTGGTCGAACCAATCATCCCTGGTTCAGCCCGGATGGGAAGAGCATTGTGTTTACATCAGACTATGCTGCCGTTTCAGGAGAGCCAATAGCAAATCCTCATCACTATCAGCCTTATGGGGATATTTTCACAGCTAAGGTAGACGGGTCGGATCTCCGGAGGCTAACCCATAACACGTATGAAGATGGTACACCTGCATGGGGGCCCATATTCATCAGGCCTGTCGACGTGGTTGAGTCACCATATAGTATGCCTCGGTGCTCGTTTGATGATTGTCATTGGCTGGGACAGGCTAATAGTAATGAGGTTGGGATCATGGGATCACATCCCGGGTCTCAACCAAGTGGTCCAGGCCCGGATGTGATCAAGTGTTGAAAATCTGGCGTTAGCAGAGGAAGATATCTTATGTGATGAGGGATTGTATAGTAGGTATGGGAATGCATAACGTTGTACTATTGCCCTTTTTTTTCTTTTGTTCCTTTTCCTTTTTAAATATATGAATGTAATATAGTATCATATGATAAGTGATAGTTTGGAATTAATGATCCATCAAAATTCATATTGGGAAGGTTGCTCTATTGCAATCTAGTGGTTCGGAAAAGTTGTTGTATTGTATTGCAATCTAATGATCGTAGGTTTAAATTGATAAACGGTTCTCATCCAACATGGGTTAGGCACATTATGGTCCCCAAACAATGGCTGAAGTTTCATGCACCGAATTTGCCTTTTTTGTCCATCAAAATTCAATCAGACCCAGTCTCTTTAAAGAGGGCCTCAAAAGCACAAGGAGAAGGAGAGAGATGTAAATGCACCTCTAACCAGCAAGAGGAGCAGAAACTCCAAGTTCTAGAGTCCCCTAAAATCTCTCTTGCGTTTCTCTCTCTCCAATATGATAAACTATGGAACAGTAAACCGCAGCTCCTGAGTCGGTAAAGAGTGGATTGATTTGCCTTCCTGTAGTTAGAATGGTCAGAGATCTGAAAGTTGGTGGACAAAAATGCTGATGCATTATTGAATAAGGTATTTTCAATAGTATAATTAAAAGAGAGATTGCATGATGGAGCAAGATATCTATAACTATTATATAATTTTATTTTTTATATTATAGTACTCTAAAAGTCCTCTTCTTTACTAACATTATTAAATTTAATGAAATAATTATTCTTAAGCATTTGTTCTTACTTATCCTTTCTCTTTAAAACATTTTGGTAAGCAGACTTGTGTGCCACTTGACATCGCAAATTAA
>NC_056559.1:26314851-26330985 GCF_013358625.1 Macadamia integrifolia
ACTTTATAGGATCACTCTCCCCCAATTTTCACTCCCTCACTATCAATCCTCAAATGACTAAAGTTACACATCATATATTTAGTCTTCGTTCTACTTATCTTAAGACCTCTCAATTCCAAATTATATCTCTACAGTTCCAACTTATTGTTAACCTTTGCCCCAGTTTTACCAACCAGAACAATATCATCTGCAAAAGGCATACACCACGGGATCTCTCCTTGAATATTCATGGTTAAATCATCCTTGCTAAGTGTAAATAGGTAGGGGTTCAATGTGGATCCTTGATGTAACCCGATAGTAATGGGGAACTCAACACCTTGGCCTCTCACTGATCTCACACTAGTCACCACATCTCCATACATGCCTTTAATTATTTCCAAATATTTACTTGACACATTTTTCTTTTCTAAAACCTGTCAGATTAAATCTCAGGGGACCTTGTGGTAGGCATTTTCTAGGTCGACAAAAACCATATGAAGATCCCTCTTATAGGTTTTGGATTTTTCTATAAACCTCCTAAGAAGGTAAATCGCTTCTGTCGTGGATCTCCCAGGCATGAGACCGAATTGGTTCCCTAAGATATTGGTTGCTCTTCTTATGCGGACCTCTATTAACTTCTCCCATAGTTTTATAGTATGACTCATAAGTTTTATGCCTCTATAGTTACAGCTCTGGATATCGTCTTTATTTTTGTAGATTAGGACAATAACACTTCTCCTCCACTCATTAGGCATCTTTTTCGTGTTCATGATCATGTTAAACAGCTTAGTTAACCAAACAACCCCACGTGGTCCCAAGCTCTTCCACACTTCAATTGGGACCTTATCCGGACCTGGTGTCTTCCCTACTTTCATCTTCCTTAGGGCTTCATTAACCTCGGTCACTCCTAGCTTGTGTACATACCTATGATTCCTGTTGTCAAGCTGGATACTCGAGCCACTCCTGTTAGGGTTGTCTCCATTCAGTAGGTTACAAAAATACTCACCCCACCTCTTCTTTATGTCTTCATCATTCACAAGCACTCTACCTTCTTCATTCTTAATACATCGAACATGGTCGAGATCCCTCAAGCGAGAGAAGAATATATAAGGGAAAAAAGTGGGAGAGAGTACCAAGGCTTTAGCTAGCAAGAAAGGTAAGCCTAGCATAAAAAGAAAACCTCAACAAAAGGGGAACATCCTATTAAGGACTGCACCAAAAGGAAAACAAGGGGAAACATTAAGGGGGGAAATAATATCAGCTGAGAGGCCCCAGGAAGCAACAATGAGCTTGTTCCTTGGGGGTATTTGTGACTATGCGGTGGTGGAGAGATTTGAGCTTGGAATTAACATCAAAGTGAATGGCATTACAAATCTTATCCAAAGAGCGGGAGTTGGAAGTCCATCTACAAAGGTCTTACTCCATCCAAATATGGTTGATGACCGCTTAGAAAGCTAACTTGCTTATGGTGTTGCATATGGAGGTGCCAGCAAAAGTCATGTCTATCTATATCCATTCCCCGTCAAAAGGGAGAATATGCCTTCTAGACGGCCAACAACTGTGGAGGACTCTCTTCCAAATAGGGAGGAGAAAGGGCAGGAGAAGAAAAGGTGGTTGGTATCCTCAATAACATTCTCGCAAAAGCAGCAGGATGGAGGGGACTTGGATATGACGGTGGATGAGGAAGGAATGCATAGGAAGGCAGTTGGAGATAGTGTGCCAATCTATGAAGCTATGGCAAGGAATGTGACCCTTGAACTAGATGATATTGAGCCAAGGGGGAATTGGACCAGAGGATCTAATATAGTCCCAAGCAGAGGTAGAAGAGGAAGTACTATTGGTGAATGCATTTATCTTCTCTTCCGCAGTTGCCAGGGGGAAGGAGAGGGAGAGAAGACCAAAGATCAGAGGGGGAGGAGAGGGAGGGGGAGACCAACCATCATTAGAGATGATGGAGGAAACATGGGTTGATCTATCTAACCCTAAAGAGTAAATAACTTTGGGGGTAACCAAAAGAAAGGAGAATACCCAAGGGATTCCAGGGGTCCAACCAAAGGGAGGTTGACTGGTCATCGCCAATGGAAAAGGAAATGGCATTAAGAGCAACGGGCCGAAGGTAGAGGATTTTCCTCCAGACCCAAAGGCATCAAAGAGAGGGAGCGGACCAAAGAGAATTGTGCTTAATGGGGGAGGAGAAGACCCAAGCAACCCAAATACTATTATGCTTAGAGGCAATTTTCCAGATGAGCATAAGGATTCCAATAGTATTGGCCTCTTTGATCCTTCTCAACCTAAGGCCTCCTTTAGATTTGGGGATGTAGATTTTATCCCAGCTCAAAGGATGAAGGAAATTAGAGGAATCTGTGCCTTTCAAAAGGAAGGAACAGAAGAAGCCTTTAATAGACTTGATGGCAGAAGCAGGGAGGATGAAAATGCCCGACCAATAGAGGTACATGGATTGGAGAACCGATCTGAATGAGGGTAAGGCGACCAACAAAGAAAAGGAGCTTGCCTTTCCAAAGCTGCAACCTTTTTCTCAAGAGATCAAGAGTAGGGGAGCAATGATGGGCAGAGAACCTAGAGGCAATCGACAGCACACCCAGGAATTGCTATTAAAATCCTTATTTCTTGGAAATAACAAAAGTAAGCCCCTGTAATTTATTTAGTCAAGACTTGACAAAATTTGTACTCAACCAAATTTATGAATAAGAACATGAGGGCTTGGCACCCGAGCACATGGGCATCTGACCGCATGCCACCGTGCTCGAGGGACCTTGCCGTTGCATGATACACGAGCACAGGCCCCTGGCTGTGCGCACATGGCCTATGCCTATGTTATGCCATGTGCCATGGTCATAAGCCCGTGGCTGCCTTCCTTGCATGGCCATCCAAGCTAGCTGCCACCACGTTGCCACTATGTCGCATGGCAATGTGCCACGCCGCCTCCACTTCCACCTCACTTGATGGGGGCCCGCATGACCTCTTAAAGCCATGACACTTGCCTTTGGCATTTTAGGAACACTTTTTCTAATTCTGAGTGACCATATGGTATAGACATAACTCTCTCATCCGGACTTGGATCAAGACGATTATAGTTGTGTTGGATTCATGTCTCAATGATCTACAACTGTCCAAAAGAAACCAACTGCGGAATTTGCCATGGGAAATAACCAAAATTTCCCTGAACATGGACTTTGCCAAAACTACCGCAATATGACGATCTTCCACAACAAATATTTTTAGCATAGCCACAACAAAAAAACCTTTGACACTAACCCGGAGCACTGCCATGTCATCAAATAATTGTACACTACCACATCATCATATCTGACCACTTCATCACTGGTCTAACCACATTATGACTTACAGATGTCCATGGTCACCAACAATGGCAACCCATATACAACAATCTCCCCCTTTGGAGTTTTTGGCAACCCTCTCATCAAATGCCTAATAGTACCTCCAAACCCTGAGCACACCCCCTATCTATAGAACCTCCAAATTCTCCCAACTTGGAACAACTATCTCTCCATACAATGATGAGTATTCTCACTCCCCCTTTGACAATAAATACGAAGGGATGTTGATAGACTCCCCTTCATATACCTGGTCTGAGATATAAAGATGCCAAGTCTCAAATGACCGATTTGCAAAACCAGAAATAAGAAAGTTCACCCAATATAGACATCTCAAACTCATCTTGCATCCTCTTTGCAAAGCCTTTACACAGCTCATCATTAGGGCCACCAAATATAATGCCATCTACATATACCACTAACCACAATCCGACTATCAACTGCTGACGTCACATATAAGTTACTATCCACCATTCCTTTTCTGAAGCCCAACTAACACAAGTAGGTATCCAATCTGGCGTATCATGCTCTAGGAGCTTGTTTTAACCCATACAATGCCTTCCTCAATTTGTAAACAAGTGTGGGGTCCTTACTTAACTGAAATCCATTAGGTTGCTCTATATAAACATCCTCTTCTAAGTTGCTATTCAGAAAGCAGGCCTTACATCCATCTAATAGAACATTCTGAAACCTTTGTGCACTGCCAAATTAAGAACATTCTGATTGCTTCCAGTTTGGCTACTAGAGCAAATGTCTCCTTAAAATCAATACTCTGGCAGGGCATATCCTTTGCATACAATGCTTACCTTGTTTCTCACTACTTAACTATTTTAATTGAGTTTACTTCTGAAAACTCATTTAGTGATGATCACATTCTGATCAACTGACCTAGGGACCAAGTCCCATGTGTGATTTCTTTCAATCAGGTCAAGCTCTTCATTCATGGCTCTCATCTAACTATCATCCCTACTAGCCTCAACAACTAATTTAGTCAACCAGTGGAAGGAGTGCATAGACGTTTTTCTTCATTTTTCTAGTCTGAACACCTACAATGGGATCACCAATGATTTCTTCATCTAGATGATATTTTTTCAACTTTTCTTTATTCATTTGGCTCTGTATCAGCTTTCTCATTATTAGAATCATCTTTGCCCTTTTTTTTTCCTAAATAGTCATTTGTATTAAAATTTAAAAAAGAAAACATGATAATATAGAGATACAAAAGGAGAAGAGAAATCTCCGTAGAAATCCTACAGAGAGCGAGACCATACCCCCCACCTTCAACATTGCCCTTTTGTTTGTCATCACCTCTATCACTTACATCAGTGAGGTCTTAAAAAATCTAGAGGTTTATTTGCTGAGCTTCTGGGAAAGTCTCTCTTCTCATCAACCTTGACATCTACACTCTCCACAATTTTGCCAAGCTTTAGTTATAGATTTATAGGCCTTGCGTGAAATGGAGTAACCTAAAAAGATGCCCTCATCAGATCTATCATCAAACTTTTCCAAGTTTTGATTTGTATTCTTGATGTTGCACTTACTACCATAGACCTTGAGGTGTCATGTTGTAGACTACTTACCAAACCGTAGCTCATGAGGTGTCTTGCTTTCATAAGGTATCAAGATACACCTGTTGTGAATTTATACAACTATCTAAACTGCTTCTTCCCGAAATTTGTTACGAATTCCATTCTCTCAAACTCTCTACTACACTATTTTGTTGGGGTGTTTAGGTAGCTAAGGTTTGATTCCTGATGCCATTCTTATAAGTTATAATAGTATTCTGTAAAGTCTGCTCAATTGTCACCTTCATCAAATCTCAGACATTGTATCTTCTTCCATATCTGATTCTCAACTTGCTTTTTGAAGATCTTGAATCTTTCCAAGCCTCTAACTTGTGCTTCAAAAACATTACCCATGTTAGGATAAAGTATCTCTCCTGTGATGGTTTGTGTTCTTATAGGACCACATAAAATCTGTGTATACGAACTCCAATGAATAACTGGAGTGATACTCCTTTGACTTGAAACAAATTCTTGTCTGTTTCCCTTTCTGAAAAAATGCACATATAAGGTTGGAGAGCTTCTTCAAAACTAGAATATCCCTTACTACCTCCTTTGAAGAGATCTTCTCAAGGCTCTCGAAGTCAATATGCCCAAGTCTTCTGTGTCATAACCATGTTTCTTCCTCAACATTGACCATACAAGAATCTTTGATGGTCTCTGTCAAGGTGTCCAAATTCCCTGAAGTCCTTTGTCCTGTAGCCATCAACTCCCTTGTGTTTGATCTTCTAATCTCACAGCCTTGGTTGTTGAACACTACCTCATGCCTCTTGTCCCAAATCTAATTGATGCTAAGTAAGTTGTGCTTGAGCCCTTTCACAAACAAAACACAATGGGATATCACCTTCCCATTGTTGAGACTGATAGTACATTTCCCTACTATCTTGGCACCATCATTGTTTCCAAATTTTATTGACTCACCTTCATACTTTTAGGTCTCTCAAACCTCTTCTTATCTCCAGTCATGTGGCTTGAGCAACCACTGTCAAGTATCCATACAGTAGAATTCCCTTGAGCCCTGAAAGTTGTCAGAACAACTAAAGAATCTTCATCCTCTTCTTCCGTTCTCTTCCTCTGAACCCATTCTCTATTAACTGGTTAAAATTTCTGCACTTGCCTATGCTTTCGGGTCTGTTGCCTAACTGTCCTGATGTTTTGATTTCTGCTCTTCTTTCTTCTTGCATCAATGACCTCAATCTATTGCCTCTATGAAGGGAATGTAGTTCTACAATTTCTGGCTATCTGTCCATAGCTACTACATCCGTAATGCTCCACTATATCCTTAATTAAGGGAGCAAAAGGATTTCTGTCAACGTATTTTACTAGACCAGGATTGAGTCTGCAATCAGATATTTTGTGCCCAAACTTATTGCATTTGTAACAATGACGTTAAAAGAAGTGCCTCTGCCTTATAGGCTCTATTAGCCATATATACTGATATCAACTTCTCTAGGTCTCAGCTGAGGAGTGCATCTATAACCAAAACTTATTACTTTCCTATCTAGCCATGATTTTTGTGGTTGTCTGGCATGGGTAGTCTTATTGGGTAACTTTCCAAATTACAATTTTTCCATCCCATCATTAACTTCAGTTTATTTACCATTTTGCCACTCCTTTTATTTGAGCCTTTCATTACTGGCATGGATTCCTTTGCGTTCAACTTTAGAGTAAGACTACCCAGTGGAAAGCTTACTAATTTGTTGATTGATGAGAAGGAACACAGCAATTTCGTCTCGTGATCTGTGATGGATATGTTGTCAAAGACTAGTTAGATAATCATTGAGTTAGAGAATGATGTATTCGTTGAATTCTCTGCTTCTCAATATTGTGATGGTGCTTTTTGTGAAGTGTTTGATTCCCTCAATGCATTTTTAAATTGGGTCAAGATTGGTTGGAAGAACGAAACGGCACCCCTGATCATATCAAAAATTTGTGCACCATCCAGCCTTCTCACATGCATCAGAAATTTGTTATTCATGGATTGTTGAGTCAAAAAAGGAAATACTGACAGTGCAGCCACAGGACGAGCCGAATGGATCAACACAATAGGAAGACCATCCAGATGTGGAAACCGTAACGGAAATAGAAGACAAATAGATTGTGAATCAAGTGATATATGGCAGTGTAATGACAGTTGGTCACCATCATGGGTTCGTACTCCCCCATGATTTTTTAGACTTGAATGCAACTACAAAGCTTCATATCTTAGATTTTTTTTGCATTGTAGACAAAGAGCACTTCACCCCTGCTGATGAGCTTTTTTTGTTACCCTTCTGCAAAACTCGTGGTCTAATTTTTCTCAACACCAAGGGAGTTGATGCAAATGTAGCTGCACTCGACAGGTTGGACCTACCTGACTGGCTTTGGAAGCCAAGAAGACCATGTCCAACCCAGGGTTTTGGTCCAACAAGGGTTGGCAATAAACTAGTAGTTTATTTTATGTCTTATATTTTATGCCTTCTATTTTCACTTAATGAACTAATCAGAGTAGGCCAATGAACATTAAATGCGCCTAACTATCTTGGCTATTTGGAATTCAAAAAATGTCACACAATGCAAATCTGGATCATTAATGGACAATCCAAGAGTCCATCTCTCTTACGGAATTTATTACTGAAGCACTTCACACCTACATTTTTATTTCTACTAAAATCCCTATTTCTTGGAAATAACGAAAGTAAGCCCTGAAAGTCCCTTAACTATAGGTCAACAAATATGATCTGGTCATGAAAAATATATAGACACTAGCCCCTTCCTCTCCGTCATGAGATGAGTCTCCAGTAAGGCTCGTTTCCTGGCCTCGATGGATGCCCTCCGGGCCGGCAAGAGATCCCCCTCCAACTGCTTCTCTGTCCACCCTCCTCTCTGCTCCAATCCCTCTTGGAATTCCCTAGAATTCTCACTGCAAACAGCCAGTTCCACCACCAGCCAATAGCCTCTCCCTGCATTTTGTTCATCCCACCAAGCTTAGAGATTCTCTTATAGCTTTCATTAGGGAGATCTTGACTCCGAAGCTTCCCAATGGACGAATTCTCTCATCGGCCACTTCTTAGGCAAGAGACCTCCCTTCCCCATAGTCAAGACATCCCTAATGAAACAATGGTGCCCTGTGGGATCAGTAGAGACCTTCTTGCTCGACCATGGTTTCTTCCTATTTAGGTTCTCTGACGAACAGGACAAGGTACAAATTCTGGAGGGAGGCCCCTGGAGGGTAGGGGGATCGCCAATGTTCCTCAAACCATAGCATCGTCACCTTCTCCTTAACCGAGTGGACTTCTTCACCATTCCCATTTGGGTATCCCTCCCTGGATTGCCTTTGCACTTCTGATGGTCTGAGGGCTTGAGTGCGGTGGGGTCTGTCCATGGAACCTTGGTGTGCTCCGACGCCAGAACACATAGAAAGGACCGGCTTGCCTATACGCGCATTTGTGTTGAAGTTGCTACTTCAGACCCCCTTCCTCCCATCACTATCCAGGATGGAGAGGATTTCTCCTTCCAACAACCGATTCTGTATGAGTGGAAGCCCTCGCATTGACACAACTGTAAGGTGTTTGGACACGATTCAAAAGCCTGCTCCAAGGCGTCTTTTCCGATTCCTTCTGACGACATGCATGCTAGTTTTACTAGCCTAATCCTGCACTCTAATCACAACCGATCCTTGATGTTCGATGGTTGTGGTGAAATAGGCAACATCCCTATTTTCTGGCCTCCGATGAGAGGCAGAAGAATGAATGGCGAGGAAGGAATTGTCATAGGTCCACCGTTGTCGCTCGACCTCCATCTACTTCCGGAACCCTTCTGACCAAAGACTGGTCATTGCCTGATAGGAAAAATCGTTTTGTAGTCTTGGCTGAGCCGACTGACAACATCAGCAAACCCAATTTGCTTGTCAAAACTGTTGACGTTGACGTACAAGCCATTGCGGCTGCCACTGCCGACTCTACCACCGAGGATTCCTCCAAGGACACCACTGATAGTTTTGGAAGCTCCTCCTCTATTGACTCCTCTACCAACTCTTCAAACTCTTCCTCCGATGGAGATTCCTCGGACCCTGCTAAGGATTCGCTGGAAGACGAGAACAACTCATCCTTGCTTTTGTTGTCAACTGCTGCTTTGAAGGAGAAGGCAGTTCTTTGTAGCCCCTCGCCCCCTTTATCTGAATAGCCCCTAATTGAGACACGTGCCTCTACCACTACAAACCAGACTAAATCGTCTTTGCCCATTTCAGATGGGCTTGCCCCCTTGCCAAGGCCCATGCTTGAACTCACTAGCTCTCCTTTGTCTGCTAAACCTTTTATTAACCAAAAGGCCTACCACTCCTCTCCTAAGCCCACTGAACCGTGCATTAACCCAAAGGCCCACCACTCCTCTACTTTCTCGACCCAGACCCAGGTCCTTGCGGACCTGGATGCGGATCCAGTTTTGACCCATACCCCTTCTTCTTTGCCTGACACCATTCTCCTGCCTACAAATCCTATTCGCAAGCCCAAGAAAGGTAAGCGACAGACAAGTTCCTGCTCCATCTTCTTTGTTGTGCCATTCTTCCCCTGGTATTGATCCCCCGCACCCTCCTTTGCTCCGCCCCTACCAAAGAAGAAGCAGGTCTCGTGCTCCCCTGGTGTCCCTCGGCTCCCCTTCCCTGGTGCCTATATTGCCTTCCCCTAATGGTGCCCAATGACCCACGACATTATTTGGAATGCAAGGGGCCTCAACTCCCCTTCCAAACATGCCTCTGTGGGGTCTCTCATCAAAGATATCAGGTCTTCCTTTTGCTGTATTCTTAAATCCCATGTCAAAGAGCCAAATCTGAGGAAATTGGTGTCCTCTATTGTCCCGGGCTGGAATTTTCTTTCCAATCACTCTGCTCATCCTAACGGGCGAATTTCCTTCATGTGGGATTGTTCCAAGCTAGATGCTAGTCTCATTGCTTCCTCTTCCTAATTCATGCATTTTAACATCTTTGATGTCACTTCCAATTCTCCCTTTTTTTCTCACCTTCATCAATACTTCCAATAGTCCTTCTGAAAGAGATACCCTTTGGAAAGACCTCAAGCTTCTTGCTAATCAGATTGGGCACCTCCCCTAGGGTTTGGATGGTGATCTTAATGCCATTCGGTTTTCCCATGAGAAATAGGGAGGAGATGCCTTGGACAGTTTAAGTATGGATGCCTTAAACTCTTGCATTGATGACATTGCAGTTGAAGACCTAAGATGGTCTAGAATAAAATTCTCTTGGAATAACAAAAGATCAGGTCAGGCCAAAATTGCTTGCAAACTGGACAGAGTCCTGGTCAATGAAGCTTGGCTTAATGCCTTCCCCTCTTCCCATGCCACTTTTGGTTCCCCTGACATCTCTGACCATAGCCCCATCTCTCTCATAATTCAACCTCATACCTCTTTCGGGCCTAAACCCTTCAAATTTTTTGACATGTGGACCTTCCACCCTGATTATCCCTCCATTGTTAGGGAAACCTAGTTGAACCCTATCCATGCCTTCTCCACCCCCTTTATTGCCTTGGCTAGAAGGTTGAAGAATGTCAAAATTGCCCTCAAAGCTTGAAATACTAACTCCTTTGGTAATATTTCTTCTCAAGTTAATGATTACATGAACAAGCTCTCCTCTATCCAGACCTAGCTTCAATCTGATCATCTCAACTCCTTAGCTATTGAAGAGAAGTTTGAGGCAGCCAATCTCTCTTTCCTTCTTGCTTAAGAAGAGAGTTTGTTTCTTGAGACAAAAATCCAGAATTAATTAGCTTGAGCTTGGGGATTCAAACACTGCTTACTTCCATAGATTAGTGAAAGCCAGAAATAATTTCATCTCTATCACTAAGCTAACTTCCCAGGATGGCACTCAGGGTTCACAAAGTGGAAGAGATTAAAGGAGTTGCAGTTGACTGCTTCAAGAACCTCTTTATGTGGGATCCAACCCCCCCCCCTTTCTATCCTGAATGCCCTTATAAACAAGTTTATCTCAGACAACATGGCTGGTTCTTTCATGGCTATTCCTACTGATGATGAGATCACTTCTGCTATTCTCTCTCATAAGGCAAACAAGGCTCCGAGGCCTGACGGCTCAGCATGGGATTCTTCTCATTTTCCTGGGACCTCATCAAAGGGGATTTGATATTTGTTGTTAAGAGCTTCTTTTTCAGCCCCAGTCAAATTCATGGGATTAGCCACACTTTCCTTTGTCTCATTCCAAAGAAAGAGGGCGCGAATGAGATGGATTTTAGGCCGATCTCTCTTTGTAACCTCCTCTACAAATTCATAGCTAAAATCCTTGCTAATAGAATCAAGTTTGTGGTTGGAGATCTTGTTAGCAACAACCAATCGGCCTTCATCCTTGGGAGAAGCATTGGGGACAATATTCTTCTTTGCTATGAAATTTTTAGAGGATTTGACAGGAAATCTCACTCTTCTATTGCCCTTTTGAAGATTGACTTGTATTAAGCTTTTGACTCTCTCAGATGGGATTACATTGTTTTAGTCTTCAACAACATGGGATTCCCTCCAGCCTTCACAAACCGGATTCATCACTGCATTGCTTCTCCTCGCTTCTCAGTCTTGGTCAATGGGAATCCGGCTGGATACTTCCCTTCCTCAGTGGGAATCAGATAGGGCTGCCCCCTCTCTCCTTACACCTTCTGTCTTGCATTGGAAACTCTTTCAAGGAGTCGGCAAATTGCCACTGATAGGAACCTCATTGCTGCCATCCCTAAATGCAGAGTAATTAAGCTCACCCACCTTGCCTTTGCTAATGAATTGATGATCTTCTCCAAAGCAAATCCTTCTTCTCTTGGTAACATCATGATGTGCTTATCCCAATTTGCTACTATGTCAGGGCTTTGCACTAATCTGGCAAAATCTCTCATCTTCTTAGCTGGGATCTCTGATACGGCCAAAGCCTCACTCCGGGAGCAAACTAGTTTTTCCAAGGGCCTTCTTCCGGTGAAGTATCTTGGGCTCCCTCTTATTCCTGCCAGGCTCACTGCTCTCCTATGCTCGACCTCATTAGGAAGCAGCTCCACCTTTGGAAAGGGAAGATCTTATCCTTTCTAGGCCGGCTTGAGCTCATTTGATTAGTTCTTCAAGCCTCCTACATTTATTATTCGGGCATCTATGGTTTTCCGGAAGCCATTATCTCCAAACTGGAGTCCATTTATGCCTCCTTCCTATGGAAAGGTACGGAATGCTCTAGATTCCTCCGTCCTATTAGTTGGGCTGCTGTTTGTCTTCCTAAAGCTGAAGGGGGGCTTGGTTTGAGAAGGATCAAGGATGTCAATAAGGCAGGCATCATCAAGCTGGCTTGGAAGATCATCTCCAAAAAGAAGAGTATTTGGGTTGATTAGATCTATTCAAACCCTCTCAAATTTGATTCCTTTTGGTCGGTAAAAATCCCGACTGATGCCTCCTGGGTCTGGCGTAAAATCCTTGCCATCTGGACATCTTAATCATCTATCGTGCACACCCAGATTGGCAATGGGGCCTGCACTTACCTTTGGCTTGATCCATGGCACCCCATGGGAATCCTATATCACACCTTAAGCGCCAAGAGGATTTATGATTCAGGTCTCTCCAAGTTTGCAATGGTAGCAGACATCCTCTCTTCAGGCATCTAGACCCCCCCGAACCACTCTTTAATCCAGCTTGCGAACATCTGGAACTTGCTACGGACCATGCCTCCGACTCAGCACCTTAGGTCGGACACCATCCTATGGAAGCCATTAGCTCCAAGACTTCCACCCCAAAAGCTGCATGGGAGTTTGTCAAGATCCCAGGCCCATCCTCCCCATGGCATCATCTTATATCGTCCATGCACCATATCCCTCGCCAGAGCTTCACTGGTTGGAGAGTTTTCACTAAGTTGCTGCCCACAAACCATTTCCTCATTCAAAGAGGCATCCCAGCTAGCCCATTGTGTATCCTTTGTGGCACTAAGACGGAGACTATAGAGCACCTTTTCTTCGTTTGTAGTATCTCTTCTTCCATATGGAAAGGGGTTCTTAGCAAATGTTAGCCAGCTAATAGGAGGATTCTCCCCTTTCACTGCGAGTGGATCTGGATGGACATGACTTTTCATGGAAAAACTATCTGTGACACTGTGGGAAGACTCGCCTTCTGTGCTACTATAAATCATATTTGGATGGAAAGAAACCATAGGAAATGGACCTCCAACTCTCACTCTCTTGATAAGATTTGGAGCAACATATCCTTTGATGTCAAAACCAAAGTTTCCCGGCACTCTTCCACTTGTATCTCCTCCCCCTGAAATTGTCATATTCTAAATTCCTGGGATCTTTTGAGATCCATCATCAGGAATAGTAATGCTTCTTAAGCTTGTCTTGTTTCCTTCTCCCTCCTCTCTTCAGGGGCTGTAATTTTTTCTTTTTCATTTGGTAATGAATTATTTATTCACCCAAAAAAAAAAACAAAAGTAAGCCCCTCTATTCCATTTACTCATAGAGACTTGACAATTTGTACTTGTTGGATAACCTAGAGGGGAGTGAATTGGTTATCACTAGTGGATTTAAACTTTTTTTCTTAAGCCTCAAATGTGTGATTGTAAAAGAAATGCAGAATAAACACAATCACAGGACGGATTTTGTAGTGGTTCGACTCAATTCGAGTCTAGTTCTCTCCTCACAAGATCACCTTGAGAGGTATCCATTAGTTCTTCCCTTTTAGTATAGTAGGTGGGGAGGAATCACATTTACTACTCTTTTTCCAGGTTAAGAGGATCCTTTACAAAATCTCCTTTATAGGTAGAGAGTGACCTATAGAATCTCTTCCAAAGATATGAGGGTCCTTACAATCTCTTTCAAGGACTAAAGGGTCCTATTGAATCTCTTAAGGATGAGGGGGTCCTGCACAAGATTAAGTGCAGTCTAGAATTTGTGTAAACAACAAGCCCACTCCTAGAGTTGAACCAACTCTTAGGATAAACAATCTTACAATGAAAATAAGATGGTAAGATGTTACCTCATGTGGTGCATGTATGATATGTAATGATAAGAATGAATGCACCGTGAAGAACTCTTTCATCACTTCTCTTGATAATGAACACTTAAAGAGAAGGTGGAGTGCAATGCTTGAGATCACTTGAGTGATTTTGAGTTGAATACTCTTTATCTCTTTTTCATCACTTGATTTGAAGATTAGAAGTCCCAAATATGATGTTCATTATAGCGTTTATTGTGTGTTCAAAGGTGAGGAGTGTGGGCTTTTATAGGCATAAGTAATAGTCTCAAAATAGGGCTGAAATGGACACGTAACGGTCATGTTTTTTGTTAGAATATATGTATTAGGGGTACATTAGGAACTATCTTATGTTAAATTGTCCTTTTATGTAATTTCTTTTATTTCTCTTTCACCTCTGTTAGGGAGGAATATGTAATTTCCTAAAGAATTATTTGATTCTAATATAGGTGAGGTGAGAAGAGAACTCACTCACATTTTCTCCCTTTTCTATTTCCCTCTTCTCTCAACGTCTCTCCTTCTTCTCCCTACCTCTCTTCTCTTCATCTTCTTCCTCTCTAACCCTAATATCCTAACTTCTAACTTGGTATCAAAGCTAAAGGGTTTGAGAGTCGGCCAAGGTTCCTCCTACTCATTCTTTGAGTTTCTATTGGACCCCTTTTTTGCTTTCTAGGGTTCACTAGAGGCTATACTATGTAAAGAGATTGAAAAAGAAGACTTAATGGTGTTCTAGAAGCAAGTTGAAGGTTCTTGGAGAGTGATTGATGGTTTTCTGTCATCTTGACCATTTTTCCTTCAGATTCTCTAGGCTAAGAAGGCTGAGAAGACTCAATAACTGCTACTGAATTGGCAAACTGTTTCTAAGGGGGTTTACCATGAAGATTCCAACAAAAGCATTGGATATGTCATGGTTTACCACAATGGTGGCTTGTTCATGCTGCCCCTGAACCATCTAAAGTGTTGGAAGTACCAGAAGGTTGCCCCTTACTACTTCCACTGCTAGTATTACAAATCCCACCTCGATTATTATTCTGAGACACAAGAGTAAAGCTATCTGTTGGTGTAGGTGCAGGATAATGAGAATTCTCTCGAGCTACTCGTAAGACTTGAGAAAAGGTGTCTACAAAAGAGGCCACTTTATCACCTCCAAGAATCTGAGACATGACAGTTCACAACATCATACTCCAGTCCGAGTCTACCCTAGAAACCCATAACTACGAGCTATTCTCATTGGTTCTGCATCTTCTTGACATTACTACTAACAGGTAGAGAGTTCAACTCCTCATACATCCTCTTGAAATCAGCAAAGTATTGATTCAGAGATCGACCCTTCCGATAAACCCTATAAAAATCCTGAGATAACTCATAGATGTGATAAAGGTTGTTTTGTCGAAAATACAAAACGTTCAAATAATCCCACAACTCCTTCATAATATCGATGTGAGTGACAATATCAATGAGGGAGTTATCCATTGAGTTCAACAGTGGGGCTGTTGGCCAAAAATAAATGCATCAATAGTATTCCATGTAGTATCTGTTGCAGACTTCATCTTTGTAAGATCTTGCTAGTTACGACCAATCAAAACCAACTACACAATTTTCTTCCATTGTTGGAAATTGGCAGCTCTTGCAAGATTCTTCTCTATAATTCTATGAAAGGAGGATATTACCTCAATGACAACATTTTTTGGCTTAGTCTTAGCCATTGATGTAAGATTTAACAGAGAATTACCAGAGAACAAAAATTTATTCACAAAGAACAAAGAATCAGAAAACAAATCACACAATTGATTGATCTTATGCAACTAATCAATCCTAATAGTAGAACAACTGAGAGCAACTTAATCTTGAGACAAAATTCCCCCAAATACCAATTCATGAAGAATTAAATCAAATCGCAAAACCTTAATTTGGCAAATCTAGGGTTACCTACAGTTGGAGTTGTAGGGCTCCAATGGAGCTGAAACCTGAATCAAATGTTGCTGGGATGATGAGAGAAAACCTCCAAAGGATTTTCCAAACTGATTTCTGAGTAAGAAGATATGACCAAAATCGATTTTGGCAGAGTGCCAAAACCCTGACAGCTTTGATTGATTTTTCCACTCCTTGAATGCTTCAATCTTCAACCCAAAAACCAAACCAGCAACTACTAGAAAATACTTTTAGTAACTCTTCACACTATATGATTGATTACAGTTGATAAATCTTTCATTCGAAAACCTAGCAAACTAGGGATGAAACAACCCTCCCCCCCCCCC
>NC_056559.1:26331005-26334020 GCF_013358625.1 Macadamia integrifolia
CCCCCCCCCCCAAAAAAAAAATCGCAGAGCTTAGCAAGAACCAGTAACAACTTGCGATGGAGAGAGGATTTGTTACTGACAGAAGAGGAAGGAGCTTTGATCGATTTCTTCTTTAGAGATCAAGGCTCTGATACCATGTAAAGAGAAGAGAGAAAAAGAGAGAGAGAGTCTTACGAGTTGAGCAAGGGAGTCCTAATCAATTAGATTGGGACTGCCCACCTCCATTCGTTAAATAGATCACCCATTATAAGTCCTACTAGAAATAGGACAGACCAAAACAGAATAGGAAACCAATACTAGCTGCAAACTACTAATAGATTTCAGTCCTAATAGGACTAGGACAGTCCTAATGGGACTAGGAAAACCCCAAGGGAGTCCTGCGGTCGGAGGACTCCTCCCCTCTCACGAGACACTTCTAAAACTTATTAAGTTTGGCGGGTGGAAGGGGTCTCTGACCAGATTCTCAATTCATCTGAAATAAAAGGTCTTGATATGAATTACTGGGTTTCACCACATCTTCATGCACTCACACTTGAATATTAAGAAATATTTCATTTGTTTTCACCGTTTTTATTTGATGAAAAAATTTATAATGGGGAAGGATAAATGGAGAATAAATTAGCTGCCAAATGATACAATAACGAAATTTCTAATTTTTTTTTTTTTGGGTATAAATCATGATATTTTATTGTAGGCCATGCTATAGCAAAAGTGGGCGAGCCTGTGGCACAATAGTTAAGTTGCACTATTGTAACATGATGGTCACAGGTTCAAAACTTGGAAACAGCCTCTTTTACGAAGCAGGGGATGAGGCTGCGTACACTTGCCCCTCCCAGACCCTGCAGTAGCAGGGGCCTCGTGCACTGGGTTGCTCTTTTTTTTTTTTTTTTTTTTTTTTTTTTCCGTGCTACAGAAAAATAGGTCATAAAAAAGCATATGAATCGATATTCAGTCAGCTATACCAAAAAGGAGCCTCGTTGATTCTTCATTGAAGTATATCAAATACCCTTTAATTCAATGGGAGGAAGGAAGCCCACTAGAATTATCTTATCCATGCCTATTCTGCATTTCATGAGAAGAGCATGTTTCATAAAAGCTTTGTCATTTCTAATTTGCCAAATGCTCCATATAATGGCCCAAAAAATTAGCAAAAATACCTTCTTTTTTTTTGGGGGGGGGGTAATAGTATAGTCATGTGAAAATTTATTCTTACTTGCCAATTTTGTGCAGTTCAATTTTCAAATTCTTGCTTCTCTCCTGTTCAATGGCTCTTTATTAAAAAAAGAAAAAAGGACAGAGTGGTTATTTTCTTTTGAAATATGAAATAGTACTTGATGCACTCAAAATCCAATAGTTAAATATCCTTTTTAATAAATAAATATATATATCTAAGCCTATGGTTGTGATTGATATGACAGCTAAATCAGAAGGTTGTCTGAGTTTCGTTGCAAGGTTACACATTGCATTGGGTTCTGCAAAAGGCATCCTTTATCTCCATACTGAAGCAGACCCTCCTATCTTCCACCGGGATATCAAAGCTAGCAACATACTTCTTGACTCAAAGCTTAATGCTAAGGTTGCTGATTTTGGACTCTCACGGCTTGCACCAGTTCCAAATGATGAAGGAGCTATACCTGATCATGTATCCACCGTTGTGAAAGGCACCCCGGTATAGCCAACTCTTTAAAGTGTTTTTGGTTTTTAGAAATAACAGTAAAGAATCCCATCTTAATGAAATTTTTCGTATGAAATTTCTTAGAAATAGTTTTCTTTTTTTATCTCAGATTATATCTTCAAAACCTAAGATATTAGTCTTAAATTAGAAGAAAATTACATATATACATATATATTAAATTAGGAGAGAAGTTTGAGATATACCCATATATAAGCTACTTTATAAACATTAACATAATTTATTTTTGCATTCTGCATGTAAAATTTTACAAAAATTGCAACTGTGTGCACATGGTATCCTTCTATCCTTATAAAAGAAAATCTATTTTCCTATTTTTTGATGGTTAAATGATGAAGATATTTGTGAATTTCTCTTTCTATGTTTGGAGCGTGCAACCTTTTGCACTAGTGCATTTTTTTTTTTTTTTTTTGAGATTCCTCTTTATTCATATTCACTCCATAGAATTACTGCAAGTTATAATGTTATTGCTGAATGGACTTGCAACTTATCAAGCATTCAGTTGCTTACTGGATCATAACTTTCTATAAATCTGGATTATTCTTAGGTTTTAGAAACTCCAAGACATTGGATAAGACTTTATTGAATTGAAATTTCTATTATTTAGATTTTGGACTATGTACTTAAAACCCAGTGAATTCTCCATAGATCAAGAAATTATAACTAGGCTTAATTGAGTTGAGTTTGTTGTCTGGTGTGACCAATGATGCCACATCAACACTAAAGTCTATTGCAAAATGCGGGTGGCAGTTTTTGGAACCACCACATAACTCCCCTTGATGGTAGGGAAGTTATGATGGAATATATCAAGTTGGGACCTGGCCCTGTTTGAACACACTGAAAGTACCATCTGATGTGTGTATAACTGAGAGACAAAAAGCAGAGGCCAGAAACCCATACTTCTGTGACCTTGAAATTGCCAGAAAAAAACATGACAATTGTTGGTGTATGATGTCTTGTATTCCTTCGCAGTTTAATCCAAGGAGTACTGGTGCAGCACCTAGACAGGCAGGACGGCGGTCCCGCTAGCCGGTTAGCCGGCCGTGGGGGTTGCAAGGGGGGTAGGAGGCCCCCCTGCATAGCAGGGGGTGCAGCCCCCCACTCGAATTTTTTATTTGAGGGCAATTGTAGTTTAATCCGGATTAGGGTTTTTTTCGCTATATATTTGTAGCGAGGGTTTCTTTCTCTGTAATGCAAGCAATACTGAGAGGTGTGAGGACGAGCGTTGTAACCCTATTCTCCATTGATAGTGAAGCAGGATCTCATCTCACCGGGGACGTAGGCAACCTTGCCGAACCTCGTAAAATCCGTGTGCATTGTTT
>NC_056559.1:26334040-26334163 GCF_013358625.1 Macadamia integrifolia
GTGTGCATTGTTTGTTTTGTTTTTCCATTATCTTCTGCATCGTTTTAGGGTTGCGTTTCTACAACAACCAGAGAAGGAAGCTTAGCATCCTAATTGAGCAGCAATGTGGGGAGATGGCTTGAT
>NC_056559.1:26335851-26379071 GCF_013358625.1 Macadamia integrifolia
AACCAAAACAGTAAAATCATGTACGTTGCTTTTGTCAACTTTTTTTTTTTTAAACCAAACCGTAAAAAGCAACACGGTTGCTTTTGTCATTTTTATTTTTTTTTTTAAGATAAAACTTTGTAAGTTTTGTCCTTTAGTAATAATATATTACTTTTCTTGTTTCTTCAAAACAAAACGACTCGAGGAGAAAAAATTGATGTTTATTACTGGTGGTACATCCGATCGATTTTTTATGAACGAGGCTCTGATACCATTGATAGAAAACAGATACGGAACGATTCATGAAGATCGATAAGCATGCATGACAAACACTATAAAATACACGTTTTAGGCATACCTGAATCCATGGTTGAAGAATAAGAACTCTTCAACGTCTTCTTGTATGCTCCTTGTACAACACGATCAATATTGGTCTGGTCTACCCTCTTTCCCTTATGCTTTTGATTGTTAGCTTCACTTAATGGGTCAGTGATAACTATATATAGGGGTGAGGGTAGGGACCAACCCTGCAATAAAATTAGGGTTTCCTCCCCATTAAGGAAACAATACCTTAGGTCCACACATAGAAATAAATATTTCATACCATTAAGGTGTGCTAATAGAATCCAATATCTCCATAGAGATCACTTACCAATAATATTGGATTCTTTCTGCTTACTCCATCTTTAGTCAACACCACTAGACCGGTTTTGGAAACAAATCTTTGACTATGCTAGCCCACCTAATAGGAAATCTTACAATGCCTACCATAGCACCTCGCTGAAAAGAGGATGGGGAAAAATAAAAGGGAAGAAATTCCCCATATCTGTAATTTATAGATTTCAGGAATGCAATGACTTCTTTTCTTTTGGGTATGAATAGTTTATCGTTCTGGGGATGAATGTTCCTATTTGGACAGTTGCTTTTGAAGATACAATTGGATGCAAGTTGAGAATGCCAAATGGTTATATTTCTCATTTTGGTTGTGTACATGTTATAGCATGTCTAGGGCAATGAAGCTCTTCATGTGTTTATTTTTCTTATATTGATCCCTACACGTTTTTTAATAGAATAGACATTTCTAGCAGCAACTATTATTTCTTTCACGTGGAGGGTGTGATTCTGATCAGTGAGAAGATTTCATATTGATCAAATCCCAAAACACCTATTTTAAAATGACTCATTACTGCATGGACCATATTTATGATTGCTTAATCGCAAGTGTAACTATTCTACCGAAAAAAAAAAAAAGGAAAATTTCAAGTTAATTCGAGCAAATGCTGAAGTAAAGAAGTTGAATTTCTTAACTTCCCTTCCGGGAATCTATGAGGCATTCATTCAGGCAGCCCCCAATGTTTGCTCCTCGGCCATTGGTCGTGTAGTGCTAAGAATTGGGGATTGGATGCAGGTGAAATTCCCGCAAGTGGCTGAGATGTTCAGTCGACTCTCCACCTTTGTGGTGGTCCGGACCCATACGGGTGAGTAGAAAAGGGAGGAGGAAAGAGGCCCTGGTGAACCATCATAATTAGTGAACAAGTGTAAGCTTCGCTGCACGGGCTACAGCAGCAGTCTTGGAAGAGTTCTCGGACACTTGTTTAGGTGCTTATTTCCATGGAGAAAAACCTTCTCCGATGGGAGGATTGCTAGAGGTTATCAACTACTGCCGTGAAGGAAGCATTCATAGCTGCGTAATGCTTGAGTGTATATGTACTTAGGCAAAAATAGGCTTTTATGAACACCATAAAATGGTCAAGGAATAAAACTACTCAAGACTGGCCTTGGATTCTCGCTCCTCTTTTCCTTAGATATTAGAAGTGTTTTTTAGTCTGTCACCTTAAGATACATTCCTAAATTCTACAATGGATTTGCTAACTATCTAGCTTTGTGTTTTCCCCATGCTGTAAGACTAAGTGGGAATCTCACGATAATATAACCCTAAATTTTTAAAGCACATGTCCAGTGACATCGTTTTGGTATTGATTCTCTAGTTCCTTTGTGCTACTCATTATCAGTAATAATCAAGTTCCTAGTTAGAAGAAAGTTTTCAATACCCAGGAAGGTGATTTGACACCTAATTGGACTCCTAGAATAATTGATTTCACCACCTCAGTCCAATAGAGGGCCAAATTTTCGTTAAGGCACGGGGAAGAAGAATTCCTTTACCAATGGCCATCATTGTATTTAGACAGATGTCAGCGTATAGTAAAGAGCATTTTGATGTTTGATTGCCAAGAAAAGTAAGGAAAAGGAAAAGAAAAATGAAATTATACTAAGACAAAAATCATGATATATAATGATTGATTTGTGTCTATTTCTCTCCAATTTAAAAAAATATATATATAAATAAAAATCTTTACTTTCACTTATCTTCCATTTTTCTGTAGCATACATAAGATTAAGCCTAAAAGTGCCAATTACCTCTATAGTAGTTCCTGATTGTTCTGGTGTGTCCTCTCTTCGAGATGGCCCCTTAGAATTTGTCCTGTCAATACGCCCATGACCCACCCTCCCCCTCTCCTTATTCATCATAAATATTTTGTGCATTTTTTAGATGACTACTTAAAATATACATGGATTTTTTTCTATTACTAATAAATCAGATGTCCCCACTGTTTTCATCCATTTCAAAACTCAAATTAAAAATCGGTTTTGTTGTACAATGAAAGCTATTCAAAAAGATGGTGGTTTGTACCATGTGAAGTTGAAATCTTATTTTTCTACTCATGGGAGTTTGTATCATACTTCTTGTCCTCATACTCATGAACAAAATGGCTCCGCCTAACGAAAGCATAGGCATATTGTTGAGACTGACTTAACAGTATCAGCACAAGCGTCTATGCCACTTCATTTTTATAACGATGCTTTCCTTACAGCCGCGTTCCTTATCAATCATATAGTCATTCCTATTCTCAACATCTCTCCTTATGAGAAGTTGTTTCACCAGAGCTCTAGGTTACACAATTCTGCATTCTTTTGGATACACTTGCTAATCTCTTCTACGTCCTCACAACCGTCACAAATTGGAGTTTCCCTTTCATTCTTGTATATTTATTGGGTACAACTCTACTCATCATGGTTGCTTTGATCCATCTACCAACAAAATATTTATTTCTTATAATGTTGTCTTTGATGAAACCTCTTATCCTTTTTCCATTGTTCTTCCTCAAGCCCTATCTCCATCGTCTCTTAACTCCTTTGTTTTACATCCTCCACTGTTTTTATAACATGTTGGATCTTCCTACCACATATTATAACACTCCCACTTCTACCACTTATGGACTTGCTGCTCCTTCCCTGCATGTTGTTCCTCTTGCCTCAAATCCCATTTTGCATCCACTCACTTCCTTTGTACCTTCTTTGATTTTAGCATATTCCCACCCGATGCAAATTAGACTTCAGAGTGGCATTAGAAATTCCAAGGCTTTACTCTCTTCCAAGCATTCGCTTCCATTAGCTCTTTTGAGCTCTATTACAACCGTTGTACCTGAGCCCAGTTGTTTTACTCAATCTATCGAGGATGCTAATTGGTGCAAAGTCATGAATGATGAGTATCATGCATTAATCAACTACTTGGGTTCTTTGCACTCCTCCATCAAATGATAACATTGTGGGTTGCAAACAGATTTATAGGATTAAACGGCATGCTAATGGGTCTATAAACGTGTTAATTAAGGCATGTTTAGTTGCCAAGGGGTTTACACACAAGAAGGTCTTGATTATAGGAAAACGTTCAGTCCGGTTATTAAACTATCCACCATCCATTTGGTTCTCCCACGCTCTTTGATGCATAACATGCCTATTCGTCTGCTACATGTCAACAATGCATTCTTAAATGGAAATCTTGAGGAAATGTTTATATGACTCAAGCACAATGTTTTATTGATCCTACATTTTCCGATCATATGTGTCTATTCCGCAAGTCACTCTATGGTTTAAAGCAAGCTCCGAGTGCCTGGTTTCATAGGCTGAGTCTCATTTACTCAGTTTGGTTTTCTTGGCTCCTAATCCAATGCCACATCTTAGTGGTGAGAAAATTCTGTGTTAAGTTTGTCTCGAATTCTTGATCCGTTTTGAAGATTGACCCGATCCGACATATTTTGGTGGCGACCCGAATGGGAATTTTTCTGAGATCTGTGATGGAATCGGCCCAAGCCCGGAGCCCATCACTGATCTCGTATGGGGGTGCGGGGGCATAGCCCCCACGGTATGGTTCGACCGGATCGACCGTGACCCGATGGGTCGAACCGCTATTTGGAGTATATATATATAATGTACTGTTGCTTGTTGAGAGTCATTGTATTCTAGGGTTTTCACGAAGCTAGGGTTTCAGGGCGAGTTCTTCCTCGCCGCTGCTAGGGTGTAATCTTTCTTCTACATAGTGAATCATCTTCTTCTTCGCCCGAGGACGTAGCACACCACCCTGGTGTGTGAACCTCGTTAAATCTCTGCGTCGTACGGATCTATTGTCTCTCTTTATTCGTGTTTCTTGGTGTTTGATCTTACATTCTGGTCCTTGTTTATGCCGATGAAATTATAATTAGAGGTTCACAATCAAGCTTTATTAGCAATATAATTCGACAATCGGCTATTGAATTTGCCTTTAAAAACTTGGGGTCTCTCCACTATTTTTTTGGGGTGGAGGTTAACAGAACTATTGATTATTACACCTCACAAAGCAAGTAGATTCATAATTTTTTTTTGCACAGAACAGCAATACCATGTGCGAAACCAACGCATTCTCATATGGCTGCGAAACATTTGTTGTCCAAATCATCAGATTCTCCACGTCCCGATGGGGTTGAGTATTGTACTATCATTAGTGTTTTATAGTATTCTACACTTACAAGACCATATTTCACTATTATGAGCACGGTTGCTCGATTGAGTAAGCCTTATTGTAGAGTCCTAACTAACTTGGATGTTGTCTTGAGCTAAGTAGGCTAGCTCATGAGACTTAGCCTTGTTCTTGTTCTACCTATTTTTTAGATAAGGAGAAGACAAGATATGGTTTCTTCGAGGGAAAACCAACCTCCCAAATTCCAAAAAGTGGATAAAATTTCAAATATGTCTTTATTAAATCAATCCTCTTCGTAAATGAAAGAGGGATTACAATGTTCCAATCCATGCTTCCAAGCTAAACTGTAGGAAAATTGTAACGTTAAACGCTAATGACTAGGACTTGGAAATAGTAACGTTAAACTTTAAAGAATATGACTAAAGGACTCATATAAAGTAACAAGTGCCCAAATAACCGACCACTTCTCCTATTGATTTGTACTACACGACTCCTTCCCCAATAAACCCATTACCCTGCTACCCAACCACTACTTTTATTGAGAAAAAATAACAACTACAAGAGATATGTGACAATCACCTACTTTGTTAACAAGTTATGTCAATATATGGAACCAATGATCATTGGAGTGCGGTTAAGCGTGTTTTATGTTACCTAGAGCACACAATTAGTCATGTTTTCTTCTTCGACCATTTAGTCATGCCTCTCTAATCGCCTTTTCAAATGTTGATTGGGTTGGAAACATCTATGATAGGCACTCTATATGTCGTTATGGTGTATTCTTTGGTCCTAATCTTGTTTTTTGGAATTCTAAGAAGCAAGCCACATTTTTTAGGTCGAGCATTGAGGTTGAATATCGAAGGGGTTGCCCAAGTTAATTCTAAAATATTGTGGCTTCTTGGTCTTTTAAAAGAGCTCCATGTCTCCCTCCTTGTTGTGCCAACAGTTTGGTGTGATAATATTAGCGTTACATACCTTGTTGTTAATCTCATATAAAACATATTTCCATTGACATTCATTTTGTTAGAGAGCTCGTCACTTCTAATCAACTATCTGTCTGGTACATCAATACAATTAATCAATTAATTGATTGGCATCTTTACGAAGCCCCTCTCTCTTTGTCATCAATGACTCATTAGCAAACTCACCGTTGTTGATAGGACGATGCCTTTGAGGAGAGATTTAAGAGTATAATATACGATGTTATACAACTGCAACAAATTAGTTGTACTCCCTATAGTTAGTTGTAACTGTCAGGCAGTTAGTATGTTAGATGGTTAGCTGTCCACATCAAACCCAAACACTTGATGGAAATATATATATGATGAGATATCTATGAGAAACCCTACTTCTCTCTCTCTCTCTCTCTCTATATATATATATATATGAGGTGTACAAAAAGTTGGTATGAGCCGTAAACTCGGACGTCCTAAGTTCAACTTCCACTGGGCACATCTTGGGCCACTTACACGGGAGTATTTAGTGTTCTTCACTTCTTTCAGTGAAAATTGAATGTTCTCATTCAACTCCGATATGACCCGATCCATGCGGTTGTGGGGTCAGTATGGTCCCGTGGGACTAGTTAGGCTGAAGGCTTGGATACCCGTCATTAGCCAAAAAAAAAAAATATTGATTCAGATTAACAAAGAGAAAACTTTTCAAAATCAGACTTGTTCACACAGGGGCATTTGAAGAATAATAAATTAGGTCACTCGTTTGTAATTAGGTTGGTTATACATTTGCAAGATAACACAAAATACATTTGTATTAGGTTGCACCACACTTTTCAAACACCTTCTTTTTCAAGAGAGAGAGCAAAATAACCATTATTGACTATAACATGAATACAATCTCATTATGGGAAAGTTTCTATAGGTGCAAATTGACGCTTTGATGCCAAGTTCTCTGAGGATAATATCTTTTATGGGAAAAGAAAAATATAGAATACTTCATTCCCTTCCAAACTCTCTTTTAGAATAGAAAATAAGGTTCAACTTCTTTTGAAAGTTATAAAAAAAGAGAAGTAGGCAGAGCAGTTTTAGGGTTTTGAAAAATAGTGGAGGGTTGAAGAAGTTGGGTTTGATACCTCTGTTCATTCTACTCCACACTATTACAGCTATGGCTAGAAATCTAAGAGCTACATTGAGAATCCCAAGCCCCTAGTCAAGGAACCACATTTTATTGTATCGTTGAGGTTTACTTATTACAATTCATATAAAATAAGGGTAAGCTAGTGTGATAGGTAATACGATTCCACCTAGTATACCAACAAAACTTACCAAGACTGTGAGTGTTTGGCTATAAAGAAAGCTAAACATTCATTTAGAAAAGAAAAAAAAAAACCGAAACACTGTGCATATCGACCTTGAACATGGCTTGTTAAGTTGCACAGTCATTTTGCAACATGCAACTCCACAAGGTTGATTTAAAAAATATATTTGAATGCTAGGTTCTTTTTGAAGTGATGAGATTCTTTCTTCATTAAACGTGTAGTCTCTTTTTATTTTTATAGGATCTTTAGACTAATAGTTGGTCTTTAATGAAATGTTATTGAGCATATACCTATGGTAGTTTGCATATATATGCCCAGTATAAATTAGTGGTGATAGATTCATTCCTAATACAACGTAAAAAATGATTCTCAAAGACATTTTATTTTTGTCACCATTCAAAATATATCAAAAATAAATCATATTATTATAGAAAAAAATAAAACATGAAAAAGATGCAAAGGAGTGCTGAGAAAATCTAAGAAAGCACTTCCAATTAGGATGTTGCCTTTGTTATTACTATCCTACTTCGCTTTAATAATACCAAAATAAAAACTAATCAATTCTTAGAATAAAATCAAACTAAGAAAGATAGCTAAGGAAACTAACATGCTCTAATATGTATAAATCTTCATCTTATAAGAATGTTATGAAAAGAAAGGTGGATTCAGAGATATAATGGTACATTAGGAAAAGGATTATCGACATATCCAAATTTGGAGTGGTAGTCTGACTGTAATTAATATTTTAAATAGCTTTTTTTGCTCCATCCTATGGAGAATCAAACACATAATCATTGATTGTCGGATATTTGTTGGAGGCTAAATCTTGTTCTTTTTAGACACTCTCAGAGAAGAAAATGTTGTGATCGATCGTCTTGTCTCTGTTGGAGTTGATTCATATATCTCATATTTTTTTAATCTTACTCTTTTTATTTACTGATGATTTTGTTGAGGTTTTTTAGTCTAAAGTTTTTAGATAGTTTTGATTGTTAAAAAATAGTAATGATATACATGCATATCCAAAAGGTTGTGATAAAAATTTACCAATCTGGGTTTCTCTTCCAACTCTCGATTTTTATCTTTGGTGTGAAAAAGAGCTCAACATTGTAGGATTCATTATTGGGTGCCTTTTTGCTCTAACATTTTTTTTTTTTTAAGTAAAACCTCTTTGCTCTAACATGAGAACAAAAAGTATAGAGAGATTATCATATATTTGTATATGCAAAGAAAAGTTAGCAGAAAATGATTTTCAAGAGACCATTTCAATAGAAGATGATGAAGGGCGTTATTTCCTCCAATTTGTTCAATACGAGTGAAAAACCTCCGTCATATAGAAAGTGCAAGATTTCTTTTGTCATGCTCAGGCGAAATGTGGTGTTTTAATTGTTAATTGTAAAGCATATATGGCAACCAAATAGTGGTTCTGCACAAGATGAATCGGTTATGCCAAAAGAGATTGACGGTGCTCCTTCACATGGACTGATGGTTAGTGAAAGACAAACTGGTGTAATGATGGATGGATTTAAAAATTTGAATCAAAGTTCGATTAAAGAAGGTACATTATGGTAATGCGGATTGTAAATCAATTGGAGTAATTTGAAATCCATATTTGAGTATATCTGAATAGACGTGTGACTTTTGATGATTTGACATATTTATCGTGATAATTGAAGGGGGTCCTATAAATTGATAAGCCATGGATAGTAGTGTTTGCCCTTATAAAGGTGTGATTGAATATGGTATCTAATATCTTACAGAAAAAAATATATGTTATATAATAATGAGGTGGCAAATGGAGGAGCTGAACAAGTTTCAATATTAATTGATTTACTTTTTACATTAAAGGATGTTGAGTCAACTCATACAAATCATTGGGAAGGTTTACTGATTATAGATAAGTAACCAATAACTCAATCAAATATAGAGGCTCGCTAAATTGATGGTATAGTAGATAAGGTTGGAGAACGAACTGAATATTTATGGTTTACTCAAGATGATAAACTCAAGAAAAAATAAAAAGAACAAAAAGAAAAAGAAACCTTCTACCTCTCATAAGCCCCCCTCGATACATAAGATGAAAATCTAGAGTATTTTGATCCCAACAATAAGGCCATGGTGATTGATCTCTTGGACCAACCGGTTGATGAAGTGTACAATGATGCAAATGTAGATGCCAACCACATTTGGTATGAGGCCAATTCGGAGTTAATTAAGGGAAACCATTCCTTCATATCTCAGACCAAAATGGAGCTTCCTCCATTAGTCTCTCTCAAGTAGAAGATCCAAAGTTGAAGCATATGAACTAGGTGATCCAATATGTTGACAATTTAAAGGAAGGTCGGAGTTGAAGCAAAATATTTGGGAGCTCCATTGGGAAAACACTCAAGTCTCTACCTAACATAGAAGGAAGAGTAGGTTTGCCCTTTATTTTAGTTACTCAAACGATTGAAAAATCTTATGACATTGGAAGAGTACAATTTGAGCTCTTATGATTATTTAGTCATTTTTGGGTTGATGTTTTGTAATTATTACTCTTCTCTTTGTTTGTCCGGGGCCTAGTGGTCCTTGGTGGCATATTTGCCTTATAATTTTTATTTTCTCTTTGGGGTTTAATAATTTTTTTATTCACCCCTCAGAAAGAAAAAACAATACCAAAATAGAGTATAAGAAAAACCCTCAAAGATTTTTTCGCTAAAGGGTCATATATATTAAGAGAAAAGGGAAAGAAGAAGAAACTGTACAAAGAAGATCCAAAAAAAGAGGATCCAGAGAAAAAACAAAAAAAAAACCAGAAATCACCCCACCTAGAACCCACCCCCACCTACGGCAGTGCCATCAGCGGAAAAATAGGTGCTAGGCCAACAAACAGGAAAAGAAACACTAATAAAATCTGAAACGCGATATGCCCATCGCATCCTCAGCCATGAAATCAAGCACCTCAGGAGGCCATTCCACCACTGATGTAGATGCTTCCTTCTTAGCAGCCATCTGCGCCAGGAAATCCGCAATAGGGTTTGCCTCGCGATAACAATGAGTGATTTTCCATCTTATACCACTGAGATAAGAAATAAGGGAAGACCACCTTTGCCAAACAAACCACGGGATCCAGCCCCTTTGAAACATGAGCACCACAGCGCCCGAATCACATTCAATCCACAGAGATGCACAATTCAGCTCTCTAGCTCTCTCAATTCCTTCAATTAAAGCGTTAAATTCAGCATGGAAATTTGAAGCTATTCCTAAATAGGAGCTATAAATCGCTACAATCTGGCACTTGCTGTTCCTTATAATGCCACCTGCTCCAGCATTCCCTGGATTACCCAAGGACGAGCCATCACAATTTAGCTTCCACCATCCATCCATCGGAGGCAGCCAGAAAATTTCTTGGACCCCTTTAGTCTTCCTTCTTGGCACCTCTATATTAAGCTTCAAGCATCTCTCAGAATCAAGTCGAGATTTTATTCTGTCATTTTTTCCTGGGCCACGTCTTCTAATCTCCTCTATTATTGTATGAAAGACTTGACCATAAGATCGATGTAGACCCCTAAATCTTCTCGAATTCCTTTCCATCCAAATAAAGTATGGAACAAGAATCAAACCAGCCATCCACAATTGAGACAGACCAATGGATTTGGATTTTTGAGTCCACCATGAAGCATGAGCTAAAAAATCATCCCCCTGATAGGACCAATGAAAACCAAAGACTTCAGCAAACGCCCTCCAAATGTAGACAGCTCCATCACATTTCACGAACAAGTGATTTATAGACTCCTCAGCCTTATTGCACACCTCACACCTAGAAGGGAGCAGCACTCCTTTTCTTTTTACCTTGTCATCACAAGGAAGCTTTCCATGTATAAGTCTCCAGCCAAAAACTGATTGGCGGGGGATCAAAACCGAGCTCCACACCATTTTTGCCCAGCCCACTTTAGGAGAAACCTTTCTCAATGCTTCCCAGGCCGATTTAGTGGAGAAAGCTCCTAAGGAGGATAGAGACCAGCAGCATCGGTCTTTCTGACCCTGTGGCAAAGATATATTCCCTATAGCTTTGAATGTATCCTTTAAAAATTCAGACTGAATAGGGGGAAAACACCACTTACCATCTTCAATAAAATCTACCACTCTGCAATTGCTATAGTAAAAATGTGACAAAGGGAGGGGGGAGAGCTCAGCAATAGACAAAGGACCTATCCATCGATCCTTCCAAAAGAAAATGTCCTCACCTGTACCCACCATCCACCGCTCAGATAGAGATACAAAATTCCACATCTTCGCAATACCTTTAAACACTGAAGATGCTCTATAACCCTTCTTGAGGTCTCCACCTTCATTCACAAATCTAGCCCGCAAAAAGGAACTAAAAGCAGATTCTTCATGCTTCATTTGCCACACAAGTTTGCTAATCACTGCACAGTTGACATCCCTCAGTCGCCTGATACCTAAACCCCCTTCCTCCTTAGGTCGGCATATCTCTTCCCATTTCACAGTGATTTTCTTCACTGTGGAAATATCCCCAGACCATAGGAAATTCCTAATCCATCGTTCCACCGTTTTAATCACCGATTCAGGCCACCAATAAATGGAAAAATTATGAATAGGCATACCTAAGATCACAGACCGAATGAGCTCTGCACGACCAGCCATTGAAAGGAGTTTGCCTTGCCATCCCTGTAAACGAGATTTAATTTTATCCATAAGAGGAAGCATCCTATCCTTCTTGACAGCGCCCTTGAAGATCTCAACCCCAAGGTACCTCGTCGGAAGAGAGCAAATTGGGATACCCAGTAGATCAGAAATATACCTCTTCCTGTGAGGGGCGACTTTGCCAAAAAAAAACCTTACTCTTCTCCAAGCTTATTTTTTGGCCAGAAAAATCTTGGTAATTAATCAAGAATTCTCTCAGACATCTAACATGTTTTGCTCCTGCATTCATGAAGATAAAAATATCATCCGCGAAAAGCAGATGACTGGGGACAGTAGCACCTCTAGGACCAGGGAGCGCCTTCAGTTTTCCTTCCTTTAATAGACCATTTAGACCCCTGCACAACACTTCTTCTGCCAAAATAAAAAGCATAGGAGATAGCGGATCCCCTTGTCGCAATCCTTTCTCAACTCCAAAGAAACCCACTGGACCACCATTCAATAAAACTGAAATTCTAGAAGAAACCAAAATTTCATGAATCCAAGCCAACCAAACATCCGAAAAGCCAAATTTTTTCAAGACTGCAAAAAGAAAATCCCATGACAATGTGTCATAGGCTTTCTGCACGTCAATCTTAATACCCATGCCACCCCCTCTGACAGATGTATGTAATAAATTAGCAAGCTCAGAGGCTAATCCAATATTAGATGAAATAATCTTACCTTTCTGGAACGCCCCTTGCTCATCTGACACCAACCGAGGAAGAAGGCAAGATAACCTCTCAGCCATGATCTTTGATAGGACTTTACAGAAAAAGTTTGCCATGCAGATGGGGCGAAATTTATCCAGAGAGATCGCTCCCTCCACCTTTGGAATTAACGTCACAAAACTGTTATTTACCCCATTCGGAAGCTTCCCACCGCGGAAGAAAGCAATCACAGCCCCACAAAAATCGTCACCCACTATCTCCCAACACTGTATAAAGAAAGCACCTGGGAACCCATCAGGACCAGGAGAGCTATCTGGATCCAACCCCCATACCACCTTCTTAATCTCTTCTTTGGCAGGAATAGCTTCTAATATGGAAGAGTCCTCCCTATTCACCTCATTAGGTATCACCTGCAACAGCTCCATATGATCTATGCAATGGTCCGCTTTATGAAAATTTTCAAAAAAAAAAGACACATATTCTGCCATCTGCAGCGGCTCAGAGACCATTGTACCATCTTGTTTTTTCAAAGCACGAATGCTGTTTTTTATACGTCGCACCTTAACCGATAGATGAAAAAATTTTGAGTTACGGTCTCCAAGTTTTGCCCAATTGCAGCGAGCTTTTTCAGCCCAAAGCTTTTCGTGCATCTCCACTGCTTTCAAGAGCTTAGATTTCGCCTCTGCTTCTCTGGAGTATAACTCATCAGACATCCCTATCTGGTCAATAGTTCGCTGGACTTCCTCCACTTCTGCAGTAGCCTCTTTAAGAGCTACATCCAAGTTAGGGAAAGTCTGTCTTGCCCACCCTTTTAGAGCACCCTTAACTGCCCTTAATTTATATGCCAGCCTGCCAATGGGACCACCCCTAACCTCCCTAGACCACACATCCCTCACCAGGTCCACAAAGGATTCCTCTTTCATCCAAAAACGATGAAGTCTGAAAGGGGCATTTCGAGGCTTAGGAATCGCAGCTGAGGAAAAAAGGATTGGAGCATGATCTGAAATTGATCTATGGAGCACCTTCTGACCACAATCACCAAAAGCATCCAACCATTGAGCATTGAAAAAACTTCTGTCAAGCCTTGCCGCCACATGTCCTCTACATCTATTGTTTGTCCAGGTAAAATTTGATCCTTGGGAAGGAGAGCTAATCAAATCACAAGCATCCACCATGGCCTGGAACTCTGCTGCGGAACCCACATTGAATCTACCAGGACCCCTCTTCTCATGGGAATATAATGTGGCATTAAAGTCCCCCAAAACAACCCATGGACAGAACAGTGCAGCCACAATGCCCATCTCCACCCAAAGATTCCTACGCTCTGCCCTGAAACACGAAGCATGAATCACAGAAACCACAACCTGCTGACCATTCCATTGCATAGAAACTGAAATCATCTGCTCTGAAGACTGAACCACCACAGGCCTCGCAAGAGAAATTTTCCAGACTACCCAATGTTTGGCACTTTATCAAGACGGGAGTTATGGATAAATTCAGACATGAATCCCAGTCGATTAAAAAAACGATCAGGGAAAGAGAAAGAATCCACCATGGGCTCTGCAATACACACCACATCAGGGGAGTAATCACGAAGAAAAATATGCAACGCTCTAGAAGCCGCTGCCTTTCGAACACCTCGAATATTCCAATAGAAAATCCGCATAATTAAGAAGATGTTCCATTAGACTTGTCCGACCTCAAGGTCTGACCACCACCTTTCTTTTTCTTTTTCTTTTTCTCCCCTGCGTCAATTCCTTTCTCAATCATCTCTGCTGCCTTGTCGACCACTTGAACTCCCATCCGAGCAATCTCCTTCCTACTCAAAGGGAGCTGCAATGGGGCAGTATACTCCCTATTCATCACTGCACGACCCCCCCTGCCTGTCAGACCTCCTCGAGAACTACCTAGGGACACCCCTGTCCTTGTGTGACGAGCAGAAGACCTCACCCCACCCTGAGAGGAGGATGCCATAGCCTTGCTCACCTGCTGCTGAAGCTCCAACGGTCCAGTGATTAAAACTGAACCCAACTGGTTCGGTTCTCCTTCCTTAACCATATCCCGGTTTGATTCCTGCTCAGATTCAGAGGAAGACTCCTCATCAGACCGGCCCACCTCATCATCAGAAAATAACACCTCCTTATCTGAATCAGAAGATTCCGACTGTATTTCCTCACTATCATGAGCTTCCTTATTTAAAATCTCCCCCTCCTGAGCCGTTTCCAGATTTTCCAAAATAGGAATAATTGAATTGTGAGATGGAGAATTCAAATCAATTAAAATCTCACCTTCTTCCACATTTGGTAACTGAGGCAGAGAATTAAGAGGAAGACAAGCCCCCGCCATTACTCCATCATTGTTCACACTTTTTGAATTTGAAATCACAAGATCGTGGTCCCTTCTTTCCAAAGAAGTGTTGATGCAAACCGGTGAGTTATTCGTTCCCGAGTTGACTCTGTCTTCTTCATACACCGCCCCTGGTATCTCTGCATTGGCTCGAGCATTCTGCCGCTCGTCATAGGCCTTCTTTTCTTGGCAGGCGTGAACTTGGTGCCCCAGTTTTTTGCAGAAACCGCATTTGCCCAATGAATCCTCGTATATCAACTGCTGCTTGAACCAGAACAAAATTTGAGTCCCAGGCTGTTTGCGTTCCACTTGGATTTCCTCCAGCCTTGGAACCCCCACTTCCATTTCCACTAGAACACGAGCATAATTTCCGTATATAACGCTCTTGGTGCGTTGATCGAGACCAACTGGCCTCCCTACTGCCTTGGCCATTGTCAATAATACCTTTTCATGCCAATATTCCAGAGGAAGATCTGGAAAACGCACCCAAACCAGGACCTTATTGATCAATTTTTCATGGATGTTAAAATCTGGACGCCATCTTTGAAACCGAACGAGTTGACCTCCAATCTTCACAGGGCTTCGCTTCCACATCTGGGCCATGTCAAGCTCAGACTCAAATTGGAAGATCGTGAAGCCCTTACCCATTGGTATCATCTTCACTTTACCTTTCAATTTCCAAAATTCACGGGCTTCTCTGCGAACATCATCCAGGGAAAGAAAACGAAAATTGATTCTGCCTATCAGGGCAAATCGATATTTTAGTAATCTATCCTCATAAGCCTCCTGGGGAATGATCACCTTGGTCGAATTCCCTGCATGAACAGGGTCGGGCAGTTCATCCACCATAGGTATGTTTGAGCCTACCACATTCGCATAAGATTTGTGTGGAATTTGATCAGTTGAGACGGTCACTTTTGCAGAAGCTTCGGTATCAGAACCAACAATGGAGGCGAAAGATTTATTTGCAGCAGCAGAAGGCTCCTTTCCTCCATCCAAAACCGCCTTCTCCATTGGAGGATGAGCCTTCCAAAAGTCTGTTAACCGGAGTTGCCTTCCCCTTTCCGGCGGGAAGCCACCTCCTGGACCATCCCCTGTGACTGTGAAAGGGCTCTCAGACATTCTGATTCCTACCCTTCATAAAACTTAGATCTGGAAAAATTAAGTCAAGCCGAGAGGAATCGATGGGGTAGAAGTGCAGAACCTTCCCTGAGAACTCCTAACCGATGCTGTGATTTTTCCAAATTTTTCTCACAAAATCCTCAAGAAGATCCGAGTCACTTCCTCAGACTCTCAGAGATCTTTCCCTGCTTTTCCCCTGACTTAGAATACCCGATCGAACCCGAAGGGAGTCTGCAGTTGAAGCTGATCAAAGAGCAGAAGCTGCAATTTCGTTTGATGGCAGAATTTCCAGATCTCCGTCGGTGGTGGCAGAGTCACCAGATCTCCGTCGGTCTCAGTCTCCGTCGGTCTCAGTCTCTCCGTCAGTGGTGGCAGAGTCACCCTCAAAGATGATTACCTATTCACAACATATAAAATAAATGGTTGAAGAATTGACAATTTCAAGTCTTCAACTATTTCGATTAAGAGTATAGACTTAGGAGGCTTTAGGCTTGCATTTAAGTTTTGAGGAAACAATATAGACTAAAGAGACCAGGTCCTGAAGCACATAGAAAAGATTTATCAAATTAAGGGTTTCGCAGTTGGAGGATTGAAAGATTAAGTGAATCATGAACTACCTAACCTAGGTTAATAATTCTTCATAATTCAACAACATGGATCTATGAATATGATTTATGTTAGAGCTATAACACCTTCTGTGGCTTAGGTCCAAAAAATTAGGGATAATTGAAAATGAAATGTCCTTGATTTTTAATCAGCCAAGCTTCCTTGACGTTTAATAACTATGATGCAATTTTAGTTTAAGTTGGGTTTGGTTGTTGGGAAGCGGAAATGGATGCTATAGTAAGGGAATCTATAAAGAATCTCAGGTATTTCCGTCTAAATATCACCTTGTAGGTAACAAAATCATTTATAACTTAATTCAAAGTGCCTTAATCTAAACTGTCAACGTAAGTGAACATAGTCATTATCAAAAGTAATTGTGTAAATTCTTTGACAATATACAATGTTGTTTTCCCTATATTTTCTTGCTCTCTTATTCACTGCAGTCAATTGAAACGAGTTTTGAACGAAGGAGTTGCACAGCATGATGGACAATTCGGAAGAGAATTAAGAAGCATGACTGTCCTCCTCGACATTGATGTTCTCATATTACGATTCTTATCAAAGGCAAGGAAGGAAAACTTATTAGCAACTTCAAAGTGATTGGACAAGATACCCATTTGGATGGTAGCCATGAAGGACCAACCCCAAGAGAGGATTAGGATGTTGCTAGTAATGGTGGAGGGAGATGGCGATGCTTTTGGAGGTGAGTCGAAGATGATGAGGAGCCTTTCATGTCATCAACAGAGACGTTGAGTAGATTAAAGGCCTTATGAAAATCAATAACGTTAGTGTTGGTGACGATGCGTTAGGGGATGTCAGTGCATTTGCCCTTTGTTGGCCAAGGCTAGAGCTTGCTTCAAGTTCTTGGTGGTGTTGACCACATTGTAACACAAGAGGCTCTCATAGGGTGGAAGTGGCAATGCAGATAACAAAGCACAACATTTGAGAGAGTTAGCGGACTATGTGGAACGGTTTGAGCACAACTTTCATTGGACTCTCACATGTTCACTTTATCTCCATGTCATATGGTTACATATGTGTGATCATCAAACCCTTTTAAGCATTGAATAAAATTAATTTGCATTGCCATTTTATTTGTAGTGATTGTCTTAAAGTTATATCTTAAAGTGTCCACATATAGGTATAATATTGGGCATATTATTCATAAGGTTGTCATATTATATATTTTTAGGTTGTGATTTGAAAATATAAATGTAAACATTCATACTATGGGTGTGGGACATAATCATTATAAGTCTTATATGAATTTCATAAGTTGTTTGTCCGACAAGGCTCTCTGATATTTATTTTTGTCACCATAATTGAGAGGGTCACAACATTGTAATAATGCTTTTGTGTGTCTTGGTATATCAATGGTGGATGCATACACTGGCTAAATATAAGTAGCCTAGATTCACGACATGTAACTGTTAGTTAGAAGATGTTCAATATGGAATTCACTACCCGATTAGGGAGGATATTTGAAATAATTACTGAAAATAATTGGATAAAATTGCTAGCTGAATGGAATTTTTGTAAATTGTTTGCCAACGTATTTAATAGTAATTATTAAATAATTATACTTAAAAAGGTTTTATATATGTATCATGTATAATCAATGGTTGAGATTATTTGTGCTAGCCGTTACGATGGAATTTTTTTTTACGATATTGTTATCCATATTCGAAAATCCTTATGTGATATTATTAAAGTTGAAGGACTTAAATGACATGAAATCTATCACTCGGGGATTTATTTGTTATCTCAAAATATTGTTGTAATTAGTATTAATTAATGTTATTTACTTGGTGAATAATACTAAATATAGTACACTAATTTAGTGCATCCACAGTGGAAACACCCTAAATGCTCACATCACTTGGCTAGCACACGTCTAATAGGTCAATTTATAATAATATGTATTTAAGGAGAGAGAGAGAGAGAGAGAGAGAGAGAGAGAGAGAGAGAGAGTACATTGATTTTTCCCCCTCTCTTTTAAGGCTTTTGGAGCTATGTTTTTCAAAACCCTGAGGAAGAACACCTCTGTTGCGTTGTTCTCCACTGCCCATGACGAGTATCAAGTTCAAATGTTGCAATCATTTAGACAATCTCCACTTGTGAGTGCTTTAAGTCGGATTATAAAAATCACAAACATGATCTAGCAGATGCATGTCTTGGAATTGTGAAATATTTGAAAATATGCAAAAAAAGATTGCCTCCATTTTCAGGGAATTGAAGCTCCTTCAAGACTCGCATTTTGAAAGGAATGAAAACAGAAAATAAGAAATTCATATGTTATTGGAGATTGAATTGCAAAAGGAGGAGACACTTTGACAACAAGTCAAGGCTCCTTTGGCATAAATATGAGACTGGAATACCAAATTTTTTTATGCCACAATTCTTCTATGTAACCATCGAAACAAGATTCTTAAGCTTCACCTTACAAATGTTGAGTCAATGACCTGAAATCAAAAAGGAAATCGACATCTTTGTGGTGGACACTAACAACTGTGAGTTGGTTAATCTTCTCACCATTGACAACAATCTACTTCCAATGTCAGTCATTAACATAATTTAATATATTAATCAATTCACCTCTTATTTGCAATTGATTTCCTTTCACCACATTCTGAGGGAGACTAGCAGTGTGGCTGATTGCATTATTCGAAAAGTCGAATCCCTAGCATGCATGATAACTTGACACCGTTCCACTCCTTGGTTGTATGAATTATGTAACTTAGACATGGTTCTAAGTATCGATATTATATCGATGTTGGCCAAGACCGATAACTAGCCAATTCAGATTGGGTATCAATATTGGATATGGGGTAAAATTATAAAGAAAACTTATTATTTTATGAAGAGTAGGGATGAAATTGACTGATCTGAACTGATATGATTCAATTTGAATTGATATCATACCGATCCAATACTTAAGAACTAAATCCTTTTGAGTCAAATGCCTTGTGCGGATCACGTTTGAATAAATAATCCTACTTCTAAAAAAGAAAATGTTACGAATGCAAGAGAGATCATTCATGACAAAATCACATCATTTCGTAGGAAATTTGGGCAAAGAAGGTAAATGAATGTAATCATGAAGAATACCAACAAATAAAAATAAATAAATAAAACAAAAATCTTGTCTTTTTAACTTTTATTTTTTTCTGTTTCTAGTTGTCTTGGATTGAATTTTTTTCCCCCTTCATTACTTGGTTAAGGAATAGACGATCAAGTTGTGACCCCTCTCTCCCCCCATATATCTCCTCCTATTGTATACTTCTGATGGGCCCGTTCACCATGACCCATCGTGGCCATAGGAATGTTATTTGTAACACTCACGACTGCCACGAGAGACCTAACACCAAACCCCAGTACCCAACCACATGAAGCCAAAAAGCATCCAATATTGGGTATTCATATGATAATACATTATGCATTTATTTTTGGTAAGAATAATACATTATACAACATCTATAATCTTATCCCAATTTAATGGGGTCGGCTATATGGAGAATTCAAGTAAGAATCAACACAAAGATCCATGTAAAAAGATTGATGGATTATGATTAATTATAATAAATACCAATTGTCAACTTGACGCATCACTATAAATAAACCACATGCTTATAATGATAGACTATACTAATGTACCAATTGTCTACTTGATGTAGTATATAAATCAGTCAAGCTAAAGTGTTTTATATGCATTACGTTTATCACCAAAACAATCCATCCCTTACTTGATGTACTGTATAAATTAGTCAACCTAAAGTGTTTTACATGCATTACGTCTATCACCAAAACAATCCATCGCCTAATGATCCCAACCTATTTTTATAAAATAAGATGACATGACTGCTTTTCGTGTATAGCACTTTAGCGAGGCGAGTTTTCTTCTATCAAATCCTTATTACATTCTAAACGAATTTTCTCCTATCAAATCCTCATTACATTCTAATAGGTGGAAATAGATATTATCATTAGTAGGCCTGCGCCTGCCTCTAGGAAGGCGACAAAAGTGGCTGAAAAGTGGCACGCGTACTGGCACGAGTGCGGTTCCACAGAGGCACACTGACCAAGATGATCCACTCGACGCACCACTGCAGTAGAGCTGTAGAACCAAAAAGCGGAGTTCGAAACAGCACACAGATTTGATAAGAATGGTTTTCTCCACAACCACAAGTAGCTCCCATATCTTCTGTGCTCGTCGTCCATGGCTTCTCACTCGCTCACCACTTCAAACCCTTCATAATTCCTCTTTAAATCTCAATCACTCTTTCTCTCCTTTTACTTCACTTCGAACTTCTATCTCAATCTGTGGCAGTGACAGCAGCAATTCCACTAAAACTAGCTTCGGAGTTGAACAGTGCAGAGCCGTTAAGAAGCAGAGTGGTTCATCTGTGAAGAAGCGACAACGAACGCCGCCTAAGAAGAAGGGCGGTGCTCCAACGACGGTGGTTGGAGAAGATGAAGCAAACGTCGTCGACGATGATGCTGCCGATTTGGGCCCTCTCTCGCAATCGTATCATCCCTTGCCGCTTCCGAAACCTCCCGCTGGGTTCGTGCTGGATGATCATGGAAAGGTGCTTATGGCTTCAACTAAGCGAATTGCAACCATTGTGAGTTGTTTTCTTACTATATATCTCCATAATACTCTGTTATGAGCTCTTTATTTTTGGGTATTTGGTGTCTGTCAGTTTTGGTTTGATACCTTCTTCCTAGTGTACGCTATCTGTTCTTGAGAAATAACTTCATTCATTACACAAGCATAAGAAGGGGTGTCTTAAAGTATTTTCCAATGAAGACAGACGTCATTTTGCATTGTATTAATGGAGACTTACTTGTCTTTAAGGACATGGCTTTTTAAATATTTGTGATTACATCAATCTTTAATAGAAACCATTTGAAAATTAAATAAGCCATAAGTCTTTTAAGAAAGATGAAAGAGTTGAAAATTCATAATATAAGAAAAGCAGAAATCTCCTATAGTATGTATTGGTTCACACTCAATAATAACTGAATAACAAGCTCCAATGAAAGAGAAGGCATTTACTCAAACTACTCACTTAGCTTGGCCCCAATCACCATAGAAAAAAAAAAAAAAAAAAAAAAAAAAAAAAAACAATAACAACAACAGAAGGTATTTCCAAATCAATTATGTTCGTTTGGAAAATGGATCAGCAACTGCGCAGAGGATGTTGGGTTTTCAAATTTCCAAGGGACTAGTATGTCATATGTACGTATGATTCTAGAATATCCCAGTAACAGGCTTCTTTGAGTTCTTAGGATCTTGATTTTCCAGTTTAGTTTAGTTTATGTTTTCTTCCCCACTTATTCATCACTAAAGAATTGGTGCTCTTAGGGGCTTTCAATGTATAAAAAATAAATATTTTCTACTAAATCCCTCTTCTGGGTTTTTGTAGTTTTGAAAACAATATGCTTTTCTGTAAAATAGGGGCATACCATTTGCATTTGTGCTTAAATCTCCTCCTCAAAATGTGCCACTTTGTTGTAAGTGTGCAAGTATGCAAGCATTCTGATTTTACCCTTAAGATTCTGAAGAAACCTTTTATGGATTGATACTACAAAGGGGAAAAATCCTATTTAATGAGAATGCACACATTGTTTCATGGAAGTATGGAACTGGAACTTCGACAACAGTAAAATTGTTTTTGCACAAATCACACTGGTATGAAATTTTGCCACTTTCTGATGAGAAGCAAGCAAAATTATCGGTTCTCAAGTAATTTCATAAAATATGGGTGCATAGTCGCTTTTGTTACTTAAAATTTTATATTTTCCTAGTATGAGCAATCTGACAAAGACATGGGCAGGTTGACTCTGTAAATAATTTTCCATTAGAGTGCATAATAAGAAGAGTATTCAGAAGTTCTCGAGGGGATGAGTGTATGCTATTGTGCCCAGTAGACACGTAAGTGATTTTTCTCCTTTGCAGCTGTTATATGTAATTCTGTTAGAAATTTCTAATAGATGAATCTACTCATGCAGGCCTGTTCAGATATTAAAGAGCACAAACATTGAAGGGTGGTCAGCTGTATGTCTCTTGTTGCAGCCTTAGCTTTAAATTTCTTTCTGTTTATGGATAAGTTATATAAGCAGCAAGCCTTAGCATCAAAATTCTTTCTGGTTATTGCTAAGATATATAAGCAGTGCTTACTGCATTTAATTTCCTTTATCAAAGGGAAAATGGTCTAATTTGAACATTTCATGAAAATGGACTGATTAAAGCATATCTTGTATACCAAGAAAAGGCATGACATGAAAGTTTCAGGATTGATCTTTATACACCCCACTTGATTGGTGATGAAGTTCTTAATACACCACTGAAGCGGATCTAAAATAGGGATGCTAATCTTTGATCTTTTTGTCATCCAATTGTTTTTAGATGGTCTTATCTACGGTTTAAAACATCACATCCTCTTTCTATATGTACACAGATTGGCACTTAGATTTCTTCATATGGCCAATTATTTATAGAGACATGTAGGACTGATGCCTCCTTTCCTACCTTCGGAATAGCACCACTTGATGTTTGATTTACCTCAAATACTGTAAAGAATAGTTGTCACGGTGACATAGTCACATAGATGGGTCAAGTCCTGATAAGCACCGCATAAAGGCAGCTATAAGTTGGCAGCCAAAATGGAGTCTGAACAGACTGCTATTAAGATGGAGTTTTCACAGCTAATCACAATGACCAATAGCCCACTGCATTGTCTTTGATATATTATTAGACAATTGAAAGGATGGCTGTAACTTGAAGCATAAATGGGGTGGATGCCAACACCAAGGCAATTCACACCAAGGTGCAGTTAAACTAGAAAAAAGACCAGAAATGGTATTACAAATTTGGAATAAAAATATCAAACAGCCAAACAATGAATAACTTGCATAATAGTAAAACCAGATATCTTGTACTGTTTATACTTAGGGGGTGGTCGGCATTGCTGTCAAAAACTCGCTTTGGGATCATATCCTGATACTGTCACAAAAGAGAACCTCTTAACTGCCAATAGTTAGGCCAACAATATAGCATTTTTCGTTTAAGTTTCTCACACATTTTTGAAATTCACATAATTTTTGAACTTTGCAATTCCTGATTTGAAAAGTTAATCTAAACTCGAATTCTTGAGTTCAGTATATTGGAATCAAGCTCCTTGGGTCCATAAGCAAACACAAACACCCATAAGTTAACTGGCTATTTAGTCTATTTATAGCAATGTGCCACTGAATGGATTTTCTCGGTCAGATTGTATGGACTAAGGCAAGAGGTTGGTATTTAAATGGAGTTCAAATAAGGTTTTAGTTCAACTAGGGTTTAGGCAGCTTTCTTTAAAAACAAATTTGCCTTTGAGAAGGCTGAATATTTAGTCAATATCTTTCTGCATGAAACCTAATCAAAGGGGAATCAGGACAGTGATATGGAAGTGAATTCTTTACATATTCTTGGCCCTATAGAGCAGAAATACTGATGACCACAAAGGTGGATTACCTTAACAAAGTATTTCCCTTTCTCTTTGTTTCCATTTTTTATGTAAAATACTTCAAGTACTTTTGTCCGTTATTGTGAAGATATTAATAGCAACAACAATGTTTGTCAAAGTGGAATTTCAGATTCCTATAGTTTACAAAATAAGTTCCTTTTGATTACTTCCAATAGGGGCGTAAGTTCGTTACCCGAAGGAAAGGGATGTAGATCGATTGGGTCTGGGACTAGGGTCTGTCATATTTCTTGCTCGGCTTGATTGTAATAAAGTTTCAAGCCTGTGGACTGGCCTATTTATGCCCTAAGCTTTCAAACATGACTAGGAGATGAGTTCACTTCGTGGCTGAACTAATGATGGATTATGTTAATATATTCTTGGTGGATTTCAGAGTTTTCCAGTCAATCTGTTTTATTGGTAGGTGACTCCTTCAACTATGCAACATGCACATTCTTTGCCATTTATTTACTTGACTTTGCAGGTCAGTGATGAGGAGGTTGAGGATATTCTTCCTGCTGCTGCTTATGCTCTTGCGAAGATACATATGCATCTAGTGTTCAGTGGGTATAGTTATTAAAGCCTTCTTTTCTTAACATTTATGTTTTTTTGGTAATGGATAGCTTTTTCTAGTGTTCAGTGGTTATAGTTATTAAAGCCTTCTTTTCTTAAGATTTTTTTTGGGGTAATGGATAGCTTTTTCAGTTGGTCCAGTCAATTCCTTAAAATCTTGCTCTAGTACCTGAAAGCCTCAGTGTCATTGAGTTCCTTTCTTGTGTTTCCCAATCAGATTTTGTTATACAGCACGGGGAGGATTTTGTTTTTCAGAAGAGGACATATTTGAATTTCGTGCAGGTTGGAGTCCTCTACTCTTTCTTATCTATTTTCTTTATGTTATGAAATGGTCTTGGCATCCTTTGTCCTTGATCAATTGCAGAGCACTATTCAGCTTGTCATGGACTTATATCTTAATATGCGGGGACTTGGATAAATTATGAACTGCAAATTCTACCCTTTAGTCTGCATACAAGAATGAGGAAACTGAGTATCTGTTTTCTGATGTTACTGGAAGCATATAGGATGTACCTGGAATCCTCAGATGTGGGCAGCTCCAGTGCTGGGAACACCAGGAAAATCTGGGACACTTCCAGGGATTATTCCTGAATTCTAGCTTAGTTTACTGGTTATATTAGAGATATGCCTATTTTTTAATATTTATTTATTTTTGGGTTTCTCATTGAGACATCCCAATATTTTCTATTCCTACAAGAATGCTTGTTATTAGCCTCCAGGAATAAGTACTTTAAAGTCGGAATCCAGTTTTTAATCCGAGTCTTTTACTTCCCTTTAGCATCTCGCTCTAATACTAACTTAATCCTGCACCTCCCCTTTTGCAGTTTCTTAAACTTATGCAGGAAATAATATGAGGAGACTTTTATAATATCCGTGCATTTATTATCTTGTGTATACTGTATACAATGAGCTTTAAGTGTCCATGCAGGTGGACCGTTCTGGATGGAGTGCTTGCACGCACCTAAGACCTATTTGGTTCTGATAATTCTAGGAAAGCTGTCTTCTTAAGACCATAACAAGGTTACCATTGCAGTGATTTGATGGCTAACATAGTTTTCATGGTGCCAAGGCAAGCCATATTGGTGGCCTACCACCTTGATGCCTAGGTGATGCCTCGGTGAGGGCAAGGTGCCCAAGATGAGCACCATATGTTCTATCCCAGGCTGTATTTCGAGATGTTTTTCATCTTATAAATGTAAATCTATATGTAAATCTATGGTTAACATAGGGTTTATAATGATCAAAATATAGAACATAAGGGGGTAAAAGTGAGAATGAAGAAAGATGGCTGGGGATAAATGAGCAATGATAGAAATTTATATCATTTGGAGGGTAAGATTCAAGTTTTGGGTCTGGGTGCCTTGGCACATAAGTCGGCTTGTCGCCTTGGAGCTCAAGGAGTGCCTGCGCCACCTAGGCAACTACTTGAGAACTATTGTCTAGGCATTTGGGTCTTTTGAGGCAAAGTTTGACTAGTAATTGACTAGGTATGACATGTATATAGTGATGCAGTAGCTTTTCATTGGACCAGCATGTATTCGTTTGGAATAATGGATAGATGAACCAGGTCTAAATCTGGTTTCAATCCAGTAGGAATGTAGGATATTTAGGGGTTTATTTATTTGGGGTTATGTTTGTAATTTGATATTTATCTCATGCTTAGCTGTCATTGTTAGCCATTAGGAGTTTGAGTTCAAGATAGATATGGTTTGGAGTTTTTCTTTCTTTATATATGTAAACATTCCAATGATTAGATTAGATTGAATGAATTGAATAGTTTGAGTTTTGTTTTGGTGTGCTAAGGTGTAGGGCCTGTTGGCCGAACGTACCCTCTTTCCCTCTCATTTCTCTTCTTCCTCCCCTCCCCTCCCCTCCATGTGGTTAAACTTCTTTTCTTCTTCTCTTGTTCTTTTTTAATGGTACTAGAGTCTCTCAATGACTGGTGTTGATCTCTCTTGCGCGTTATCCATTCATCCTAAGAATCTGATCATAGGATATCCCTCCATAGGTGACCCAGCCTGCTGAGTTTGAGGTCAAAAGGGGTTGGGAATTGGGAGATCTGAACCATTTTCTAGTTTAGTTCCTTACCGCTTGGGTCTGTTGCAGAAATCTCCCTTGCTTATTTATCTGATTTTCCTGGCCTGTTTTTGATTGCTTCTAAGAGATTGATGAGTGCAGGACATTGCCATCAATTTTTGGGTTTGATTGGACCATAGTTGAGAGAGTTGTCTCAACTGCAGGAGAATTCTTTTCCTCTGGAATATTGGGTTTGATAGGTTGAAGAAATGTTTTCTTCAAAGCCGCAAATACCTAATCAAAGTTCTATCTTCTATTACTTGAAAGAAAATCCTCCTTTCTTAAATTGACTTTCATTATTCCATTCCTTCTTTGGAATTCCAGAAAAGCCCATCTCTTCCAGGTTTGTTACCAATTAGTCCCAATTCCCGATTAACTCACCCAAAAGGAATTCAGAACTTCAAATTAATTACAGAATTTCCATTATATTCCTATATTTGGATTCTTGTAACTTCGGTGGGCCCGTAGCGACCCAAAACTAAGGTTTTAGAACCTGGGGTTCCATTATATAGAAAGCTGTTGATGTGGACTTTTAATAGTTTTGGTTCTCTTCTAGCACTAAATCTTGTTTGTAATTGATTATTTCATTAATTGTTACAGATGATGATCAAGAGATTGATGGCCTACCAACTGAAGGTGTAGAAATTACTTGCTTCCATCATGTAAGTTAACATTGCATAGGTACTGTTATTATGATATTGTCACCATTCATCTTTGGTACCAGAATGATAAGAATCTTGCTAGGAGATGAGTTTTGTGGGATTTACATGCACTTTGTGCCTTGATTTTGAAGTTTTATTTGATTATAATACACTTTGCTCTCATATTAGAAGCTAGGCTTGGACAATACCCCCTTTGATGTAGATCCACATTATGGAAAGAAATATGAGAGGAAGAAGGGTCTAGCCTTAGACCACCTGAGTGGCTAGGGTCCGACCAAGAAGCCAGCCAAACCCCTACTTGGTCCACCTGAGTGGCTAAGTACAAATAAGGGCCAATTGGGCCCATCGGCTAGGGGAATAATTAGTAGTTGTTAATTATTGGGCCATTGGGCCCATCGAACGAGTAAGTGGTATGTCGAGTCCAAATTGTCTTAGGACTCTATTTGTTTTCCACATAGGTTTATTATTCCTAGTCCAATTTTGAATTCCTAGTTGTAGTAGGAGTGTCTAGTCCTATTGGGAAACTAGCTCCTAGTTGTAGTAGGAGTGTCTAGTCCTATTGGGAAACTAGCTCCTAGTTGTAGTAGGAGTGTCTAGTCCTATTGGGAATCTAGCTATTGATTGCTATTCTGCCCTCTATAAATAGAGGAGCCTATGTACTCATAATTGCATATTTGAATAAAGAATAATTGCAGTCAATTGCTTAGAACAACCGGGATATTTGTGGGTGAGAAGCCCAGGCCGAGACAGCCGCTCCTCCCCCACTTTTCCCTTTGTTTCTTGTTTAAAGCTTTCTATTTTATCCTAAAGTTACTGGTGTTGGAAATGGCCGCCGTCTTGTGACCGGTGTTGCTTGGGTTCTATCTTTTCCCAAGTGTCGCAAAGGCTTTAAAGAAATAGAGTGACAAGCCTCTTTCTTCTTCTCGATCTTTGATTCTCAAAAATCTTATTTTTTTTTTTAGGCTCGGTCAACTTATGGATCAAATTGTGTGTTGTTTCATCCTCTTGCTTGTTTTGGGAATCTGATTGGCAAAGGTCAAAGGAGCGGGCCACTCTTCTACTTTGATTTTGGGTGGCGTAAGTATACAACTGTTGTGAGTATTCAGAAGTTCAGATCTGTCCAAGTTACAAACCAGATTTGATTCTCTCTCCTGAAGCCTGCGATTATTTCTCCTAGGTCAGAAAATCAGGAAAGCTTGTAACTTCACAACCAGCCGTCAGAATCCTCTCAACTTTGGGGGTTTTTGTACCCTCCCTAGGGACTATTTACGCCCAAGAGTGCAACTCAATCGGACTCCTACAGCCCTGGCCGCACCTCTCTCTCTCCATCTCTATAATAGGTCTTTCTCTCTCCTATCGGGGTAGGTTTTGGGCTGGTTGTGCTCCTATATGGGTATTGTATCCTTGGGGATTTATTTGATGGTATTATTTCTTTGTTTCTTACTCCTATTTGTATTGTTTGGGGTTATAAACTGCGGAGTTAGTTTCTTGTAATCTACTCCTGCATTACCCTTTCTCTCTTTTTACCTTGTTTTATTGTAACTCATTTGGGGGGTTTGCCAATATAGTCGTATGATTCTTCATAAACCTAGCGCCAGTTGTTTCTACCTGAATCTTAGACTCTTACTGCTCTTTGGAATCTGGATAGATTACCAAACCAAAACACATGAGGAGCTTGCTTCCATGGTCAACAAGTTTGATGGCCCAGGTTGATCAGATATTCAAAATATTGGGTTGTCTGTATGGTTTGTTCTGATTTTGTTTATTTTCTTCTTGAAAATTTATTGATTTGCTTATTTTTACTGCTCAATGTGTTTCCAAGTAAAATCTGAGGAGTGCAGACAATTTAAAAATGCATAAAATTATAAAATATATCTGTAAAATGATCAATTTATCCAAAAATTTGATAAACGCCCTCATGAAAGTGCTGTAATTTGTTTTGTGCGACTATCTGAAACAACAAAAAACTTCTCTATGGAGAGAAATAATCCTTTTTAGTTGTAACTAATTAAGATTACTGTTCTTTAGTAATCTCTGAAATATTGCTTTGAAGTTATAATATTTTTGTTCTTGTCATAACATTACATGCCTCAGGATTAAATTCATCAGCTCTAGAAAAGCTTTTTGTTTTTGTTCTTTTCGTGAAGACTAGTTTAGGTATTTTCCCTTCTTCTTCTTTATATTTAGGTTACTTAGGTCCTTACGGACATTGTGTGGCAACCTTTCCTGCTTCATTTCTGCCCAGGGTCATTATTCTTTCTTATTGGTTCCACTGAACAAACTTCTTTATCCATCCATGTTAATTCAAAATTTCTTAGCTTTAGAATTGCAGTGCCTAATATTTTTTCCTTAATGTCAGATAATACCATTCGTCTCCGTTACCTAATTCAGGGGGTTTACCATATTTTTCTTGTCTTTGCGGAATTGAACAATGACTCTCTAATTCCTTTGCCTTCATTCAAATGTTTGCTTGACAATCTTATGCTGTCCACTTCATGGAAGATATGAGAGATAACTCGTTCTATTGATTCCATGAGAGGTAGATCTGTTCTCTCCTATAAGCTAAGGAGATCTGCTGTTAACCTTTCCCTTCTTCCTATCTTGCCCTCTTGATAGGGGTTGTGGTTGGATAATGTGGGTTGACAATCAACCTAATGCTTCCATAGGGAAATATTGAAATGATCTGCGGAATGCCAAGGTAATCACTCTTGAAGACTTGACTACTTTTCCCTGAAAGAAAATATTGCCAAACAAACTTGTTCAAATTTTCTTTTTTTGACAGCATATTTTTTAATAGCTTGTGGTGGCTTCTTTTTCATTGATTTCTCCCCTAATTATCCTCTACACCCCTCTTTTTCTCATAAATGTACAGTCTGTTGCACTTTAGTGTTTGAGATGTTTGGGAAGAGAGCATCTTAAGTGGTTTAGAGAAAAGAGAGGCAGCTATGCACTTTATATAAACAGTTCAGTATAGGAGCTCCATCTGTGTTATGAGCACTTCACTATTTAAGTACAGTGTGCAATACCAGTATCTATCTATCCAAAAAAATAATCCTGTACATGAGGAAGGTAGGATGCTTGCTTGCTTCTCAGATGGATGCTTGTTAGAAAGATTGCTTGAACATCAACATGGTTTGCTATCAAATATGTTGGATGTCAATGAGATTCAGTATAAATTGATCTTGCTCTCTATATTTTAGGAACAAAAAATATTGTGTTCTTATTGGGAAGATTATGATCATCAAGGGATCATATGATATCAAATGTTTTGTGTGACCGGCATATTACATTATTGCAAGTAGCAGTATATCCTAGGGGATTTTTGATGAATTGTGCCTTAGTAAATATACCTTATAATTATGACCGGCACTGGGCTGACTGAGAAACTATGATAATGTATGCTGATTTTTAATTTTAGAATTATCTGAGTTATCATTTTTGTTTCCATCTAGACACAGTCCCTTGACTTCATGTTGCAATGGTGGCTCAAATATGAGCAGATTCTGTGGTCTGGCACTTTATTTCTCAGACATTTTGTGATAAATGCTTGTTATCAGACTGCATTTTTTATTTAAAAGTTATGTAAGAATTTCCATTTGCTCTCTTGCTCTTCTTTCAGTGTAAAATTCACTGCTTTTTGTGCTTAAGCTATTGATGCATGTGAGTTTGGTATTTAATTGAAACATGGAATTTTTTTTAGACAGTTTTTGACTCTTTTTATTTTGTCTTTCTGGGGGGGGTGGTGGTGGTGGTGGTGGTTGTGGTTTGTACATAGTTTTTAAGGCGGTAAGGCGACGGAGGCGTTTGTGGGTCTTTCGGAGCGCCTTAGTGATAAGGCGGGCATAAAGCGTCGCCTTATTGACTAAAGCGTTCCTGTGTAATTTTTTTATAGAACCAATCTATTTGGCTCAAATCCTAGTTGAATCTTATTACTCATATATTAAATAAATATTAAAGGTTCATATTCATACCAATGTAAGATATTCATCAAGAAAACAAATCAATAAAGTGAATAAACTAAGTTCATCTTCATCAATCATCAATCATCAATCATCAATCATCAATTATCAATCATCATAACATATTAACATATGATATAAATACATAATTATGAAACAAAATTATAAATATAAAGAAAAGAAGACAAAAAATACAAGTATTTATTATACTTACCTCTATGATGCCAAAATGAGTGCCTAAGCCTCTAAGGTCATCCACTATATTTCTACTCCTGTCAAAGAAGAATGAAGCTCACCGCTGCCAGAGCAAAATGGTCGCCTAGATCAGTGGTTCTTCCTTGTTCCTTGAGTCATTCTCAAAGCCCTTTCTTAAAACCCTTAACAAAATCCAAACCCTATTTGTGAATTGGGTTTTTATTTTGTTTGTTTTGGTTATTTTTGGTGGAGTAAAGTTGATCCCATACATCTCAAGTGTTAACAAAACTATACACCTACCAATAAAAAATCTATATTTGGAATCTTCATCAAGTAATTTTAAAATGTGTTAAAAAAAAAAAAACCCCATAAGGCGACACTTCACATAAGGCGGAGCACTGTCTTACCATCTCTAGACCGCATCAGCACCAAGGCGCTGCTAAGGTGTCACCTTACCAACGCCTTAACAACTATGGGTTTGTACCTTCATAAGCTGACCCCATTTAGTTCGGATAAGGCTGAGTTGAGTTGAGTTGGTACCCTCATATATTACACTTTTAGCTATTTTAAAACTTTTAACTTTTCAAGCTTCTTAGCACTCATTTTTTGGGCAAAGGCTGGAAGGATGGTAAAATTAAGTGGGTAGCTGGTTGAGAACTTCTACTAAATGCTTCCACATGAATTCTGATGACTTATGTGAGGTTTGAAGGGATGGTGAACTTAGATATCTGAGTAGTTGATATTTGGACAAGGCTTTGGATTCTGGTAGCAACAGTCTACCTGTTGACCTTCTGAAATGTCAATTAGAGATCAGTATTCTAAAAAAAAAAAAAAAAAATCCGGTGGGAAGATGGCTGTTGTTGGATCACAAAATAATGGGAATTATTTGTTGTCTATGTATTTGTCATGTATCCTCTAGAGGAGTGTATCGTACAAGGTTTAAAGTGTCGGTATAGGGTGTCGTATTGGAAGGGTGATTTTAAGAAGCATATGAAAATGCTAAGGATACATGCAAAATGCAGTTTTGAAGTAAAATACATCATGTATAAAAAGAGAACAAAGTACGATGAGACAAATGGATTCAATTGATTATGTATGAAGGATAAAGTTTGATACATGTACTATAACAAAAAAAGGTTGTCATTTTCATTTTGCGGAAGATTTAGGGTTTAGATGCATACATGATTGCAAAAAACCTAGTTTGATGCAATCATATTTTTTTTTTAACTAATCTAATGATCCATTGCAAAAAAGAAGAAGAAGAAGAAGAAGAAGATGTCAATAAATATTTGATAAAAAAAATTTGGAGTTTTGATAGATAAACTGTTCTTGAGCAAATCTGGTTTCGATCATTGATTGCAGGCTATCTATTTTATTCCCAAATGATGATGAAATCAACACTACTAGAGTCCCTTTTGCCAGTAGTAGCAAGTAATCGAGTTGATTTTTCTAAAACAAAAAATTATTAGAATGCTTTATAGGAGCTCTTGGCAAGTGTTTTATAGTCATGAATTGAGTTTTGTAGTATGATAGAGATCTATCGAGCATATCGATAGGTATCTAATCATATCGGGTCATGTATTGACCTAATACAGTTGATAGTATTGACGGATACAGAAGGATGCTTAATACCTTAGTCTCTTATCACTATGGAAGCATGGTTCATTTGGTTCTTCTGGTATATTATCTGAAATAGTACTATAATGATTGGTTGGTTATGTGATGTTTGGTGTGTGTCCAAATCTATAACTACTAGCTCAAGCTTTTGAGGTTTTTGTTGCAGGATGGCACGCATTATATGATCTATACACCATCTGATCCACTTCTGTTTGTTGCAATGAAGGTAAATCAATCTTCTTGATTTGTTGTGTACTAGTGTTGTTTACATGCAAAACTTCCTTTATACGGTTACTTATAAGTTGAATTTCCTCACCATGGTACTGAAAAAAAGTTCTAACATACTGTTCACTAAATCTATGGAACTGCTTTCTTTTTGTAATGTTATTTTAAGGAATTGAAATTACAGTATTGGAACAGGGGAAAATGAACTAAAGAACCTCTTTTTTTTCTTTCTAATGCAGAATCAGAATGGCCTATTGCAAATTGCAGATGATGTAAGTAGTTGCATCTAATTCCTCCCCCCTCCCCGAAGTGGAACATCTTTTGAGTTTAAGTGAAGGTAAAAATTATAAAAAGAGAAGGAAAGCTTCACCATTTTAGTAATCTCTGTTGGCATATTCATAAAAGTTGTGGATGTGTTGTCTTCATCTTAGTTAATGATATATTGCATCCTGTGGTTTATGCAACATGTGAGACAAACCATGGTATCATAATGTGATATCACTTTGGTTGCTAAGGTATGCCCATGACAACTTGTGATTAAAATGGGAGTTTAGAATTATTTATGAAAAGGGTGTACCCAGTGCACAAGGTTCTTGCCACTATGGGGTTTGGGGAGGGTCATAATGTACGCAGCCTTGCCCCCGCTTCATGAAGAGGCTGTTTCCTACTTGAACCTGGTCAGAATGGAGAAACCTTACTATTGCGCCGAGGTCCGCCTTCTAATTTAGAAATATTTATCTAGGGGAAAAATCTTGGATTTTGTCATGTTTGTTTGAGACTGAACCTTGGACTGTTATTCCACTAAGAATGGAGCATTAATTTTTCTTATATGACATAGTTATGCGCATGGTGATGTGATTGAAGGACTTGAGGTAAAGGCTAGGTGATAAGGGCCATTGAGCCACTTAGTGTATGTGCATTACTTATTCCTTTTAACACTATATTGTCTAGTTGTACAGTAAAAGGCCTATATAATTAGATGGGGCGAAGCTTTGTTATGTTCACTTTGGTTCCTTTTACATTATGCCAATGATTGTTGCCATGTGGCATTTCGGGTGTGTTCTAAAATTGGTGGACATGTTTTCCACACCACCATCTATTTATGTTCAAACTTCCAAATCAATCTTAAATACCCATGTGTTATTAATATTTGAAAAGTCTAATAAGTGAACAAAACATGAATTCAATAAAAACCATTAAAAAGCCAAAAGAAAAAGTCTTTACATGGTGGGTCATATGGTTGAGATAGGTCACCAAACTTGACAGGTGGCCCATCAAGAGGATCCTAAGTCTATTCAATGGTCAACTTGCTAAATAATCAAACCTCATGGTTGAAAGTTGTGGGTGTGATGGAGGTATCTTCCTAATAAGAAAGCAAAATGTTTGCTACATACTCATATTAAGAATTGTTTTCATTTAGTTTTGTCACTTTTCAACCTCATGGATTAATAGAAAGTAGTGGGTGTAATGGAAGTATCTTCCAATAAAAACGCAAAATGTCCGCTACATGCTTATATTAGGAATTGTTTTCATTTAGCCTACCACTTTTCAACCTCGTGGATTGATAATTTGGTAGGTTGATCGTTGTATAGATTTGAGAAGCCCTTGGTAAGCCACCAGTCAAATTTGGTGGTCTATCTCAACCATATGGTCTATCATGTATGGGTTTTCCTCCATTTTTCAATGGTTTCTGTTGATTTTACTTCCTAAAATTTTCAAATTTTTTAAACCTTTGCAACAATAAAAGAAATATCAGATTGGTATGGAATTTAAACTATAGATAGATGATGACGTGGACAACATGTTCACCGAATTTGGGCTCCATCCAAATTGCCACGTGCTAGTTGTTAAGGGTATAAAGTGGGTTCCTGGTATAGAAGTACAAAAACTCCATCCCCTACAAGAAAAACTCCCTAAGCAAGTCAAGTCATCTTCATCAAGGATTGGTTGTGGATGTATTATCTTTATATTGGTTACTTGCATCTCATGCTTTGTGCAGCATGTGAGGCGAACCATGCTATTAATATTATAATATGACATCACTTTTGTTCCTAAGGGGTGCCCATAGAAACTTTTGATCAAAAAGAGTTGAGAAATATTTAGCTGGGGGGAAATTCTTAGATTTTGTCATATTTATTAAAGACTGAATCTTTGTGGTATATCAACAGGAACAAAGCATTGATTTTCCCTATTTGCATGCACAATTATGCACATAGTGATGTGATTGAAGGACTTGAGGTTTGATCCACTTAGTAAGGGCATTACTTATATTCCTTTTTACACTATATAGTCTTAGTTTTATAATAGAAGGCCTATATAATTAGATGGGGTAGAGTTTCGTCTGCTTCAGTTCCCTTTCCAATATGCCAATAACTGCTATCACGTGACATTTCGGATAGGCCCCAAATTTGGTGGACATGTTATCCACACCACCATCTTTTCATGTTCAAACTTTCAAATCGATCTGAAATCTGAAATACCACTGTGTTATTATCTTATTATAAAGGTTTAAAATAAGTTTGAAAAATTAATGAAGTAAATTCAATAGGAACCATTGAAAAATCAAGGGAAAAGTCCTTACATGGTAGGCCATATGGTTGAGATAGGTCATTAAACTTGATAGGTGACCCATTAAGGGGATCCTAAGTCTATCCAGTGGTTAGCTTGTTAAATCACCAAACCTTATGGTTGAAAGTGTAGTGGATTTGATGGAAGTATCTTTTCAGGAAGAAAGGATAAATGTTTACTACATGCCCATATTAGGAATTGCTTCCATTAGGCTTGCAACTTTTGAATCATGAGGACAGATAATTTGGTAGGCTAACCGTTGGATAGATCTGGGAACTCCCTGATAAGCCATTCATCAAATTCGGTGGCCTATCTCAACCATATGGCCCACCATGTATGGGTTTCCCCCTTGATTTTTCATTGGTTCGTATTGTTTTCACTTTGTTAACTTTTCAAAAAATTTTTAAACCTAACGACGCAAGAAATGTCAGATTAATATGAAATTTAAATCAGGGATAGATGATGATGTGGACAACATGTTCACTGAATTTGGGTCCCAACCGAATTGGCACATGGTAGTTATTAAGGGTATGAAGTGGCTTTGTATAGGTGTGCAGGAGCTTCATCCTCAATAAGTAAAACTCTCTTAAGAAAATTAATTCAACTTAATAAAGTGATGCAATCAGCACAATGGGCTGTTAGTCAGGTCATGGGCTTCTTTTCTTTTTGGGTTTGGTTTACTTTATATTTGCCATGGGCTTCTTTCTTATGGGCATGGGTACTTACTTTTATGCGTTTTGGGTTTTTGTTATGCTAGTGGCCACAGCCTTGTCTTTGTTTCCTCATTAGATTTCAAGTGTGTTTTAGAGCCTGAGTTAGAATTGGTTTCTTTATTGTTATTCTATAAATATTAGTGATTGTAATCAATTTTAGTTAATGGAATGGTTTATTGTTGCAGTTCATGAGAAAAGGTTCTCTGATTAAGGTTTGATGGGCAAGCCTTAAATCTGTTCAAGGAGAACAGTTTCCTTACTAGAAGCAGAACATGCCTTACCTGAAACTTAATTACCAAAAGGCACTTAAGTTCAAAATATTCACTGAAAATTACCTTCCCCGTGCCACCACCAAGTCATTAAATCATCCAGTCAAGTAAAATTTGCATGGAGTCTTGTATATCTTATTTCATATTTGAAAGGACCCCAGTATTCACCATGAGAGTTTAAATGAATTAATACACACTGTCAGTAACTGACATTAGCAGCAACCAATGGGAAAATACTGACCATACCATGGTCAGGAGGTGTATTTGTGTGTGAAAATGGGCTTCCATGTTGCATATTCCCATCCATATTTCTGATACTCATTGAATATGGAGGTCATTTTACCCTAGATAAACCTACGAAAACCAAACCATGCCATAATGCCAACTTTAAGTTTAGAGTCAATCACATTAGACTAGTTTGTAGTTTCAAGAACGCAAATGATTCTTTAAGGCACAAAGTTTACATTATCATGGCTAAATTAACAAGTATTAATCCTTTCAGAACCTATTACCAAGGGGATACACACTCCAACATATCAGCCTGCTGATTGAAGTAACAATAGATATTGCTCGAATCTATTACTGCCATCTTGCTTCTCATACTGTTTACCCTTTTTAATTTCCTCTGACTGAGCTTGTTTCCAATACTGATAGTTAATTGACTAAATTTTCTCCTAAAAGTGGTTTTATTTTCTAAGCCGGCCTCTGAAAAATTGAAGTTGAAGAGGTTTGGGATTGTGATATATTTTAGGAAGTCGAGCCTCCGAAAATCACCTTGTCATTTGCTTAAAATGAGTTGAGTAGTTCAATGATAGTCCTGAACCAGCAGTCAGCCTTAAACTGTACATTTTTTTTCTTCTTATTTTTAAATTCTCTGAAGGGTAAAAGATTGAAAACTTGGCTAATTCTGTGGGTGTATTTTATTTTCATTTGAGAAAGATTTAATTGATTAGACTAAAGAGAAGGAGAAAATCGAAAGGCAAATCCGGTAATGTGAACAATTGCTTAGAATCTAGAAGTTTATCTAGAATAGATTTAGTGTGATGTCAAACTTGGTTTCTACTGTTTTCTGTTCTTACATCACTTCTCTTTTCTTGTTGGATACCAGGATCTCTTAGAGGATCCTGCTACCATAGGTGCAATAGATGAAGAGACGGAATTCAATGCTTTAGTGGTATGTGACTACTTCCCTCTCGACTTGCAGATAACAGTTATCACTCAACTGGACTCTGGATAACTTCTCTTCCGTTATATACTATTATTTATGCTTTCTACAGGAGGAAGAGTCTGCTCTTTTTGAATCGTTGTTGGGAGAAAGATGACCAAGTTCTTAGTGTTCACCACAAAGTGGCATTGTCGGGCCATATCTGACCAGCTGTTGGTGTTAACGGAAAAGCTTTGTGCTTATACTGATTCTGTTCACATAACTAGTGCCAAGACATAGCAGTTTACAACTTCACATTGCGAGTGCCAAACACAGCATCTTGGCTACATGTATATAATATCTTGTGTACTAGTTCAACCAGGTTGAGGCTTTGTATGAATTTATCGATTTAATTTTTACTAATAGGTACTTTCAAGTGTCTAAATTTTCAAGTTATTGTCAGCTTTCTGTGGCTCGACCTCCATTTCAATTATGTTCCATGTCATTTCATTTCATTGCATTGCTGTGCTATTTCTGTTTATGATTTCACAACTTCCACCACCATTTCTATTGATGTTGCAATGAACTTCCCAAGTAACTCTGGAGTACACACCACTGTACAACCCACAAGGGGGTCCATTCGGTCTCATAAACGATAAACACAACAATCTGTGCTCAGTGGGAACAGGCCACGCTGAGCCCAACAGTTAAAAAAAATAATTTCTGCTATCTGGGTTGCAAGAACCTTCCTGTTACCGGGGTAATAGCTAAAGTAATGGAATAATTTAGGAATAATTTACTTCTCTTTGAATTCACAAATACCCTCTTAGGTTTTTGTATTTTTTAAAGTTTTATTTCTTTGAATACGAGCCCTGCTAGCAGCAAAATTTCATCAGATAGTTGATCTTCTGGCAAGTTCCGAGATAAAAGCTCTCAAGTAGACGGTCAAAACGGGGGCAAAAGCTCTTCTTTACTAGTTATGAGAGGCAATCCCACAATAAAGCGGGACTGAGGAGTATTAAAAGAGTGGCTTTCTTTTTGAAGTATTTTCTTTACTTTTGGGAGTATTTTTCGTTTTTGAGGGGTGGTCAATTTAAGAGCCAAGGGACCACAAGAAACTCCGGAGCAAGAAGTGGCACAGATAGCACACACTGCTCAAATTTATGATACTGAACACATATGGATGTATTCAGTAACCTAAATGGATCTTTTTCTTGGTTCATAAAAAATTAGATGGCTAAGCAACTCTCATTTGCTCTCAAGCAGTGTGTGAACTCAAAGTTCACTCCATTGGCCAAGATGGTTCATGCCCATGCTCTTAAACTAGGCAATCTATCAGACGTACATCTGTGCACGCATGTACTGAATGCTTACTGCAGGTGTGCGGTTATGCTTGATGCATGCCAACTGTTCGACGAAATCTCTGTTGAGGATGAGCAACACCTATTGTTGGATGTTGTATGCTGGAATTCAATTATATCCGGCTGTGTTCAGAATAGAATGGAGGAAGAGGCCTTCTGCCGTTTCAAACACATGCAGTTCTACCATTCTCGTTATAGCAGCAGCGGTAATTTGGAGGACTTGCGTCCTGACTCCTATACACTCTCAAGTCTATTGTCCTCCAATTACTGTCTACAGAGAAGCATCAGCCCTGGTGAACAGCTTCATGGATATGCCATCAAGACTGCCATTCTCTCGAGCCTTTCTGTAGGGAATGCTCTGATAACCCTGTATGCCAGATGGGTTAGGCTTAAAGAATCAAGGCTGGTTTTCAAATCTATGCCAGAGCTAAATATTGTATCATGGACTGCATTGGTATCAGGCCATGCTCAACTGGAAGGTCAAGAAGAAGAGGCTCTTAGGATGTTTGTTATTATGATGAGAGAAGGGGAGCAGCAGCCAAATCAATTCACACTTGCCTCAATTTTCAGTGCATGTGCAAGATTGGCTTCCCTCTCTCAGGGGGTGCCATTTATCGCAGTTGCCCTGAAGTTGGGCCTTCTTTCTGACATCCATATCCAGAATTCACTTGTAGGGTTCAACTCAGAGTGTGGATCCATGGAAGAAGCTGAGGCTGTATTCAATGGCATAACTAATCCTGATCTTGTATCTTGGAACTCTCTCCTTAAAGGTTACTCCCACCAAGGGACAGCTGAAAAAGCACTCAAAGTTTTTAAGGAGATGAGCATGAGAGGTGCGATCCCAGACACTATCACTTTCCTCTCCGTCCTGTCTGCATGCAGCCACACAGGGATGGTGTCAGTAGGTCTAAGCCTCTTCAGAAGCATGAAGGAAGACTATGGGATTGAGCCAGAGGCAGAGCATGTTTCTTGCATTGTTGACCTGTTGGGACGTGCTGGTCAGCTTCAACATGCAGAAGAGCTTATCAGGGGTAACCAACAAAAACTTGGTCCTTCAGTGTGGCGTACACTGCTTGGAGCCTGCCGATTACATGGCCAGGAAGAACTCGCAGAATTAGCTGCGTCAAGACTTCTTGAGTTGGAACCCTGTGATACAGAAGCTCACATTGTGCTCTCCCACATCTATGCAGCAAGCGGGAGGTGGGATATGGTGGCAAAACTTAGATGCTCACTTAAGGAGAAAGGAATGGTAAAGGAGCCCGGCAACAGCTGGATTGAGTTTGGGAACCAGGTGCATTCCTTTATGGCAGCAGACTCGAGCCATCCACAGATAGATGTCATTTACAATACACTCTTGCTGCTTACTAACCATACCAAAGAGCAGATTATTGAGGTTCCACTACAGGAACCGTGAAATTAGAAAGAGTAACAGGTAATTTCAAAGTTCTGAACTATGACAAATGTGCAAAACTGGATCTGCAAAGGTGATGGCATGAGCAATGTTGGTTCTCTTTCTAAAACTTGTAATTACATGATAAGTTCCTCTATAAATAGATGCTTATCAATTCAAACATGAACAGTTGATCTACTACAAGAATTCCAACGACAAGTTACTTTTGTTGGTGGAGGTGCTGAGCAATCCAAATAAGATAATCATGGGCTGTTCTACTCATAGGAGAACTCCTCTGGCATGTTACAAAGGGCTCGCATTGTACTGCTGGCTACATCCATCAACTGTAAATATTCATCTGCTCCATCAACAAGACGCTGCACACCCCAGAATAGCAAAGTGAGGAATGTGCCCCAGTAAATGTTTATAATTTCCTTTGATAATCAAAAAAGGAAAGGAAACAGAGACAAAATTCTGCTAGTAATCAGACCATTTGGAAGCAAACAACAATTATACATAGAAAAACTAATTGTAAATAGTGAATGAAAAGGAGAAAGTAATGTGGCTATAGATTGGGGTTTTGCTACTATGGCCGCCTTTTTGAGCAATTTGAACATTTTTTTCAATGACTCAGTTCTAGACCAAGTGTAAATATTTCAGCATCTTGATAGAAACTAAGTCTCATTTTTGTTACACCCGAACTATACCCAATGCCTAAAAAAGATAAATTTAAGATGTTCTGCAACACAAATAAAATAGGCACTGACCTTGTCTGCTTCAGCTAGTCTCTTGCAGATTCTTGCCTTTTGTTCATCTGATATGTCATCTGCTCCCACTACTACCTCGAACAACTGACAGACATACAATCTCAGTCCCAAAAATATTGAAGAAATGTAAGACGAGGGACAAATGGAAGAAAGTTTGGAAGTGCCAGTGAAAACCTGGGAAAGCATCTGAGAAGCTGGATATCCCTCTGCAATTACATTATTGACTTCCTTGTTTGCCAATTCGAATTCACCACTTCTGCATGCTGCAAAGAGAGCCTGAACAACATCCTGAGGGATGACCTGGTAAATCGAGTTTTCAAGAGTCAGGTAGGGGAACAAACACATAATGCCAGAATAAAAGATAAATAGGTCAATCAGGGCTTCAAATTGAAAACCCTATGTTGTTTATTGTAATTTCAAACAAAGCAAAACAACAGTGGTTTATCTTCATTATGACTTGTGACAGATATTAGTTCAGGTGAACTATTTGCACGAGTCCACAATGTCACCAGTGGCTGAAATTTACAGAAAGTGTACAAGCCTGACAGTTGAGTATGCAACTTTATACATTTTGAACAGCCCGATCATATACATAGTTACAGCATAAGAAGATGGGTCTCACAGGTATTCAACAAAAATCAAGTGGTTGTGTAGGTTTTGAGATCTACCATCTGACACTCCTGAATCCTGATACAGATGAAAAGTGAGATTCAGGCTTAACTAGGAATATAGATATAACTGCTGAAACATAGAAGAGACAGTTCTTTATCAGATTGAATATATTAGATGGATTGCAAAGGAACATGGACAGGATTTTAGAACAAAGACAGGGTGACAGTTCAGATTGGGTGGATACTGTATTTTTTATTTGTTAGTTGATTTTTTTTTTTTTCAAATGTCCTGCAATGCTTGCTGGATAATGTCTATATGTCTATCCACAGTCCACACATTTAATTGTGGATCTTGATTAACACAAGGGTAATTTGTATTACTTGAAATGATGAGATTTCTCAAGCTAAAATCAGCTAGCTTTTTAGTGCAATGTAAAAGAACATGCTTTAAACAAGCTCTCGTCCATGGATAAGTATCTGATTCATAGGTACACATGCATATTTCCAGTTTGTTAGATTACCTCCGAAAAGCATTTGAAAAGAATCTAAACACAGAAATAGGAAAAGGCCAAAATAGTGATCCACTAGCATCTTCTACAACAACAACAACAAAGCCTTACCCAACTTAATGGGATCGGCTACATGGATCCGAGCAAGAACAAAGAAGAGAAAAGGAAAAAGTTACGCGAAGCAAAAGACAAAAACAGTAATAAAGTAGAATACAGCTAGATGAGGTCCGCCGCATGGATCCTAACCCTCCAACCCCCTATATTCAAGGCCATACTAGGGACCAGAACTAAACTGAGCATATATTTCTTCACAAGCTCCCCTATGGTCATTTTTAGCCTGCCCCAGCATCTTTGACAACTACCAGACTAAATATTTGCAATTATCTGTAACTGTGAGGGAGGGAAAAAGTTAAAGAGGAAAGGGGGGAGGGGAGCTGAATGTTTCTTGTGCTTACCCCAGAGACATTTATTAGGTCCTTAGCAGAAATCGATGAGCCAAACAAACGAGCAGCTCCCTGTAATAAATCAAAACATTAAAATATTCATGTTCAGTAAGAATGATGAGAACATCAGTCAGATGAAAAGGGATGCTTCTTCACCCCCCC